>NW_027532163.1:5851336-5927619 GCF_008692635.1 Crocuta crocuta
GAGAGAGAGAGAGAGACAGAGTGAGAGTGGGGGAGAGGCAGAGAGAAAGGGAGACACAGAATTCGAAGCAGCCTCCAAGCTCTGAGCTGTCAGCACAGAGACCAATACAGGGCTTGAATTCAAGAACCATGAGATCATGACCTGAGCCGAAGTTGGATGCTCAAGCCACTGAGCCACGCTCAGGCCCCTATTCACATTTTAAAATAGAAGGACTTCAACCTTAAAAAAGTGAGTTAATTTGCCCATAGTCCTCAGCCTGTACATGGCAGGCATTATGTTTAAATACCCTGGGGTTAAGGCCTCTCTTTCTCTAAAGTCAATGATGCTCTCTCACTCAGAAGACTCCAGACGTGAGAAATATTAGAATGAGAAACAGAGGCAAGGAAGAGCATTCATGACAGAAGGAAGAGGAAAAAAATCAGTGGGTATCTACACAAATGTGACATTTTCTCCTCAAGTGTTCTTGATTTCACAAGTTTTCTTGGGTCTGTTTTATCTCTTTAGTGAAATAATTTCCATAGATCAGTATCTTCTAACTCATTAAACAGATTTGCTCTCCATCTAGTGCTCAAGTAATTGTTAATTTCTTTTATACCTTCACTCTTCTACCTAATCTATTAGCAAATTCTGCTATGTTCATCTCAAAAGTATCCATAACTTTGTTTGTGTCTCTATCTAAATTCATATCTACTTTAATATTGATATCTATCTCTATCTAAATATATCTATATGTATTTCTCTATATCTTATCTTTAAATCTATATCAATTTGTATATGCAAAAATCTATCTCTATCTAAATCTATATTTCTATATTGATTTCTATATGTACATGTATACCTAAGTTTTATCTGTATTTAAATAGGTACCTATATAGGTCTACCTCCGAATGTGGCTAGCTATATCTCTATCTGTACCTACACCTACCCCTAACCCTAAACCTATACCTATATCTATATTGAACTCAAATCCATATCCACTGAAATCAACTTAGCCTAAGTCATTCATCATCTCCTACTTGGATTACTGTGATAGTCTCCAAAGTGTTCTTCCAACTGCTATTTTTGAACTTCTATAATCCTTTAAATATGTAAATCACTTCATGCTAATTTCAAAAGCTTCCAAAGCTTTCCTTCACACTAAGAATAGTATCCAAATTCCTGTCCATGGCCTATTGACTCTACTTTTGCTATCTCTTCTCCTTAAAGTCTCTCTCCATATTCAAACTCCAGCCACACAAGCCTTCAGTCTTTCCTCAAATATATCAATCAGGGCTTTGTACTTGGTATTCCCTCTGCCTGGTATTCTCTGCTTGCAGAAGTTATCAGGTTAGGGGCACCTGGATTGTTCAGTTGTTTGAGCATCTGTCTGACTCTTGATTTTGGCTCAGGTTATGATCCTTGAGTTGTGGGATCAAGCCTTGCATCACATTAGGCTGAGTATGTAAACTGCTTAGGAGTCTCTCTCTCTCTCTCTCTCTCTCTCTTCCTCTCTCTCTCTTCCTCCCTTCCCCCTCTCCCCTGCTTGCATGCACCTTCTCTCTCAAATAAAAATTATAAAGAAATTATCGTTTTATTTTCTTCTTGTTACGAAGGACTCTGTTCAAATGTGATCTCCTAAAAAAGCCATCCTTCATAATTCAACATTATGTCAGAAACTGTGGTACATTAAAGATGGCTGCCTATGCATTGGCAATTTCCCCACTGCAAGATGGGGTCCATGTAGCATCCCCCTGAGTCAGGATAGGCTTTGTGAATGTTCACAGGAAGAGGATATAGCAGAAGTGATGCTCTGGGCTCTGGCTTGAAGAAACTTGCAGTTTTTACTCACACTTAGAAGGGAGTTGCCATGTAACTACTGTGACTCCCCTTCATACTCTAAGGAGTCCAAGCCACATGGAATGACCTTGAAGGATCAAGTGTGATATGGAGAGATAAAGAGGGCAGAAGGGTAGGGGCAGAAAGAAAAGAAAGAGGGGTAGTTCTGAGGTACTAGATATGTGAATGAAAATGCTGTGTTTAGAAGTGAATTTTCCTGTCTGGGCTGCTACTATGTGGATCATAGACAAACACTCAGCTGAATGCTTCTAGAATTCTCAGCTCATAAAAATTGTCAACAAAACATAATGTTGCTTTAAGCCCTTAAATTTTTGAGCAGCGTGTAACATAGCAATAGTTAACCAGACACATAACAAGTATGGTTTATCACATTACCTTTTAATTTCCCTACTAGTTATCACTGCCTGAAAGGTCCTTCATTCTTCCTTCTCTCCTTCTCTACCCTTTTCCTTACTTTCCCTTTCTGTTTCCCTACCTTTCTCTCTTTACTTCTTTTTTCTTTGTTACTTGGTTACTGTCTTAAAACTCTTTTGATTATGAATACTACATAAGCAAGAACTTGTATATCTCTTTTTCCACTCATTTCTGTATCTACTAATTTCTGTAGATATATGACCCAGAGACAGAATCAGTAAATACATATTAAATGAATGAAACAAGCCTATACACTTGATTATTCTACCTACACAGGGTTGGTAGCTACTCCATCAAAATAGTCGCACCCATCCTTTATACAAACACACACACAAACAAAACCCTGCCAGAGCTCTTTTGAATATAAGTGGGGAAGAAATACATGATATATGGTATTTTATAGTTGTTTAGTGAGGTGGGTTTCAGCAGAGCAGGATGCTTGAATTGGCTGGAAAATTACACCTCTCTACTGCTCTTTGGTATTAGACTTCAGTGGGATTACTAATGGTTAGCTCAGTACCATAATGAGCTTCAAAGGAGGAAGAAACATCCACAGATTTCAAAGTAGCTTAAAACACATCCTTTGACTCTTCAGTACTAGATCTTGTAGCTGGCAGAGTTCCAACCCCCTTTTCATCAGCTACATGACGACCTGGACCAGGCCATGTGCATCCTGGCTGCCCAGCTGCCTCTGATCCAAGGAGCTGACACAGAAATAACTTCCATTGCTCCTAGATAACTCTTTACAAGGGCAGAGTGAGTACTGCTCTCCAAATACCAACTCAGGACCATTGGAAAACTCCTGCTGTGGAGAAGATGAGGTTTTCAAGATATAAGAAAAACACCTTTCACATCTTCACCCTTTGTGCTTAATACAAAGACAGGAAAAGGGGGCAGGGCCTTAGAGAGAGGTTCCTGTCACCCATAAAGTAAATAAACTGAGCTAGCCACTTCCTAGATACTTCCTAGGGTGCCCATCCAGCCTGTACTTTGTTTCACCTCTAAGAAATTCTCTTCCACCTTAACAGTCTCAAGGATAAGCTGCAGCCCTATCTAGATTCCAGTTTCTTTTGTCTTCCAGCTTCCTTAGCATGTGGTGTAACTTGTAGCCTCATGGCTTCTGCACAGGCTATTTGTTATGACTAGAGCTTTCTTAACTCTTACCCTCCTCACCTTACTCAGAATCAAGGCTTCAGTTTAAATGTCACTTCCTCTGGGAAGGTTTTTCTATTCCCCTAGGTGAGGTTATACATCACTGCTATATACTTCTATTACATCCTTTATAGCAATGGATACCTCTGTATATAAACAGCCAGTCCACTGCTGTATGTTTTCTTTATGATTAATCAATCAATAAATTGTGTTAAGTATTCTCTGTTGTTAGACAGTAAGCCCAATAAAGGCAGAAATCAGCCCTGTTTTTTTTTTCCTTTCAGTATATGGAGGATTTAGCATGACTTCAGGCATAGATCAGACATTCAATAATTAGTTGGTCAATGAATGAATGGATGAATGAATGAATTGTTGATGGATGGATAGATGGATAGAACACTGTCTGTGTCTCAAGTGAAGGTGAAAGGCTTCGTGTCTGAATTCTTTATTTCTGATCCTCATAGATCACTGGTCTATTTCAATTGCACCCTGTGTTCTAGAACAATCCTGACTTGAAGCAGGAAGAACATAAGAATTCCAATTATCTTATTCATGAATTTTTTTACAATGTTGTCTTTCCTAACAATGACTCTAAAGCCATTGGTGAATGTGGGATCCCATACAAAACTCAACCTTTGACATATGTCAGGCACTCAATAACCGGTAGCCATTATTATCAATGTGATTATTGATTAAGAGTCAATGTTCCAGGGATGTCTGGGTGGCTCAGTCAGTTAAGCATCCGACTTCGGCTCAGGTCATGATCTCACAGTTCATGGGTTCGAGCCCCGTGTCAGGTTCTGTGCTGACAGCTAGCTCAGAGACTGGAGCCTGTTTCAGATTCTATGTCTCCCTCTCTCTCTGACACTCCCCTGCTCATGCTGTCTCTCTCTTTCAGAAATAAATAAAAAATCATTTAAAAAATGTTTTTAAAAGAATCAATGTTCCAATCACTTAAGCAGTACTTCCCTCTCTCTGTGAGTTCTGTGTTCACTCGTCACATTTTAATCAAGTCCCTTAAAATGGGTCTATAAATCTTCACTTTGACCCTAATCCATGAACTCAGGCTTTCCTCTCACTGACTATATTTCTGGTGCTACTAGTTTGCTTTTCTTCCAGAAACTACAGAGCACTTCTGCTGGAATTCAGCTTACTGAGGCTCATCCCATCTAGTGAAAACTCTCAGCTACTTTTTGAATCACTATCTTAGCACATCATTTCATCTGAGATAAAATATTATTGTGAATCTTAAATATGTGCCCTGGTCTGGAACATTAATTTTAGCTACTTTATCTGAGTATCTCACAACTCTAATAGTTAAGAGCCTAGATTCTAGAATCAGACATACAAGTTTTGAAGAATGGATCCTCCAGTGATTAGCTGTATAAACTTGGGAAAACTATTTAGTTTCTAAGCCACTCTTTCTGTTTTTGTAAAATGGAAATCAGTAATAGTCCCTCTACCCAGGACTATTGTCAGGATCAAGTAAGATGTCATGCTAGTAAAAGACTATGGGCAAGTTTTCTTTCCTCCCTGGTCTGTCTGCCTACCTGTGATACAATTTCTTGCTTTGTCTTAACATCTGCTCCAAGGTTTTAATGGGCATGATTTGTTCAAATATTGCCCCTGTGTATTACCTAGAGGCACACACACACTATTGGTCTTCTGACTCTTTGAGAGATAGGAATTGCATGCATACTTATATTCTAAGTACTATTTGAATCTGTTCTCTAGGATAGCTTGACCATAGTAGCAAATATTATCTTGTGATTCTGTCTGTCACTTGTGAGCCAGTCTTTAAAACGAATTGGACTTTGGACTTTTCATTTAAAAATGAAATTAAATTATTATTTTTAAAAATTTTGCTAATAAGACTTCTGCTTCTGGCACATAGAGTAAACAAACTTCTGTCATCATCCCAATAAGTATAACTAAGAATACTAGATATTATATATAAAATATAAGAAGACTGAAATATTGATAGTAGAAGTCAGACTGGCAAGGAAGCTAAGGACTTAAGGAATGACATGGTAGTTAGTTACCTGGGTTTTCTTTTTGCCTTATATATTCCAACTCAGCTGATGAGGTCAGCAATCTGAAAACACCAGCCAGCACAGACAAAAATAGCCCCAACAAAAGCTTACTCTCTCTAGCCAAAGGACCAGGAAAAGAGACAGCTTAGCAATAAGAAAACTTTAGATAGTAACTGCTGTATTCTAGCTAAACAACACAGAAAAATAATCTGGACCCACCCTACCCATGCTAACAAAGACTAAGGGGCGACCCACTAAAGATGTCACAAGGAACTCCTACATCCCTGGGGTTGGGGGGGCTGGGTTGAAGAGAGTTAGGTTGGGAGCTAGAATTTTATTCCCTGCTGGCCAGTATTAAGCCTCCCACCCACAATGTCAGTCCAGACCACAAAGAAATCTAGATTTCTACTCATACTTGGCTGTAATGATCCTATTCCCATCAGGTGGCCCCAGAGGAGGCCTAGTAGAGAGTGGCATTTTTCATCATCACCCAGTGGTAACAAGGCCATTTCCACTGCTCTCAGTAAAAACCACAGGGAGAGTCAGATCTCCCACCTCTGCTTAAAAGTAATGAGGATCATGCCCAAATTGAGTGTCAAATGAGACTGAGTGGCAAACTTGGATTTTATTTCTATGTGGCAATAAAGAGATAGTACTCTTTCTTCCAGTGAACACAGACATGCTCAAAAAAACTACCTAATAGAGAAGTTTAATACTATCAAGAATTAACTAACATAATACAAAAATGTCTAGGTTTCAATAAAAAAATCACTTGTCATATCAAGAATCAGGAAGATCTCAAAATGAATAAAAAATACAATTAAAAAATGCCAAAACTGACATGACAGAGATGTTAAAATCATCTGACAAAGTTTTAAATCAGCTATAGTAAAAATTCGTTAATGAGCAATAACAAATCTGATTGTAAATATAAAAAAATAGAAAGCCTTAGCAAAAAAAAAAAAGAAAGTACCAATAAGAAAATAGAAGATATAAAGAAGAAACAAACAGGGACACTTGAGTAGCTCAGACAGTTAAGCATCCGACTTCAGTGCAGGTCATGGTCTCACCATTTGTGAGTTCAAGCCCCACAAGTGGGCTCTGTGCTGACAGCTCAGAGCAGAGAGCCAGCTTCAGATTCTCTCCTCTCTCTCTGCCACTCCCTCGCTTGCACTCTGTGTCTCTCTCTTTCTTACTTTCAAAAACAAATAAACATTAAAAAAAGAAGAACCAAACAGAAATTTTAGAAGCAAAAAATACAATTACTGAAAAAAAATAATGAAGCCTTAGAAATATGTGGAACTATAATGAAAGACCTAACATTCTTGTCATTGGAGTTCAAGAAAAGGAGAAAGATGACAGAGCTGAAAAAGCTACACATAGAAATAATGAGAAAAAACTTCCCAAATTTGTTAAAAGGCATAAACTTCCAGATTTAAGAAGCTGAGTAAAACCCAGATTGGGTAAGCCTAAGGAAATCTATGTAAAGACACATTATAATTAAATTTTTGAAAACTAAAGATGAAGAAAAAGTCTTGACACTGGCCAGAGGAAAAGAACACCTTATATGCAGAGGAAAAACAAAATGATCACTGATTTCTCATTAGAAATGATGGAGGCAGGAATAAAGAGACACAATATTTTTCAGGGGTTAAAAGAAAAACACTGTTAATCTGGAAAACTATACATAGCAAAAATACCCTTCAGAAATGAAAGGGAAACTAAAACATTCTTAGATGAAGAAAAACTAAGATAATCTATCACCTCAGACCTATTATAAAAGAATGGCTTAAAGAAGTTCTGTTAAACAGAAAGCAAACTATAAAGTAAGGAGCCTTGAATCATTGAGGAAGAGGAAATAAGAGGACACAAAAAATAAGGGAAGGACAGTAAGATCTCCTTTTTTTCTTGAGTTTTCTAAGTTTTTATGATTAAAGCAAAAACTAATATTGTGTGATATGGCTCTAAGTGTGCTGAGGAAATACTTAAGATAAGGCAATTATAAATAAGGGGGTACAAAGGACTGTAAAAGGAAGACAGATAATAATATTTAATTTGTACTTGTAAAATAATGATACCAGTAGACTGTGAATATATATACACACATAGACAACTCACACTCACATTCACATGTATTAATGTATTACCTAGAATAACCACTTAAAATCGACACAAAGAGATATATTTAAAAACTTTATAGATTAATAAAAATGGATTCTTAAAAAATTCAAGGAACCCACAGAGAGACAGGAAAATAAAATAGAGATATGGAAAGCTAAGAGAACAAACAGAAAATGAAAATTAAATGACAGGTTTACACCCTAACAAATCAGTAACTACATTAAATATAAGTGGCATAAATACATAAGTTAAAATACAGAAATTGGCAAAGTGGATTATAAAACATGACCCAACTATTTTTAAAAAAACATATATGTAATGCAAACATTAATCAAAGGAAAGCAGGCATGGATATATTAATATTAGATACAGTAGACTTCAGAGAAAAAAAAAAAAGACCTGAAACAGTGACATTAAATAATGACAAAAAGGCAAAGCCACAGATAGACACAGAAGTCCTAGAAGACAAAGCTGCAAAATGTGTGAGGCACTGACTGATAGAACTTAAACAGGAGACATACATCCACTATCATACTTGGATACTGCAACACTCCTCTCTCAATAATTTACAGAAAAATTGAACAGAAAATCAGCAAGGATATAGAAGTCAACAACACCATTAGCCAACAGTATCTACTCAGTATTCTTAGGACACCCAACAACAGCAGAACACATTAATTTACGTGCCCATGAATCATATCCTAAAATAGAAAGCTATAAAGAAAACCTCAAAAATTTAAATTAACTGAAATTATACAATTATGTACTCTGACCAGAGAGGAATCAAACTAGAAATCAATAAGAGAGTAATTACAGAAAAAGTTCCAAACATGTGAAAACTAAGCAGCATATTTATAAATAATCTATGGGTCTAAAGGGTAGCTTCAAGAAAAATTTTAAAAAATACATTTAACTGAATAAAAATGAAAATATAAATAATCAAAATTTGTGGGATGCAGCTAAAGTAGTGCTAAAAAGAAAATTTATAGAACTAAATTTATATATTAAAAATATCTGCAATCAATAATTTAAATAAAGAAAAACAAAAGAAAAGGCAAACAGAAGAAAGAGAATAATACACATAAGGGCAGAAATCAATGATCTTGGAAATAGAAACAAAATCAAGAAAATCAATGAAATCAAGAACTCATTACTCAAAGAAATCAATAATGTTGACAAACAACTAGCAAGCCTGAGAAAGGAAAAATATGTGAAAATATAAAAATTACCAGTATTAAAAATGAAGCAGGGGATACCACTACAGACCTTGCAGACATACCGAAAGATAATATGGGAATATGGACAACTTTGCCCATATGACTTCGACAACATATATGAAATGGACCACTGTCTTAAAAAAACACAAAGTTTTGAAATAAAATATGAGATAAATGACTGCAAAAACCCTACAACGATTAAGAAATTTGAATTCAACTATTAAAGAATGGAGTTCAGAGTCCTTATAAAAAGTTAATAATATTCATTTCATACAGATTTTAGCTAACCATACTAAGTATCAGTTTATATTCTTTAGTAATCAGACATTATATTTCATGTTTTCCTTCTAAAAATTTCATAGTTTTAAATTTACATTTAAATCTATGGTGTATTTGGGTTAATTTTTGCATAGGTGTGAGGTTTATATCCTGTTTTTGACCAGTGATTCAACTATTTATTACTACCAGCTAACAAATCAAAAAAACTAAATATCCAACACCAGGTAACAGTTGGTTTTCAGTTCAATACAAGTTGAGATTCAGTTTTATCATTTTAACTACACCATGGCCATAACCTATAAAACAAGAGCCCAGTAAAATATATCATACAGACTGCTGTGGTTTAATGAAAAGAACTCAGGATAGAGATTCCTCCCTTAATGTTGGTATATTTATATCTAAATATCTGTTTTACCTTGGGCATCACTTAAATTCCTTGAGTTGGTAATTGGAAAAAAGTTGCATGAGATTATTTTATGTTTTTTTTTCCTTTCAGCTATGGCATTCTTTGCTCCAAATCCAGAATGTCTCATCAAAACTATATGAAGGAGCAGGGTGACCAGGGTATCTGGCAAATTGGATTTTCCAAAGATGGTCACACCAGTATTAATCCCACCCTACAAATTCTTCCTATCAAGTGATACTTGTAGTCTTCTATTGAGAGATGGGGTTTTGGGGGCATCCTCTCAAATCTGGGTATACTTTTGTAACTGCTTCAACTATGAGTATAGTAAAATTGACACGTGCCTGATTTCTGAGGCTAGGTTGTAAAAGGCAGTATACCTTCACCTGGAACATGCTCACTCTCTCTTGCTTGCACTCTCTCTCTCTTTCTCTTTCTCTCTCTCTCACTCTCAGGACTTGTGTCTTTGGAGATCTGATCTACTATGTAAGTGCTTCTGAAGCTGCCATGCTGGAGATCACATAAGACATCACACAGAGTTACAGAAAGATACACAAGGAGACCCTGCTGTTCCCAGATGTCCAAGTCTTCCCAGCTGGAGTTCCACACACATGAGTAAGGAAACCTTCATGACACTAGTCTTAGCTTTCATTAGACTGAAGCTTCCTGAAAGACACTAAGCTAGAACCACAGAGCTGAGCTGTTCTTAAATTTCTGACTCATCTAGATCACGAGAGATAATAGATACTGTTGTTTTAAGTCACTAAGTTTTGAGTTGGTTAGTTACATTGCCACTGTTACTAGAACAATGTCCACCCAAAGGACTGCTAAAACATCACTGAAAATGTAATGAGATCAAGAAAGCTGTAATTACTAGAACTTTGGAGTACATGAATGTATGAATGAACCTAGTAAGTCTAGGTCACACTGAAAGCTACAACATCTTAATAGCATCAGCATTTGAGGAGTACATATTCATATTTGTAAAACCTAAGATGGTAGAGTTGAATATTTTCTAATCACATCTAAGATCAACACAGTAGGGTTAGTCCATTTTCATGTAGCCTACTCAGCAAGACTGTAGAAAACAATGACTTTGGGCGAGCTTACCATACAAAGGAAACTCTTCACCCTACAGAATGCAAGTACTCTGAGCTCTTGCAGGTCAAGGGCATGTGTTCCCACTGTAGGGGTGCATGGTCTTTCTCTGTGCTAAGTTCTGAAGATAAATACTCTCATTAGAGACCGTAGAACTCCAGTGAAACTCTGAGTACCAGATCTAAGCCATAGTAGGCTCGGATAAACAGCAGTCAGGTAGAGAGGATAATACAATCTGGTATTATAACCTGACATGATAGATTTTCAGGTTGTATTATTGTTCAAAGTAATGCACTTCCATCATTGTAAGAAGGTTATATATTCTTGTCTCAGTTGTGTAACTTGCAGTGCCACTGTATAAGTGGCATACATTTTCCTGTCCCATTGGTAAACTGATTCATTTTAATTTGAGTAAATGTCTATGCCATCTTGGAGCAGAAGTTTTAAATACGATTGCATGGTTCAGCTTAGTCTCTTGTGTCTGCTTTCTGCTTTGAGAATGGCACATTCCAGACAAAGGTACTCCTTTAGCCTGCAAGTCTAACTGAGACAGATGGAGTAGAGCCATTGCTGGAACAGGACACTACTGGCCTAAAGTTTACATGTAATGTGAGCAAGAAATAAAGCCTTTGTGTTACGCGACACTGAGATTGGAGTTTGTTATTCCACCAAAGATACCAAGTACACATGCTTATGAGGACACTAATAGGTATGCACCTATCTCTGGACTTTTAAAAGAATTAAAAGAATATATGGGTATGTGTATATATATTAATAGGGAATTTTTTTCTAGATAAATTAAATAATTCTACATTGGATAATTTGTAAGTGATATTAAACACTCCCATAATCTAAGTAATTTGGAAAAGCTGTCTTTGTTTGTACTTATTATATGAAAGCCAGTGGAGTAAATTTAATGTAGTAGTTTACATTTGACAATGCCTTTCAGAGACAGTACTATAAACAACTGGAGGAAATATTTTTCTTTGAGTTGATAAGGGATTGTATTATTAAACCTTGATTTCAAGTGACAGAAACTCAAATTACACTAGCTTAAGCAAAATATAATAGCAGTAATAATCATAATCATCATGACTTTATAAATCAATAGAATGTGTGTGTGCATGGTGTGTGTGTGTGTGCGCGCGCGCGCGCGCGTGCGCATGCGCTAGAGGAGGCAGATCAATTGGCTTATATAGCGAATGTATAATTTAGGGTATGGTTGGATTCAAGATCTCAAACAATGTCATCAGTGTTTTCTCTTTCTTTCTTCTTCCTTTTATCTTTCCCTTCTCCTTTCCTTATGTTTATACTGCTCCGATCCATCTCTGCCTGTCTCTAAAGTATACCTCTCTTTGTTTTGACTCTGTTCTTAGAGCAGAGGGCAGGAGTCCCATCAGAAGACACAGACTGAAAATATTATGAGATGAGGTTATATAATGAAAAATTATGGTACTATTGTCAGAAGAGGCAATAGATGCTAGGCAGGCAATTTTTTTTTCAAAAATCTATTATATAGGTAGTAGAGTATGGTCAAGATAGTGCAGATGTTTGCTAAATTGCTCTTTAGGAAGAGTGGAAAGAGTTAAATGCAGGTCACTTGTTTCGCCATGTGGACTATGTCAGTTTGGAGCCAGAGCAGAATTGTTCATGATGACAAAGGAGAAAAAGGAAAGCTGTCTTATCCCAAACTCAGTAAACAGTTCTCTGCTAAAGGAATGCTTTACAATTATTTTATTTATTTATTTAAAAAAATAGTTTATTGTCAAGTTGGTTTCCATATAACACCCCTTACTCATCCCCACAAGTGCCCTCCTCCATGCCCATCACTCCCTTCCCCTCCCCCTCCCCCCCATCAGCCCTCAGTTTGTTCTCAGCATTCAAGAGTCTCTCATGGTTTGCCTCCCTCCCTCTCCCCAACTATTTTTCCCCTTCTTCTCCCCCATGGTCCTCTGTTAAGTTCCTCCTAATCTTCCTATACAATATTTTAAAATAGCAGTTTGAGGAGAGGCCAGAGCAAACTTAGGAGTTTGCAAAGTGAACTCAGAACTTGCTTCCACAATATCTCTAGAACATTGGGCTCTAAACGCAGCATTATAGGGCCTTGTATTCAAGACCAAAGGAGGAAAAATTAGAGAACTCTGTATCAGAAAATGGTATCAGTAGGTCACAAACCTTTTCCCAGTCTAATTCTTTTGGTAGTATTTTGTGTGCATGATTCAGTGCCTTTGTCTTTAGTAAAAAAATCAAATATGTAAAAAGCTTTTTAAATACAGTCTCCCAGGTGTCTGCTGCAGCCTCAAGCCCCTTTTCTTTCTTCTATTGTTCTCTTAATTGTTACTTCACAACAATTAGTTGTGTATTCATATGCAAATGTATGCAAAAAATAAAAGGGGCTCAGTCTATGAGATTTTCACAACTAGTTAATTTCTACTTTTGGGTCTACTGATAAGATCTGCAAAACTGATTTTTTGTACCCTCATTCCTTGGGGCATAAAAGGGAAAGGGTAGCATGAAAGCCACCTAGATATCTCAAAAGCTCTGCCATTGTTAAGACCCTTCTTCAGCTTGGAAAAATGTTTTATAATAGTTGGTTTTTTCCCCCTTGCCTGCCTTGCTTTCTCTCACAGAGAATATTGTGTTGATGCTCCCATTATTTGCTACTGACTAGTTATGCATAATCCAGAATGACATTTAGAGTGTTATAATCCATATGGGAATGGGCTGGGAAAAGAAAGGGATAATTATCAGAAAAATAAATGGAATTTGACTGAAGATTGATTAAAACCATTATTTCAAGATATCATAAAATATGTTTTAAATATCATGAGTGGAGGAAAATTTGATTAATAAATTAAAAATAGTTTTTAGACAATTTGTGGGTTGGAGGGGGTTAAAATCTAACCATTATGATTTTCCTTAATGTAACAGATTAAATACATGTACAAAGTCTTTGTTGCTCTACCCTTAAGAGAGGGAGTCTATTTTTTTCTTCTTTTTAATTTTTTTATGTTTTATTTATTTCTGAGAGAGAGAGAGAGAGAGAGAGCAGGGGAGAGTCAGAGAGAGAGGGAGATACAGAATCTAAAACAGGCTCCAGGCTCTGAGCTAGTTGTCAGCACAGAGCCTGATGTGGGGCTTGAACCCACAAACTGTGAGATCATGATCTGAGCCAAAGTCCAATGCTTAAGCTACTGAGCCACTCAGGTGCCCCTAGGGAGTCTATTTTCAATCTTCTTGACTCGGAGCTTGCCTTAAATGATTTGCCTGACCAATGAATACAGTGAAAGTGGTATTCTGGGACTTCTGAAGCCATGCCAAAAGGCATCTTGCAGTTTTCCATGGACTGAAAGAACATTCACTCTAGGAACTCAGCTGCTCTACTAATGAGCAGTCCATGCAGCCAATGGATAGACCCTCATGGATCACAACCAAGTTACCCTACTAGACTAAGCTCAGCCCAAACCAGCACCAATTTGCTAGCCATATATATGAGCCATCTTGAAAGTAGACCATCTAGCTACTGTCAGGCCACTCCAGTTAACATCCCATGGAGCAGAGATGGGAAGCCCAGCTAAACACTCCCCAAACTCCTCCTCAGCAAAATCATGATCCAAATAGTTTGTTAGAAGCCACTAAGTTTTGGGATAGTTTGTGATGCATCAACAGGTAGCAGGACCACTAGATATAGATTACAAAGAGCGAACAAACAGAACAACAGCTTGATTTGTGAAAACAGCCATACCGCACGTACAAATTTCCTCTGTGAAGCTAAATAGGTGATCTAGTCACAGACGTTTAAAAACAGGAAGCAATTGAATCCAGTTTACAAATGCTGAGAAGAGCTTTTAATTGGTAAGTTTTCCTTCCCCACATTTAACCTTGGTGCTTTCGGTCTCTGTTCACCAGTGGAAGCCCTAGAGGAGAGGGAGGAGCATAGTGGTGAGGATAAATGTGCCGGCCAAGACTCCAATGTCCTCTGTACAACCTACAGATGCCTCAGTGACTAATCTTCATCTGCAGATAATTCAGAAACAGGGCAGATCCCTTGGATTTGAAAATGGGAACTAAAACTCATCCATCTTCTGCTGATGGCTAAACAGGCTATTATTAGCAGGCCAGATGATTTAATAGGCTGGGGATGGAAAGGCACATGTTGATAATTAAACACTCCAGCATTCCATTCCAAAGCAAGTGTCCTTTAATAACACGACTAAGGTTTGTTTGCTTTTCAAACCTTCTCCTTCACATCCAAGACTTGGGAATGTGTTCAGACATCAGTGACGAACAGAAATGATGTGTGTCAAACCAATTCTCAATTGTTTGGTTGATATGTTTCATGTGACATGGAATTACCTGTACTTAATCAGCTTTGTATATTTATCCATATATAAATTCTAAAAAACCTGAACCCCTCCTTCAGTAGATATGAACTGAGGTCTAATAGACTGTAGTAGAGTAATGTAAGAACTGTGTTTTAATTCTGGCTCTGCCTAGTAGCTGTTTAACCTTGAACAGTTTAGAGTATCTTTGGTGCCTTTGTCTGATCATCTGAAAGGGAAGGACACTTGTTCTACGGTTGCATCAAGCACTGAAGTTTGCTCATTCTACAGCTTTCGTTGTTAAACCAAATCCTTATCTCAGTTAAAAGCTGGTTTACATAGTGGTTGAGTTCATAGGAAATAGGGTGAGTTAATAGAAAATAGATTTTTTTTGCTTTAAGCATATCCATCTATTTTTTCATCCTTTTTTCTTTACCATATTACTTGACATTCTTTTTGTTTTTCAATTTAATTTAATAGCCATTTAAATTAAATTAAGTTAAATGTTTTTTACCTGATATACTTTTTGAAACTATTATTTTTATAATGATAAATATTTATTTTGTTCATAAATATGTGCCAAGCATTGTGCTAAAAGCTTCAAAAAACATAGTCTGATCCATTTTTTATGACAACTCATTGAGGTCAGATATAATTAGTCATACTTTATAGATGAGATGTTTGGGTTTCAGTGAAATACAATGATGGAACCAGAACTCAAATCCAGGTCTATGTGAAGCCAGAGCCCATACTCTAATGAATTTGTCCTACAATTGTTACTTTAATGCCTATAGTCAGCTTGAAGACCATCAGAGGCTTGTTAAACAAAGAAAAAAATTTAAATAAGCACACACACACACAAAAGTCAGCAAGTTCAGTGAGAAGGGCTCTTTTGCATGGGGTGATGTTTGCATTGATCTCTCTGATGACTTTTTTCCATCCTCTAGCTTAGAATAAGCTTCCAGGACGAATTGACTACTGTGCAGGGAAAGAAAGTAAAATACTTTTCCAGAAAAATACCCATCCTCCCTTTTTGAAGTAAGGCTGCTTAATGTTATTTTCAGTGCATTGCAGTACTTCCAAGGAAGGGACTTTATTTTTCAAGCTGGAGAACTGCCATCTGGACATCGCTGTCTGTTTTCTGTTTCTGGAATTGTAAACTCAGAGTGTTCCTTGTTAATAGACTTCCATTGTTCTGAGAAAGTCACCACTATGAACTTTTAGTTAAACAAATGTAGAACAAATACATATCTATTCTTCAGAAGGACGTGCATCTGAAGCATGCCCTTTTGATTGAATTAGGGCCTAATCTCAGGCTGAGTGAGACTTTGGTATTCCTCCATACACACAGTTATGAAGAGCTGAAGAAACAGAAATATTTGCATAATAAATAGTTCTAGAACTTAGAAACTTAGAACTTAGAAATGTTTGCAAACATATAAAACACATTTGATGGGTTGAAGTATCTTGATTGAGGCCAGCTATCAGGAAAGACCAGAAGCAGACAAGGGAAAACTGATTATAGCAGATACTATTATTCATACTTCAACTAGATTCACTTGGCTCCTTTATGGACTGAATGCTTGTGTTCCCCCAAATTCGTATGTTCAAGTCCTAATGGCTGATTTAATGGTGTTTGGAGATATGTTTTTTTTATAAAGGTTCTTTTTTTAATGTTTTATTTATTTTTGAGAAAGAGATAGAGACAGCTTGAGCAGGGGAGATTTGAGAGAGAGGGAGTCACAGAATCCGAAGACAGGCTCCAGGCTCTGAGCTAGCTGTCAGCACAGAGCCCGATGCGGGGCTCTGTGGGGCTCGAACCCATGAACCATGAGATCATGACCTGAGCCGAAATCGGACGCTCAACCGACTGAGCCACCCAGGCGCCCCTGGAGATATGGTTTTTGGGAACTAACTATTGGGAATAGTTTGTGAGGCTTACTGCCCTTATAAGAGAAAGAATAGATTCCCTCTCTCTCTTCTCTCTCTCTCTCTCTCTCTCTCCTCCCTCTCTATCTCTCCCCCATGTGCCTGTGCACTTCTGAGGGAAAATTTTGTGTAGATATAGCAAGAAGTTAGTCATCCACAACTGAAGACAGACCACCAGGAACTGATTTGGCCGGCAGCTTGATCTTGGACTTCTTAGAATCCAGAACCAAGAGGAAATGAGATCCTGTTGTTTAAGCCACCCACTTACTTTGTTACGGCAGCCCAAGCAAACTAAAAATGGTAGTTCCTCTTTACCATTTCTTTGCACTCCTCCCCTAATTCCCCTAGTTTTGGCCCCCACTGGCTATCAGGCAGCTCGCTTCTTGGAGGAATACTCTTGGGAGTTGTTCTGACACTACTCAGATCAAGACACCCGCACAGTGTCATTTACACTCCCCAGTTTTCCTCCAGTATCAGGATCAGCATAGCATGCTATTTAGGTTTCTACCTCTTGGCAGTTTATCCAAGGAGTACTTCCTTAATAAATTGCTTGTACAGAAACCCCTGTCTCAAGGGCTGCTTCTGTAGGAACTTACCTAAGATGCTGGCTATGAAAAAAATGTATGTCTGCCCTATTGACCTGGGTACAAAAAGGACTCAAGAGATAGCATCAAGTTCATTAGAAATGCCATCTAATATCTTCACTTTTGTGCTTAGTACAAGTATGAAGAAGCTTGTAGGGAGTTAGGGGTTTCTTTTACCTGTGAAACATTCAAACAGAGTTAACTGCTTTAACAGATACCTCCTAGGGTGCCCGCCCAGCCTTCAATCTGTAGTCCCATTTAAGAAGTGCTTTCTAGCATCTAAGGTTACAGAGATAAACTGCCACCCTTCCCATATTTCAGCCACTCTGCCCTTCTTTCAATTTCAATTTTTTTAAATGTTTATCTATGTTTGAGAGAGAGTGGGGAGAGACAGAGAGACAGAGGAAGGGGCAGAGAGAGACGGAGATACAGAATCAGCACAGAGCCTGACGCAGTGCTCAAACGCACAAACCATGAGATCTTGACTTGAGCTGAAGTCCGAAGCTCTATAGCCTGAGCCACCCAGGTACCCCCCCTTCATTCAATTTGAATGTGTGCTCTATTTTTCAGTTGCAGGACTTTGCGCATGTGATTCATTCTTTCACTTTGGCTGGAATTTTCTTATTGATTTACCCTTCTAAGCCCACCTCAAGTAGTCTAGTTATTCCAGATTTGTGTGTTTGGGAAAAACATGGCCAATTATGTAAAAAATACCTAAACTACTAAACCTGTGATCCTCCTAAAGATTTATTTCTTCCCTGTTTTAGAAAACCTTTAATCACGCTGCCTTGTTTTACATGGTTTTGGTATCAACCCTATATACCTCTGTTGCCACCCCTGCTGTGTTTACCCCTTAGTTCTTTCCTCTGCCAACTGCTCCACCTTTCATCTCCTTTCGGTTATTAAAAGAGCTCTTTTGTTAGCCAATTTTCTTCTCTGTCCCCAAACTAGCATCATTAGCATCAACTAATAGCTTATTAGAAATGCAAATTCTCAGGCCTCATCCCATTTCTATTGATTCAGAAACTCTGAGGCTGAGCCCAGAAATCTGTTTTAGCAAACCCTTCGTGCAATTTTGGTGCACACTAAATTTTGAGAACAACTGGTCTAAATATTACAGGATTTTGAATCCTGGTATACAATGACACATGTTAGAAACTTAAAAAAATACGATATAAGTCATGTTAGTTCAAGGCCTACCCTAATGACCTCATCTTATCTTCATTAGCTCTATAAAGACTGCATTTCCAAATAAGGTCCCCTCTTTTTTTTTTTTTTTTTTTTTGGTGGGACACAATTCAATCCACAACATGATTGTTTATTTTTTCCTGGATTATTTCCCCCACAGATGTAGTAGATTACAGCAGAGTGGTTGAAGAGCAATAACACATTGAGGAAAAAAGTTAAAAGAATATGAATTACCATCCCACAAAGAATTTTTAAGTAGGGGCGCCTGGGTGGCTTAGTCGGTTAAGCGTCCGACTTTCGCTTAGGTCATGATCTCGCGGTTCGTGGGTTCGAGCCCCACGTCGGGCTTGTGCTGACTGCCAGCTCAGAGCCTGGAGCCTATTTCGGAGTCTGTGTCTCCCTCTCTCTCTGACCCTCCCTTGTTCACGCTGTCTCTCTCTCTCTCCTAGAAATAAATGAAAATGTTAAAAAAAAATAATTTTTAAGTAGAGGTGGAAACACCAGGAACTCAACTGATTGCAAATTCCAAGACTCATTGTTTGGGTCTGCTCAGGCTGCCATAACAAAAGGCCATAGACGGAGTTATTTCCTCACAGTCCTGAAGATGAAGTCTAACATCACTTGCCACCATAGTCAGGTTCTGATGAGAACTGCCCTTTCGAGTTGCAGAAGTCCATCTTCTTGCTGAGGCCACATGGCCTTTTCCTGTGGGAGCATGGAGAAGAAGAGCAAGCTCTCTGGTGTCCTTTCTTATAAGGACCTTATCCCCACCATGAGGTCCTCACTCTCATTTGACCCTAATTAACCTCCAAAGGCTCCACCTCCAAATACCATCACATTGGGAGTTAGGGCTTCGATATATGATATATGCATTTTGAAGGGATACAAATATGCAGTCCATAACACTTTCCCAGAGAGATTCTGGTTTATTTCAGCTAGAGTAGAGCGGTCCATCTAAGTTTTTAGAACTTCACAGGAAATTGTGATGCACAGCTAGTCGTTCAAACCTTTGTCCTAGCTCTTTATTTCTATGGAAATAAAGCACAGTAATTTTGCAGTGCTAATTAACACCGAATAAGGCATGACACTAGTGAGGCTATAACATCTTACTCCACCATTCCGATTGTTTTGTCTATATCTTGTCAGTTGACATCTTCAGTAAGCACTTCAAGAAAGTCACCCCATTTCTACTTGTTAAGTTCTTAACAAATACAAGCCGATTGGTCAAATAAAATCTTGGATCCTTTACTTCAACCTCTTTGCTTCAACAACTATACAAATAAAAAATCAATACGTGCACATAATTAATTCTCTTCTGTGATAGAGAAATGCAAGTAACAGATGTTGGAAATTTTACTGTGTCTAACTTCAGAGTCTAGGGGCTGAGCCTGGTCTAACCTGGTAATAGAGACAGTGAAAGGCAAACACAGCCCGTAAGCCTCTACTTAGTAATTAGTTTCTCTGTTCCCGATGTCTCTTTTACACTCTGGCTGGTTAGTAAAACAACTCTAATGCAACAAGCCAAATCTTATTCAAGTGTTGCTGTGAAACATATTAGGATTGCAAAAAGGATCTGTTGAGATTTCTTTTCCGCACAGTGAAGCTACAGATGGAAAGTTAGGGAAGGCATTCTCAAACCCTGCTCCCTCCCCTCCATTTTCAACCTTTGTTTAAAAAGGGGGAAAAAAGGATTTGGAATGTCAGGCTTTCAGAAAATGTATTATAAAAATAATGATCTGAAAGTCATAGTCTCCTCTCCCCAGCCCCCTGCCACCAAATCAGAGTAAGACCACTCACATGCACTGTGTTCTGGAAAATAACAGTTTCCTATCTGTCCACCTATTATAGGATTTTTCTATTAAGCCCCAAACACCCTGATTTGTTTGGAGAGATAAATTCCATCCCCAGCATTTCTTTAATAATCCTTTTATACTTTCTTCTTATCTCTCTTCTTGCTGCTATTGTTTGATAGTGCCACTTAAACAGGTCTTTCCACAAGGTTACTCAAATTAAACATTAGCCAGCTCAATAAGTGGCTACAGAAAACTACTGACGGTATCTAGCAAGATAAACATCCACACACCAAACTTTTGAGAATTCTTTATTTCTACCTTGATTGTCTCAAGGGAATGTTCCTTAAAGACCCACCTGACTTGCTGGCTGTGTGTTTTCAGTTATTAGGCTTTTTAGTGCCAAATGGACCAGGTGGCATTGATAATTGGCTAGATTTTGCTTTATTTGGATGGTAGTAAATTTGATACTAACATGGCTTCTGCTGGGGTTCAAGAGACTGAAGCTCTACACTTAGAGATTCATTTCTTTGGCTGAACAATAGCAAATATTAAAGAAACAATTTATGCTTTATCTATGGCTCTCTAGGTAAGGCAAACAAACAAATCCAAAGAACAAACAAACAACAACAAAGAACTTTTTGACTAATACCTAAGTGAGAATTCGTTCAGCAGAGTTCTTCTTGATGAAAACTCAGATAAATTAAGAGCACTGGATACTTATGTGGAGGAGGACTGAGTAGTACAAAGGAAGATAAGATCTGGAAAAGGAACATTACAGGTGAGAGGTATCACAGGTAACCTTGCACAGCTTCATACATAATCTGGGGCAGGAATCCTCTCTCCACTGCTCTTGGGGAGTAGTGGACGGAGGACAAACTTTAGGTTTAGACATGTTCCGGAGCAATCCTCTCTCCCCATTACTATGTTTATAATCAGGATGGTATTGAACCTCATTAGGCTCAGTCTCATCGTCTGTAAAAGAGTCATAGTAACGTATATCTATTTGTGTTGTTAGGAAGGTAGAATGAAATAATGTTTATAAAGTATCTGGCTTGTACAGAGATCAGAGCTATATGACCCTGCATCCAGCACACCAACTACTTGGCCTCACTCACCATTTAGACTCTGCCTTTCCTCTTGCCCCAGCAACACAGGATGAAAGGATGTTTCATTTGGGCAGTATGTAACAAAACACTGTAAGAGTCACCAGAGAGCTGGGCTTAACGGTTAACTCTGCTTATTTCCTCTTTGTTCTTTCCATTCCCCTCAAAGAACGTAAGAACTTGGATGGGGCTTTGAATATACGGTGAGGAGCCTGAAATTAAGTCCTCCATTAAGAGCAACCTCATTTACCTATAAGGGAAAATGACCTTGTCTAAAACTATTCTTTCCTTTATTTTCCAAATAACTTCCTTGTCCTGCATAATAAACCTCCCATTTTATACAGCTCCTCTGAGCTTCTTTCTACTTGCTACAAGGGATGCTGCCGTATTCATGAATCTCTTAATAAACCCTATTAGATCTTCTAATTTATTCAGTTGAATTCTGTTCTTTACCAATATTATTGTTATTATAATAGAAGATATTATGGTAATTTATTATTGTATAGTGTTATATGTTAATACTTATATTATTTAATATTTTATTATACACAGTAACTATACAGATTAATCTATGCTTACTATAGATTCCTCTGGAATACATGGCAAAGAACTACTCTTCACAATGGGTGGCAGAAAATGCAGGGAAATAATGCTAGATCAGTAGCAACGTCTTTTCACAGGTAACCAATTCTCAAGTAATGTGGAATTCAGGGAGAAATAAAGATATGTTTGTGGATTGGTATGTGCTGTGCTGTGTGTGTGTGTGTTGTATGTATGTGTTTACAATAAGGGCAAATAGAAGAAAGAAGAGAGCAAATTCTGAAGGTTTCCAGTTGCTAAGAATCAATCTATGTGTCTCCTGCAACCCTCCAGGGTGACTGCCTAGGTGAGAGCAGAGAATATTTTCTTTTTATCTTTCAATCACTGTCTTTGTAGGTATAAAATAAGAATATCGATTACTGGAAGGTGATAATGGTTTCTCAGTCAAAATGTTGTTTGTTGTTGGAATTCATTTCCCTGTCTCTTGATTTTTATGTCACTCTCCCCAGGACTTCAATCTCTTCAGACGTGGTCAATGTACTGGCGAGTCCCAGGAAGACGTGATGGTTGGATATTCTTGGAAAAGACCCAGGCTTGCCAGGGGAATACCCTTTCAGAATTCCCAGCTCCCTCCTGCTTTCTACTCTTGATACAAAAGAATAACCTTGCTGTTTAGTTCCCTACATTATCATGAATTAGTATAGTATGTTTTCCTACCTTGAGGCTCACTCTGGTATGACCACATATAAGAGAGAGAAACAATCAAATATACAAAAGCAAAGGCAACTTTAAACTGTGAACACCTTGGGGAGAGAGAAAGCAGTTTGAACTGGTGGAAGGAGAAAATGGCAGACCAGGGTGGAGGAAACCACAGTGTCATCTATAAACAAGGAATATAAATATAACTTAAAAGTGGTGTCATCCATATGCAAGGAATACAAATATCAATTAAAAGTAAAAATTCAATATAAAGGATAAAAGGCAAAACTTACCCAGGCAAAAGGGACTGCTGATTTATAATATGGTTTTGTGATGTTACGACAAGACAACAGGAAGGACTAGAGAGATAAACATTAAAAAAATGTAAGAGTTGGAGGACATGGAACATAGTATTAACTTTTTAAATTTTTTTATATGATTCTTTATATAAAGATAAAGATAAAGTCTTAGATAAAAAAGGTCATAAATGGAGGAGAATGCACATTTTAGGAAGCAAGGGCTAACAATTTACAAGGGTTAGAGAATAATTAAAGACCTCAACTGAAAAGAGATTACAGAATGCCAAACTAGATAAGAGAAACCCACATGTAGATAATTCACAGTGAATGCTAAGAATTTTTTTTAAAAAATGGCAAAAATAATGTGTTAAAACTTCCTACACATACATAAGAAGTGAATCATTGAACATTAATCTTCTCAACAGCAGTACAAGGAAAACATAATGGGGCAATGTTTTCAAAGTGTTAAAAAAGCTCATCAAAGTTAATTTTTTTAATAAACTAAGAGATTGTTTTAATATACATAAACAAATAAAGCCATTTTCTGCCCCCATAAGATTTACCCCACATATCTCTCTTTGAGAATATTTTTGTAGGAAATACTCAGATAAGAAGACAAATCCTAGAGGAGGTTTTATATTTATACCTACATGACATTAACGATGAGTAAAGAGTTCATTCAAGTTTATTGTCTAAAGAAGCAAGGAAACTGTAGGGGAGAAGATATAGTTATTACTAAGTTTAAAATGATGTATTAGTGGATATTTATAAGCTAGTCACAATTAGAATAGACTAAAAATAGAATATATATAAAGAGGAAATAATAAAAAAAATTAAAACTTATTATACTTATCACTGAATGACAATGTAAGTTCATTTCTAACAGAGAAAGTAATATGCATCCAAAGTTAAAGTTTGAAAAACAAACAAAAGAAGAAAACCAATGAAGTAAGAGGGTAGTCTATTGTAATCTTAGCTGGGTCTAGAGAATAGCACACAGGCATGTAGCCTCCATGAAGATGAGGGATTTATTCTGCTTTACTCATTACTATGTCAGTGTGCCTATAACAATGCCTAGAATATTATAGGTACTCAATAAATATTTAATAAATTAAAATATTACAGTATGGACAAAATATTTTTAAAAATACAAAATACAGAAAATGTGTGTGTGTGTGTGTGTGTGTTAAGAATCTGTATGACAAAGATATTTCTGGCAAGAATGATCGAGGAGAAAATATACAAGTCAATAGAATATTGAATGAAAAACGTGTAATAAATAAATATGTATACATATGATAATGTTGAAAATAATAAAAATTTATTATAACATGTTTACACTAATACATTTGAAAACCTAGAGAAAAGAGAGAAATTTGTACCAATGTGTAGAAAGCCAGAATAGGAAGAAGAATAAAAACCTGAATAGACCAATAGCCATTAGATAAATTGAAATGGTAATTTCAGGCTTTTCTCCAAGATGCCTCAGGTCCAAATAGCTTCATAGCTGAGTTCTCCCAGATTTTCAAGGGATAGATGCTTCCTATCTTATAAAAAAAACTTCTCAGAAAACTAAAAAAAAAAAAAAAGAGAGAGAGAGAGAGAAAGATACCGATGTTTTTATGAGGCTAGTATAATATTGATTTCTAAATTGGATAAGTAGAATACAAAATAAGGCATTTATAGATTCATTTTATCTTTTACCACATAAAGAACTAATCATACAACTATTTTAATAGGTACAAAAAATTCATTTACTAAATTCAATGTCTATTTTTGACATAGACCCAGAAAAATCACTGCTAGAATGAAACTTCCCCAACTTAATAAAAGCCATATAATTAAAACCTACAAGTTCTTATTTAATGGAAAAACTTGAGCCACATTCCTTTAGGTTTATGAATAAGATAATGATGTCTTTTATAACCACTCTTGTTTAACATGGTACTGGATTTCCTAACTCATGCTATGAGAAAAAGAAGAAATAAGAAATGTAAAGATTAGAACAGTACAAATACAATTAGGATTTAGGTATGATAGTGATCTGTATAGAAAAGCAAACATACTCCTAAGATAAAATACTAGACTTACCTGAGTAGTCTGTTAATTTCTTGGTACATGATCAATTTATAAAAATCCATTGTGCTCCCTCTTAACTAACAATATTTATCAGGAAAATATATAAAATATATAGCATTCAAGTAACAATAAAGACCATATATAAAGTATTCAGGAAATAATCTGACAAAAATGCAAAATACTTTTACAAAGAAAGCTTTAAATTCTGTTAATTGACCTGAAAGAAAGTCTAAAACTAATAGGAAGATTACAGCATGCTCCTAGATGATGGACTTTAATTTATAAAGAGGCAAATAGTTTCTAAATTTCAATTGATTTGATATAATACTAAAAAAACTGAACATATTATTTTGACAAAGTTGAAATTTTAAAAAAAGAGAGTTTTAAAAAGAAAAGCAATAAAAGAGAACTCCTTCAGAAAAGATATATTACAAAGCCATAGTTTTAAAAGAATAGAAAAGAAAAAAAGATTATGAACAACTTAATACAAATATAAGATGCAACAAACAGGTAAAAGAGAAAAGAGCTTAAAAGAAGTCCTATTTCTATACTGTACTTTGATTTAAATCATGGAGAAAGGAGAACTGGCTCCATTTAGGGGAGGGAAGGAAGAAACTTTAAATTTTTTTAAACATTTATTTATTTTTGAGAGACAGAGAGACAGAGCACAAATGGGAGAGGAACAGAGAGAGGGAGACACAGACTCCAAAGCAGTCTACAAGCTCCCAGCTGTCAGCACAGAGCCTGATGCAGGGATTGAACCCAGGAACTGTGAGATCATGACTGAGCCAAAGTCAGAAGCTTAACGGACTGAGCCACCTAAGCACCCCAAGTAACTTTGATCTTTTTCCTACACCATATAAAGAGAGCCCCCTTCCCATCCTACAGAGGGGTTAGCACGTAAAATGTGAACCATAAATTTAGAAAGCTTTTAGATCAAAAATTGAAGAAATCTTTGACATTGGGAGCGATGAAGAACTTCTTAAACAAGATGGAAAAAGCAAAACGTAAGAAGACAAATTGGTAATTATGACTACTTAAAAATTATGGGATTTATGCTTAATGAAGGAAACCACTGATAAACCTGATGACAGATAATGAACTGGGAAAAATGATTTGTAACATCAAAAGCCAGCATGAGATTAATATTGAAAAGAAAGGAACTTGTACAAATCAAGGAGAAAAGATAGGGGGAAGTAACAGATTTAAAAAATAGTTAAAAGATGTAAACAAAGAATTAACAGAAATGAAAATCAATAAATCACTCTTAGTAGCAGTATTATTAAAATCCTAAAATTTTAATAATTGCTGACCTAGAGAAGCAGAAGACCTCAGTGGGATGTAGTATAGTAACTCTGAGAATCGGATAGAGTTATGGATTGCAGAGATACAACCGTCCCAAGAAAGCTGTGCAGACTTTTCTCACTTCTATGCATCAGAGTCTCAGATACCTCTTCTAAGGTTGGATAAGAAAATAACAGATGATAAATAATAGCCAAGAAGACAGCCCTCATGGCCATAATTGGTAATTTATGTGAGACATTTTCTGGGACTTTTCAGAAAAGCTCAGTGAAGAATTGAGAAAGGGTCTTAAGAAAAAGTTTAGAGGCATTGTAATAACCTGCAGGGGAAACAACCAAAGGAATATCATTTGGGCCTGTTATAAACCAATCTTTTTACACATATGAGGTCAACTAGTGCTAGATGCTAGATGCCAATTCTATAAAGGCAAATAGAACATCATAAGTGACCTCTAAGAACTGGAAAACTTTCTTGTTGCTCTAGTAGAAATAAAAGTTGTTATGATTATTCAAATTAGCTAGAATCATAATAGTGAGTCAAAAACTCTACCATCAATGGTTGTAAATATTAATGTTTGATGGTGGTAACAATAATTAACCACAGGCAAATAAGAAGATGGCTCTGCATCTTGGTGCTAGCAAAGGAATAAAGGAAATTGATATCTTAACTTAATTAAATTAATTTATTGTTATCATTTTTTGCCATTTGTGTTAATAGATATTTTATTCTCATTTAATATAGCTAATTTTCAGAACCCTGGTATCCTAGGATTGACGAAGGCCTTAAATCGCCCCAGTCTTCACCCATTAATGATGCTTTTAGGTATTTAAACTAATTATATTTTATAACATGAAATATTACTCATCCAAATTGCAGCTGTTAATGTTTACATAAGTTTATAACCTGATCTTAAAATTCATATGGAAGTACAAGGGATCTAGAAGAGCTGAAACACTCTTGAAAAAGAACAAAGTTGAAGGACTCAGACCTCTCAATTTCAAACATATTAACAAAGTAATAATCAAAACAGTGCAGTACTGGAGTACAGATAGACATACAGCCAGATCCATTTGATCAGCTGAATTTTGGAAAAGGTACCAAGACAATTCTTGGGTGAAAGAATAGTGTTTTCATCAAATGGTATGGAGAAACCAGATATTTACACACAAAAGAACATAGCTGAACGCCTACCTCACAGCATACATAAAAGTTAAATCAAAATAGATCATAGATCTAAATGTAAGAGCCAGTACTATAAAACTCACATAGGAAATATAAGTATAAATCTTTATAACCCTGGGTTAAACAATGGTTTCTTAAACAAGGCACCAGGAGCGCAAGTAACAAGAGAAAAAATAAAATTTAAAAAAATAATAAATAATAGATACATTGGTAAATTTAAAAATATTTGTGCTCAGATAGCACCAAGAAATTGAGGCGACATCTCACAGAATAGATGAAAAATATTTGCAAATCATATTTCCAATAAGAGACCTTTATTAAAAGTATATAAAATATTCTTACAATTTAATAATAAAAGGGCAAACTAATTCCAAAATGGGTGAAAGATTGGAAGAGGTATTTCTCCAAAAAAGATATACAAATGGCCAATAAGCACAGGAGAAGACATACAACATCATTTGTCTTTAGGGAAATACAAATAAAAACCATAATGGCTTCCCACTTTACACATTCAAGCATGGCTTCAATGAAAATATAGGCAATAACACGTGTTGACAAAGATGTAGAGCAACTGGAACTTTTATACATTGTTGGTGGGAATGTAAAATAGTCCAACCACTTTGGAAGTTTGGTAGTTTTTCATGAAGTTAAATATAGAGTTACCATATGAATCCACAATTTCACTTAATATACACTGAAGAAAAAGAAAACCATATCCACAAAAGACTTGTACATGAATGTTCACAGCAACATTATTTATAACCAATAGAACATGAAACAACCAACATGTCCATCAACTGATGAATGACTATATAAAATGTGGTATGTTAGGAAGATGGAATATTATTCTGCAATAGGAAGAAATGGAGTATAAATATATGCTACAACATAGGTGAGAACATTATATTGAGTGAAAAAGGCCAGTCAAAAATAGTGCATATGGGGACACCTGAGTGGCTCAGTCAGTTAAGTGTTCAACTCTCAGTTTCAGCTCAGGTTATGATCTCATGGCTTCATGGGTTTGAGCCCTGTGTTGGGCTGACAGTGTGAAAACTGCCTGGGATTCTCTCTCTCCCTCTTTCTCTGTCCCTCCCCTTTTCACACTATTTCTATCTCAAAATAAATAAATACATTTGTAAAAAGTTATATATGATTTTATTTATAGGAGATGTCCAGAAGAAGGCATATTTATAAAGTCAGGCTGTAAATTAGTGATTGCTTCCAGTTGATGAGGAGAGTGGGGAATGAAAGGGATTGTTAATGAGTATGAAGTCTTGTTTTAGAGTGATGGAGATGTTCTCAAATAGGATTTTGGTGATGGTTTCTCAGCTCTGTGATTATGCTAAAACCCTATGAATTCTATAGTTTAAAGGGGTGAACTTTATGGTCTGTGAATTATATCTCAATAAAGTTGTTAAAAATACAATATCCTTTTAGCCCACTTACATCTTTTTGGGATGTGATCTGTTCATTCCCAGTTAATGCCTGTTGCAAATGTGATATGTATGCCATCCACGTCTTCATTGCAGTCATTGACAAATACTGTAAACCAGAACAGAGACATTGGTAATCTTCTTCCAGGCTGAGTATTAACTATTGCTCCTTGCCCATGTTCATTCCATAAAATAAACCATTGATTTAATTATTTGTGAGCACCTATTATAAGGCAGGCACTATACTGGATGATGAATATAAACAGGTGTTCAATGCCTGCTTTCTTCTCTTTAAGAGAAAACAGCCTATAATTTGAATCAAATAAATAAGAGATGAGTCCTAGAAGAATTTATCTGTTAGAAATTTTTTTGTAATCAATAGAAATGAAATCTAGCTAATTTTTAACTTCAAATGAAACTTATTTGAAGGGTGCCTACATGGCTCAGTTGGTTAAGTGTCCAACTTCCAACATGACTCAGGTCATGATCTTGCAGTCTGTGAGTTCAAGTCCTGCATTGGGATCTGTGCTGACAGCTCAGAGCCTGGAACCTATTTCAGATTCTGTGTCTCCCTCTCTCTCTGCCCTTTCTGCTCACGTTCTGTCTCTTTCTTGCAAAAATAAATAAATATTAAAAAAATTTTTTTAAAGAAATTTATTTGAAGGCTATGGAGTTGTTCATAGTACTGAAGGGAAATATGAATAACTAAGGCTTCCAAGGAGTCAGGAGCAGAAGGGCTCCATGATAAAAGTCAGAGACCAATTGATGGTTTTGTCAGGCTGCCAGGGCTGGTGATAATCAGCACGAACCATTCTCCATCCTGTGTCTCTCCACTCAAGGTCTCAGTTTCCAAGAGAGTGAGCTCAAGTGGCTTTCCTTCATCTTCACTCAACAGTTGGATAGAGGATAGCAGGGCACCCTGGAGGGCAAAGCCCTCAAGAACGCACATCCCAGGGGAAGGAAAATCAGACAAAGGGGGTGTGGATCCTGAGTGGCTAAAAAAACAGAAATTCCACTAAAATATGCCAGGAGAACACAGATATACATAGTGTTAGCATTGGAATAACCCTGAGGGAATTAGGAATTCCTCCTGTTCAAAATAATGTTTTAACTGAAATATGAAAACAAATTATCCATGTGATGTTTGAAGTGAGAAGGGGGAATTAAAACCAAGAGGAAATTCCAGCAGATGCAGTTATGTGAGTTAAGGCATACAGGTTTGAAAAACCATGATTCATTTAAGGAATGGAAAATTATTTAGTCACAGCAAAGAGAGAGAGAGAGAGAGAATGACTTTTGGATAGGCAATATGAATATGACTTTAAAAAGTGGGCACTAGTAAGACTCTGAAAATCTTTCATATCTTACTGCAATGGAGTCCAAACTTTATTTTGGAATTCAGTAGAATCAACCAGGGATCCTCAAGCAAATGAGTGATATGATTAAATCTACAATTTAGGAATTCTGGCTGTTGTGTGTAAAGTGATTTGAAGGCTGGAAAAACCATGCAGACTGGTAAGGAAGTTACTTCAAAGGTCCAGTTGATACTCAAAAAGAAGATGGATCTGGGAGTGGCAGAGAACACAAAGACGGGCTATGTATATTACAGAATAAAGAAGATAGTGCTGGATGCATACATAATTGGTCATGGATTTGGGAGGAAGGTGTGGAGAGAAAGGAAGGAGTCGAGAATGTCACCTTGATTTCTGGTCTGGGAGAGTTCTTGAATTTCTCAGGAAGACTTTTCACTGTATGTTTTCTGGAGTAACTCTTTGGGGTCCCCAGTTTGTGAGTATCTTTGTCTTTCAGATGACAATATGGAGACGGCAAGCCCCTCACATTTATCTCTAAGCATTTATATTCTAGGAATCCCTATTCTGATTTTATTGTGTCTGTTTTGGAGCCTGTGTAGTCCTTGGAGGTTAAAACTTAGCCTTGTTTTCTCTGGCACTGCAACACTTTGTTGTAGAAGCTTCGCCACCTTTATACTTGAGGTAAATCTAAAGATGCTGCACTTCAGCCGTTCATGCAGCCCTGAAACACTTTTTTTCAAAGGTAAGATAGGACACTCTCAGTGCAATGCCAACAAGACTCATTACTCTGGATAGTGCAGTGTGTCCTGGCTGCACTGGCAGTGGGGTATAACTTTGGGTCACTGCCAACTGGATGAAATTCACACTGGCCACTCAGACTCAAAAGGTCCTCTCCTGCAGTATGAATTCACTGATCCAGGAGTGCAATTTTAACTTTCTAATCAATTCAACCAGATGATCTTTTTTTTTTTTAATATTTTTATTTATTTCTAGGAGAGAGAGAGAGAGAGAGACAGCATGAGCAGGGGAGGGTCAGAGAGAGAGGGAGTCACAGACTGAAACAGGCTTCAGGCTCTGAGCTGGCAGTCAGCACAGAGCCCGACGCGGGGCTCGAACCCACGAACCGTGAGATTATGACCTAAGTGAAAGTCGGACACTTAACCGACTAAGCCACCCAGGCACCCCCAACCAGATGATCTTTTATCAAGTGGAATCGCCTGATTAGAAGGCACGCCGTGGGGACGTTTAGTCTCACCCATCTGCATCCAAGAGGGACTTCACATGAACCCATAGAAGAAGGTAAATGTTTAGGTTTTTCATAAACCATCCATTGGAGCAGTCCCCAGAGGTTCCAGCATGTCTTGGACAGCCAGGAAGGCTTTCTAAGGATAACATACAGTTCTCCCCTCTGTCTCATGTCACTTTTGTCTTGTTCTGGACTCATTAGAAGTAAAGGAATCTGCTTCTTGTCACTCACACACTTCTTCATATACTTGAGAACTATTATTAATTCCTTATTCAGCCTTCTTTTCTCCAGGCTAAATAAACTCTGTTCTTTTAGCCTTTTCTCAGAGGAGATATTAGTCCAACCTTTAATCATTTTAGTTGTTGTCTTCTGGACTGCCTCCAAATTCTCCACAGTGCATTTTATCTGGAAGAGCTGAAATGGAACGCAATAGTGTTAAAAAAAAAAAAAAAAAAAACATTAAATCAGACTCTACCAATATGAAATTTGTGATAATCTGGACAGGGATTTGCTTAACCAACCCTTCCTTCATTGATTGTGCAAGTTCAAGGAAAAGGAGATCCGGAGGAGTGGAGGCCATAGAAAATGTTTCAAATTCTCACGTGAGCAATTCCTTTTCCAAGGGCATCAGTGGTGCACTTTCCCACAGAGCCACTAGCAGGGCACGTGCTACCTGGACTTTTCAGCAAGTTTCCTAAAGACCTACACTAAGCTTCAGTGCAAGACTATATTGAATTGTCATTATTATGACCATATATTCTCTCTTCTATGAGTGTGCTTATTGGGTCAAAGGCCTTAGATTTATCAGTTTGATACTATTCCAAAATTCTAGGCTGTAAATTACTATAATTTCTGGATGAATTCTAAAATTACACAATTATATTTCAATTTGATGTTGAGCTTTTAACCAACACACAGCAGGTATTTTTTTCATGAAACTCTATGACAACTTTTTTTCCTGTGTACAAAGATTGCACTAACCCACATTTAATTTCAAATGTTCACCTTGCAAGTCTAAGTTATTCATCCCTTTATCCACTGAATGAACATCTATCACATGGCTCCTTTGTGTCCATCCATAACTGCTAGTTGTTTTCAATGAAGAGTGAGTGTCTCCTGTCCTCTAGGCTTCTTGGCCTGGGAGTGAATATTAAAATAAAGGTGTCAGTCAGGGTCATGGTCCCTGGAGAGAACTAGGGAAAGCTTCATGGCACAGGGGACCTCCGGAGAGATGATCTTATTTCAAAGGGGAGGCAGGACTTTTTCAAATGTCAAAGCAGAGGAAAGAGCTTCTACATTTTCATAGAAATCTGGGTTCCTCATTATAAGGTAACAATTTAATCAGATTTCACTTGTGGCTGTTATGGTGACTGAATGGTTTTGCTATGAGAATTCTGAACAGGTAGTCTTGTTCCCATTGGTGTATATACCTTAATGATTTGGGGAAGGAAAAAGAATCCCTGCTTGATTCCAGAATATACTGAGACATTGACTATCTGAGATGAAGAAATATAGACCAAATTATCTGTGTTAATGGTCAGTGATGGGGGATTGAAGGGTATAGCTAAATACAGATATACAGCAATGCAGGTCTCCTAAGATTACAGAATTTAACCCTTTGTACTAAGTAGGGCTAAAAACCATGGACCTCGCAAAATAGAGGTAGATCCTTTTCTCTAAATTTATTTTTTAAGGGTTTATTTATTTTTGATAGAGCACAAGCAGAGGAGAGACAGAGAATCTGAAGTGGGCTCTGTGTTGACAGCTGTGAGCCTGATGTGGGACTGGAACTCACAACCCATAAGATCATGACCTGAGGTGAAGCTGAATGCTCAACTGACTGAGCCACTCAAATGCCCGTCTACATTTATTTGAAAGAAACCAGATTTCCCGAGAGACAGGGAGATCCCAAGAGAGCCTAGGAATAGCTGCTCCATATCAGGCCCAGCTCTTTTTCCCAGATTTACCCATTTGGGAGCTTGGGAGACCCAAGAAGCCAGACTGATTCTCTAGTGAAAGTTCTTTAAAAGAAATCATGAGTTCTGTGGAATAAAGTTTCTAGTTACATTCATAACCTGCCTCATTTTCCATAAGTCGGCTTATGGTGTTCTATAGAACCAACATAACTCCTGAGTCTAATCAAGTGCATTATCTCTTTGCTCATTTGAGAATCAGGGGAAAGAGCCTTGGGAATATAGAATCAGAAGACAAATTGGTAAAAATTTAGATCCTAAATCTGTCCCTTATTTACTGAATGTTCTTATACAACTGACTTAACCACTTGTTGTAAAATGTGAATACTAACAGTACTTACTTCATAAGGTGTTTTAATGTTTCAATGAATCAGTGTATGTAACATGTCTTAATTAGGGTGGTACCTAGTGGGTTCTAGACAAGTACTTACTCCTATTAAGTGCATTTCTGCTTAATCCCTAAAGGCTGAATGACTTATGGCAGGTTGTATTTATTCTTTCATCCACTCAAAATTAAGAAGCAATACATCCGATGTACTATGTGCAAGAGATTGGACAACTGAATCTCACTGCTTTATGTGCACATTGGTCACCTGGGAATTTTGTTGAAAAGCAGATCCCATTCAACGAGTCTGGGATGGAACTCCAAGATTCTTTAGTTCTTAAAGTTCCCAGATGTTGCCAATATTGCTGATGGGTGAGCCATATTTCGTGTAGAATGGGCAAAAACACTTGTACTGTGGATCTCTAAATCCACTGGGTGTGCCTAAAGAAACAGGTGTAAGTGCTGCTTCTAGGTACAGACATCTGGGTTTGGCTACAACGGCATATTTCTTCATCTGTCTAAGTGCTTTCTCAATTACAACCTGTGTAATGCATTTGTGCCCTACTGCTTGTGATTTACAACTAATAGTCTTCTCATCACTTACTCTCCTAATTCTTACCCTAACTCCTTAATTAGGATAGAACTAAAAAAAAAAAAACAGCCTTTGATCAATTCACAGCCCTGACAAAAACCTGGTACTTGGAACAGGTTAAATCAATAAAGATTTCCTTCTAGCATTAGTTTTCAAACTTTAGCATGCATTGAATCACCTGGAAAGCTTCTTTTCAAAAAAAAAAAGAATTTAGAGAGAGAGAGCAGAGGAGATGGACAGAGGGGGAGACAGAGAGAAAATCTTAAGTAGGCTCCAGGTTCAGTGCAGAACCTAATGCAGAGACTGATCCCACAATCCTGGGATCATGACCTGAGGCAAAATCAAGAGTTGAACCCTCAGATAACTGAGCCATCCAAGCACGTTTCACCTGGAAAACTTCTTTAATCACATACTGCAGGACCCTACTCCAAGAGGTTCTAACTCAGTGGGTCTGGGTAGAGGGTGAGGAATACTTTCAACAAGGGCCCAGGCAACAGTAGTATTGCTGATTTATGAACTACATGTTGAGAAACATTGCCTTCTACCAATGAGGTCTCTGTGACTATGAAGAGGAACTACCTATACTTGAACAAACAAGTGTGGCCAATCCTATTTGATACTAGTAAGTTCAGGTAGCACAAATACAATACACATGTAACCAAAGATTAAGGGCATATAGGGGAGCATAAATTATATTTCATCAAAATCCACAGCAGCTAATACCAGCTCATAGCATCCAAAGCCTTTATTTCTTGTCAACAGAGAGGCCTGCAAGGCCATATACAAAGGCGAAGCCTGGTGACCTTGTATTTCAAAACCATGTAGTAATGAGGCCTAGGGAATTTGCAAAATTTAACTGGAAAGTGCCAAAAAGGACCCTAGTTTAGGTATTGTTATGTGTCAGATAGCAACATCATCCCCATCTCCTATGGGAAGCTCTTTCGGACAGTTTGGTGCAAAGGTCAGCATTTCCTCCACGGTGTTTTTATTGTTGTGTTCATACTTCTTTGGTAGTATTTATAATTTTATGTCACGTGCTAATGTTGTCTCTAGACTTGGAACTCAGAGAAGACAATGATCATCTCCTTATCTTTGTGTTTTCAGGGTCCATCACAGTGCACACATGTACTTTTAGCATAGAATACACATTTGTCTGTCTGTAACACTGATAATAAAATTTCTCTGCATCCAATGAGCCTCTACTTCTGTTACAAAGTCAAGTGTTAAATACATATAACAAAGGATTACATTGGTAGTTGACAGAAGTTGGCATCATGTCACTATAACTGTAGGATATTATATTTATATGAAAATAGCATTTTCCTCTACACAATCATTTCAGTAGTATGATCAACTTGTGAGTGATAAAAAAATCAAAACTTATTATAAAAAGCTTCCAAGTAAATATATCAAATATTCATTAATAGAAGAGTAATTTTAAAAGTGGGGCATAGGGGAGCCTGTTTGGCTCAGTTGGTTGAGTATCTGACTCTTGATTTTGGCTCCAGTCATGATCACAGGGTCATGGTATGAAGGGAGCCCTGCACTGGGCTCTGTGCTGAGAGTGGAGCTGCCTAAGGTATCTCTTTCCCTCTCTGTTTCTCCCTCTCTCTCCTCTATCCCTCCCTCCATTCATGCTCTCTCTCTCTCTCAAATTTATTTGTTTATTTTCTTTTATAGTTTATTGTCAAGTCGGTTTCCATATAACACCCAGTGTTCATCCTAACAACTGCCCTCCTCCATGCTCTTCACCCCCTTTCCACTTCCCCCCACCTCCATCAGCCCTGTTTGTTCTCAGTATTCAAGAGTCTCTCATGGTTTGCCTCCCTCCCTCTCCCCAACTATTTTTTCCTCCTTCTTATCCCCTATGGTCCTCTGTTAAGTTTCTCCTGTTCCACTTATAAGTGAACACATATGGTATCTGTTCTCCTCTGCCTGAGTTATTTTCTCAGCATAACACCCTCGAGTTCCATCCACATTGCTATAAATGGCCAGATTTCATTCTTTCTCATTGCCATGTGGTATTCCATTGTATAGATAAACCACATCTTCTTGATCCATTCATCAGTTGATGGAAAGTTAGGCTCTTTCCATGATTTGGCTATTGTTGAAAGTGCTGCTATGAACATTGGGGTACATGTGCCCCTGTGCATCAGCACTCCTGTATTCCTTGGGTAAATTCCTATCAGTGCTCTTGCTGGGTCATAGGGGAGTTCTATTGTTAATTTTTTTGTCTCTCTCTCAAATTTAAAAAAGGGGTATATTTATACAATGGAATCTTATACAGCAGTAAAAATGAAGTAATACCATTGCCAATCCTCATTATTCACTGATTAACTGGTTACAAATTTCCTACTCACTAAAATGTACTTGTAACTCCAAAAGCAGTACTCATAGTACTTTTGTGGTCATTTATGGATATAGGCAGAGTAGCAAAACAATTATTGCCTAGTGCTTTGATATTCCACCTTCTTGTTTCAGCTATTATACTGCAAACAAGTATCACAAACTGTTTAGTGCTATACTTTTCTCAATTTTCTGTATTTTGTTGATGATTTTGCTATTGAAAATGACTGCCAAGAGCAGTGCTAAAGTGCTGGCTAGTGTTCATAAGTGCAAGAAAACTGTAATATGCCTTGTGGAGAAAATATGTACATTTGTTAGATAGGCTTCAACCAAGCATAAGCTATAGTGTTGTTGGCTGTGAGGACAATATTAGTGAATAATAATATATGTTAAATAAAATGTATGTAATGAGGAGAACATACAAAACAAAGTTCACAAAAATGTTGCGACCAGAAACTCACAGAAACTTAACTCTGTATTTCTTATAGGAACAATAGTTCAAAATTAGCTATTTCAGTATTCATAGTGACTTTATAGAACGTAACTACTGCAAGTAATAGAATTAACTGTATAGGCAACTGGATAAATAAATCTCAGTAGCTTAATTCCAAATGAAAAAAAAAAAAAGCACTGTCTAGAAGATGACACAGTACCCTTATTAAAAAGCACAAAAACAACTGAAACTAAACAGTATCTTGTTGAAATAAAATATTTAAATAAAGGAAAGAAATACAAAATTTCAGTAGTCATTACCTTATGGGGCATGGGAATGGGATTGGGTAGAAGCAAATCAGTAGATGTAAGGAATTGGGTGATAGGGTCATGAATGTTATTTCTCTTCCTAATATCTGGTTAAAATTACTAAATAAATAAATTGAGAGGGTCACACATGACAGACAATAATGCATCATAAGCCAAGAATTATCATTAAATAAATTCTTTGCACTGTCCACTAAAACACATTTGTACATTTTTCATATCCACAAATACATGTGGTGAATGAATGAATATGTATGTATATCTTGTTCCACATAGGTAGGTAATTTCCCTCCAAAAATCTAGGCTTTCTGAATGAGATTCTGAGACAGGGATCCCCATGAAGGATTGGAGGGCCTCCTGCCATAGAACTTTGGAAACAGAATCTGGATTTCTTATGTCATTCTTGGTAGTGTGGATGTGTCATTCATGGAAGAGTGCTCCATAGACCAAGTAGCAGCCAGATGCCACTGTGGAAATTCAGACGCATCCTTGCCGCTAGAAGTCAGAGCTGAAAACTGCAAAGAAGTGCAACATTCCAACTGAAATAGCAGGCACACATGAGAAAAGACTAGATCTAGTGCAATTTTAAGCTATAGTTTAGAATTAAGGACAGCTCCAAAACCCTGAATCCCATAGAAGTGGTAATATGGAAGTGAAGTAAGTCAGTCAGAGAAAGACCGATACCATATGTTTTTACTCAGACATGGAACTTGAGAAACTTAACAGAGGACCTTGAGGGAACAGAAAGGGGAAAAAATAGTTGTAAACAGAGACGGAGGGAGGCAAACCATAAGAGACTCTTAAATATAGAGAAGAAACTCAGGGTTGATGGGGAAAGGGTGGGGGAGGGGAGAAATTGGGTGATGCCCATTGAGGAGGGCTTTTGTTAGGATGAGCACTGGGTATTGTATGTAAGCAATGAATCATGGGAATCTACCCCCAAAAGCAAGGGCCCATGGTATATACTGTGTTAGTCAACTTTACAATAAGTTATACTGAAAAAAAAAAAAGAAAGAAATTAAGACCTAAAGTTAAAAAAAAAGAGAAGTGCTTGGAGTATTGAGAAAGATGCAGAAAATATAGAGATTTTAAATAAGAGGTTACTGCCTGTTTGCCATGATGGTTCAGCCTTGAAACACCTGAAGAGAAGCCAAGCCATGACTGGATTTGGGGAAAGGCAAGTATTGTAAGGCAATGTGCCTTCTCAAATGAGAAATCAAGGTATGTCCTCTCTGGAGTTTCCCTCTGATGTATGAACATTATATTCCAGTGACCAGTTTGCTCGCAGCGGTTGATAATTTAGGGTGTTTTGTATAATGTATCTTGCCATCGCATACAAATGACATGACCCCTTCCTCTGGCCAGGCTGCAACAGAATCAGGCTGGTGGGTTGAAACAATGCCTGGTATTCAAGTGACATTAATCACATGTTTGGTTTGATTTACTAATGCTATTGTCTTTCCATTTTCTGTTAAGAACTTATTAGCAGGAAGTAGCTCGGCCCGAACACCACAACATGTTGGATCAATTTAAGAGACAATATAGATCACTAGGATTTCTTTTGTCAAATGGAACCATTAGACTTGCATATTAAAAAAGCATATATTTCTGTTTCAAGTGTGTAAGTGATACATCGCTTACCACTATGCAAAAGAAGGCAAAAGGCAAGATGCAAATGAATGGCAGGGAAGGGATGATAAATATGTTATTGTCTATGCAGCTTATATTCAACCATGGGTATCATGGTTTGTGCATTTCCACTTTTCCCTAGAAGGTAGCTTAGCTTCCTCCTCAAGGAACTTAGAGACAGAGACTTTCTATTATTTACATAAACACACTATTACTAAAATACATTCCAATATATATATGACCACCTTTTATGGTCATATGACCACTTTTTATCTAGGCTTTTAATGAACACTTTCAAAGTCAAACTCAAGACACATTTTCTCTCTCTTCTTCTTCTTCTTTTTTTTTTTTGTCATCGTTAAGATGCATTTTCCTCCAATGCCTGTTTTTCTGTGTCACATCAGGTCTGTTTTTCGGTGTCCCACTGTCTTTTGCTATACAGTGCATGGATGGAACAGCTGAGTAATTATGTCAGTGTGACTGCAATTTTACCTTTGGGGCCCTCTCGCTACGTCTGCACACAGGTGACTAAACCGGGAACGGTGACATTCCTGCCTGTGAGGGATTGGCCATGTGACTGTCAACTGCCAGTACAGCAGGCAGCTGAGTCACACTGCTTAACCTTACAGCTTGGCAGTGTGAGTCTGAGAAAGGCAAGTGAAACGGGACCCTAGGCACTCTGTCCCCAAAGAGTTTGGCTTCAGATCGTGACTGGATAAACAAGATCTAAGAGACAGTGTGGACCAGGGAAAGAAAGAGTTCTCTGAACTCTCATTCTAGCTCCCTCTAACCTCGGACCAGTCACGTAAGGCTTTGGAACATTCATTTTTTTAGCTTTAAAATGATGAGCTTCCCCCCCACCCCCCACATCTCTTGTATTATGTATTATCAAGACCAGTAATAATAATAGTAGCAATTACTATCATTTAATGATTTAATGAGTGGCTTTTGTATGCCCTTGGTATACAGCCAAAAAAAAAGCACAAAAACACTGAGGCTGAATGCACTTAGAACAAAAGCAATTTGTACTGAAGTAAGCTGGAAAACAACAAAACAACAACATCAGATTGATCCAAAGTTACATATTTTCTGTCACTCTTTTTTCCCCAGTGCTGGCAAATAGTACAAAGTAGATTTTTAAGCTTTTATGTGCTTTTAAGTATTTTTCCATGTTACAGATTTTGTTGTTGTTTTTTTATGTTTTATTGTCTTCACATTTCTAATTTACTTCCAGCTGAGTTTTTCTTCTCTTTGCTATTAGTAGCCATGGAAAGATGCTCACTTAGTTTGCTTTCCAGCAATCTCTATTGTTGGACATTTTGTTTGTTCTGATAAATCTGTTTTTATTGTCATTTAGGTTGCTCTAATTTATATACTTATTTAAAACCTAGAATGCCTACTTTGGTTCAATGAACCAGGACTCGTTACAATAAGACAGGATATGATAATGGATTTAAAATGGCCTTTGGGGCGCCTGGGTGGCTTAGTCGGTTAAGTGTCCGACTTTCGCTTAGGTCATGATCTCGTGGTTTGTGGGTTTGAGCCCCGCGTTGGGCTCTGTGCTGACTGCCAGCTCAGAGCCCGGAGCCTGTTTCAGTCTGTGTCTCCCTCTCTCTGACCCTCCCCTGCTCACGCTGTCTCTCTCTATATCTCCTAGAAATAAATAAAACATTTAAAAAAATAAAATAAAATGGCCTTTGTTCTTAGAATTACAGTTGTAGATATACTAAACATCTACTATGTTTCAACATTGAACTTGGCACTGAAGCTATGGTAGTCACCCTGACAGGATCCTTGCCTTCATGTAGCTTACACTTTAGTAGCAAGATGTAGACCAGAAGTAAATAAACACATAAACAAGATAAAGGTATATATACACAAAGGAAATCAAGCAACATCATATGTTAGGTAGTAACTCTGTGGGCAACAATCCAACTGTGGATGGAAGATGAAGAATATGCTAGCTATGATCAGATCTAGGGGCAAAGTATTCCAGGGACATTTACAACAGCTTGTCTGAAACTAAGTTGTTGTGTTTTTTTTTTATAGAAAGGAATATGAAATAAGATTGGAAAGATAGCTTGGGAGAAATTCTTTGAGAGTTGTGGATGTCATAGTGGGGTAGCGTTATGAGTTGAATTGTGTCTGCTCAAAAGGTGTTAAAATCTTAACACCCAGTACCTGTGAATATGACTGTATTTGGAAATCACCTTTGCAGATGATCAAGTGAAGATGAGGTCCTTAGGGTGGGCCTTCATCCAGTATGAGTGTGTCTAATAAAAAAGAGGAAATTTGGACACACATAGGGAGAGCACCATGTGAAGATGAGGGCAAAGATCAGGGTGATGCATCTGAACACCAGAGATTTCCAGCAAACTATCAAGAGCTAAGGGAAAGAGATGGGACAGATTCTCCTTCATAGCCTTCAAAGGAACCAACCCTACAGACTTTATAACCTCACTCTGCAGCCTCCAGACTGTGAGATGATATCTTTCTATTGCGTAAGTCACTCTGTTTGCAGTACTTCGTTGTGGCAGTCCTAGTAAACTAATGGGGGCAGTGGCTCTAAATCCGCGGTTCCGGTGGCATATGTCTCCCTGCATCTCAGTGTGTGACATAGCCTCAGAACATTCCTCCAAACAACCCCCGGGCAGCCAGGAGAATGCAACTGGGCTCAGCAGAGTAGATGAAACCTATTGGGCTAACATATTTGAGGATTTTTGTGTTGTTTTGATTTTTTGGTAGGCAATAAGAAGCCTTTCGGAAGCTTTGAAGAGATAAGTAAAATGAATCATCTACCTTTTGACCTCACTTTCCAGCTTAAGGATTGTTTATAAGCCTACTCCATTTCTGTCCCTCTTGTAGCATGGATTTCACAGTGTCCTGACTGTCGGCTCTCTGTCTCCTGTTATAAACTGGGAACCACCTGAGACCAGAAATTGTACCTGACAGTTCAGGTTTAACATCTCCCACAGGTCCTGTGTCTAGTAGTTGTTCATTAATTATTTGTTTGGTGGTAAATTTCATTATTTTCTCACTTTTTGCTTTGAAATCGCTTCATACATTAAAGACAAGTTTCAAAAATAGCATTAGCTTTCATATTCACTTCTTCCTGATTCACATATTATTAATATTTTGCCACATTTGCTTCATCATTTTCTTCTTCTCTCTATTAAGCATATATATTTTTTTTCCTCTGAACCACTTGAGAGCAAATTGCACTCATCAAGCCTTTACTCCTGAAAATTTCAATATGAATTTCCTAGGAACAAAAACATTATCCTATGCAATCATAGTAAAGTTATAAAAGGCAAGAAATTAAATATTTTTAAATACTCTTATTTACAACCAATGTTCAAATTTTTCCAATGGTTTTTTACCACAACTCTTTTTTTTTTTTTCTGAATAGGGATTCAATGCAAGATAATCCATTTAATTTACTTGTCATGTCTCTTTACTTTCCATTAATCTGGAACCATTTCTTATCCTTTCTTTGTTTTTCATCATATTAACATTTTTTAAGAGTACAGACTAGTTATACTGTAGGTTATCCCTCAGCTTGGTGTGTCTAATGCTTTCTAGTGGTTAGATTTAAAGTATGCATTTTTAGTTAGGAGTGCCACAGATGTAATAATATGTCCTTCTCGTGCATCACACTGGGAGACACAGAATGTCAGTTGATTTGTCCCATTTTGGGTAAATTTAAGTTTGATTTAATGGGTAAAGTGATGACTGTTATGTGTCTTCATTCAGTTACCACTTTTACTGTAATTAATAAATAACTTATGGAGAGATAATTTAAGACCTTGTAAATATGATATTCCTCATGAAATTGTCACAGACTAGTCATAGCATCCATTGTTGATTTCTGTGTGATTTCATGATTACTATGGTGATTGCACATGGCTTTGTTATTTCACTTAGTCCACATTTATTAGCTGGCTAACTGGCATTCTACTTTACCTTCTCCCCAAATATTTATTTATTCATTGGTTATCAGTATGGCTTCATGTATTCTTATTTTACTCAATGGATTATAACACATTAGCATCATTATTTACTTTGATGCACAAATTGTCTCAAATTTGCTTTTTGGAAACCACTTCAATCTGGCTCATCCTCATCATTTTTTGAGCACTTTAAATTCTGAAGCACAACAAGACAATACAGTTTATCTTGTATTCTCTTTGCCCTTCTTTGGAATCAGTCATTTCTCCAAGGCTGCTCTCCCTATTTCCTCTTAGTGAAAAAAAGATACTTAGACACCAAGAGCTGAACACAATGGGTTAAATTAATTCCGAACCTTTTAAGGACTCTACTTTCTGGTGTCCAATAACATTTGCAGCAGGATCTTTTTTCAAATTTTCCCTGTGATCCAATATAGATCTTCTTCTGTCTCACTCTCATGTCCTTTTACATTTTCTAAAAAATGTGAAGTTATCCGGGGCAGGTAACTTCTCTTCTCTTCTCTCCATCTCAAAAAAGTTGTCAACAACCATAGCATTCACTCTATATCTTCCTTTACCTTTAGGTAGACTTTGATCATCTTTTTTTGTGTCTGGGAGAAAAGTATCTCTCCTGCCTTTTTGAAGCTAATCATACCATCTTTTGATTCCATCTCCTTCTGTCTCCTGAAGGACACCTTCCATCTATTATTTCTCTCCCTTTTTACACTTTTCCATCTCTTCTTATTCATTTTATAATAACTCGCCTATAAATTCTCAGGTCTTTCATATGTTAGAAAAAATATCCAATATTACAGTGCTTGGAGAAAATTGAGGAATTCTGCTTTGTTTCACTATCAAGGTGCTTCAAAGAGTTGTCTTTACTCTACATCCATTATCATAGCACACAAACTCCTTGGAGGCTGGCAAAGATCTCAGCCCTTCAACTCAATTTGCTCTCTTGGAAGTCATCCATGATCATAAAATCCCTCACTCTAACCTTCTACAGGAGTTAATTCTTTTTAGGAAAAAAGATTATGTATGGAAAAAATTGAGAATTGGTGTTAAAAATGAGATGTTAATAAATGATGTTTAAAAAGAGAATGAAAGGGGCACCTGAGTGGCTCAATCGGTTGAGCATCTGACTTTGGCTCAGGTCATGATCTCACAGTTCGCAAGTTTGGGCCGGTGTCGGGCTCTGTGCTGATGGCTCAGAGCCTGGAGCCTGCTTCGGATTCTGTCTCCCTCTCCCTCTGCCCCTCCCCTGCTCGCACTCTGTCTCTCTCAAAAATAAATAAACTTTTTTTTTTTTAAAGAGAGAGAATAATAATTGGTGTTGGAAAACATGGTCTGTGCTGTTTCCCATGTGGCTGAAAAACAAACTATGAAACATGGAACTTATTTTTTCTGAAGAAGGAGAAGAATGGATTCTTTCCTTATAGTTTCCTTATAGTCATGTTCTAAGGAGCAACTTTGTAAACTGTTAAAGACCCACAAAAATGTTAGTATTTATCAATAGATAATAAAAAATACATATCATCACTCTACCTTGAAAACTATGTCAGTAAAGGGCCAGTGTAAACATTAGAAGGTTAAATAACATATCAGTAGGTTTACATCACTTCTTACCTTTCCTGTCCATCTCCTTCAGAAATATATATCTCTTTCCTCTTGTGCCGTTCGTTATACCACAAGATCAGTCTTCAGCTTTCTCTCTTTTCTTTCTGCCTTTTTTCCTTCTTAGATATAATATATTGTCATGGGTTCAGACTTGCTGGAGTGAATTTTTGATCACTATTTTGCATCTAGACCTCTTTCCTAAGCCTATGCCCTACATTTCTCACTGCCTGCTGAACAAACTCATCAGAGAACTTCTGCCGGATTTGACTGAACCAATATTAACCAAACTCAACCAACATTAACCTGTTTCTCTTTCTGTCATTTTTTTGATATGTTATAAAGATTTTCCACATATGTTCTGTCATTTATTTGATAAAATTATAAAGATTTTCCACACAAGGTTTTCAAGTCTTCCAGGAGTGGTGTAGGCAAAGTTTCTAGAGGAGGGGAGAGGAGTCTTTCCTTGGTCACTTCTCCATCTTCTGAATTCCATCAGGTTTGTGTATCTCTTAAATTACCACTTTCTATTTAATATCACAATATGAGCAAAACTTATCTCGGTTAGACTGTTTGGGTTTTTTTTTTATTTGTAGCAAAATGCACAAAACATAGAATTTATCATCTTAACCATTTCTAAATGTACACTTCAGTAGTAGTAAGTATATTTGCCTTGTACAAACAATATCCAAAACTTTTCATCTTGCAAAACTGAAATTTTATATGCATTAAATAATAGTTTTCCATGTCTCCAAGTTAGTCTATTTGAGAGTATTAACACCCACCTTATCAAATGTTACAATTGCTAAATGAACTATACATTGTTTTTTGTATAGTAGATGCTCAGGAAATTTGAAATCACATTTTATGATCACCTAATGTACACCAAGCTGTATACTAAGCAATGGGGGAGGAGAGGTCTCAAAACAAAATGATATAAGTATGCCCTCCAAAATTTCCAGAATTATAAGAAATAAAGATATGAAAACTAATAATTAACATACAGCACAATAATCGCAATAATACTCTGTGGTTGAGAAACATTGCTATAATTGAAGGTATATTTCTGTACTGGGAAACAGCACAGTATGCTTTACAAAAGAGATAAGTGTCATGAAAACAGAAATCTTACCCCTTTTTTTCACTATAATATCTCTAGAGCTTAGAATCATTCAGTACATATTAAATATTTATTAAATGATTGAATGAAGTGACATCTGAGCTTGGTTTTGTTGTCATAATAGTTCACTGATCAAATAGTAAAAAAGGTAAGTTTAGGAAAATAGAAACATAAACAAAGATGTTAGCAACAGAATTGCAGAAGGACAGTATGAAAGTTAAGTTTGATAAAACTTATTAAGATATGTGGAGGAGAAAAAGAGTAGCTATGTCAGGAAAGGAGGAGGAGGGGAGGGAGGAAAGGAAGGAAGGAGGGAAAGAAGGAAAATAATGACTAAATAAAAATAACCTTACTGATGACCTCATTTTCAACCCCTTCCCCAAAGAAGAAGAGGACAGAATTCTGTTTCTAAAGACCCATTCAGAGGCTTTTGTTCAGAATGTGTCCAGGGGAAAAAGGATGGAAGGAGAGCTTGGGACGGGAAGGCAGAAGAGAGAAAAAGTTGGTGAGGAGCTCTTCCCAAAAGAGTGTAAAAGGCATGGGTGTTATGATTTGTGGGACCTTTCTAGAGTCACTTTTAACAACACACTGAGGCTCAATGACCTCACGGGCCAAAAACTAAGTGGGGTTATCTCAGGAGGCTGGGTCAACACTTTAGCAAGTACTACCATGCCCAAGTGAGTGTCCAAAGCAAGATGTCTGCCCCATGCAAGAAATTCAGAGGAATTAATTAATGATCATTTTAGCAAAGATCAATATGGACCAATGTTGAGGATTGTTTTTGAATTTTCTTGTGTAGAAAACCTGCTGCTGAACAGAACTTTTGCATTATGCTGTACACTGGGTGACACAGGAAAAACCCTAAATGATTCAAAATAAATTTCCAGGCAGTATGGATATATAGGTGCTTAGAGTAGAATATAGTTGGTTCGGATAAATAAAAGATACAAGATATACATTTTCACCCTGTAGAATAAAATTAAAGGCAAAACAAAAACAGTTGTCTAGAGAAAGTATACCTACATAAGGCACAACAGCCTGTGTGTTTAAGCAATTACAGGCTTAGACATCAGGTTATTGAGGCGCCTGGTGGCTCAGTCAGTTGGGGCGTCTGACTTCAGCTCAGGTCATGATCTCGTGGTTTGTGGGTTCGAGCCCCGCATCGGGCTCTGTGCTGACAGCTAGCTGAGAGCCTGGAGCTTGCTTGGGATTCTGTGTCTCCCTCTCTTTCTGACCCTCCCCTGTTCTCTTTCTCTCTCTCAGAAATAAATAAAACATTAAAAAATTTAGACATCAGGTTATTAAAGGAATTTATAAACTGGAGATTAAAAGAGTAAAAGGAGGGCCGAAAAAAATGGCCAAAGAAAGTAAAGCTAAGTGCGGTGTAAGGGAGGAAATTGTAAACAAGGTAAATGGGATGGTGTGATGCTTAATTTTATGTCAACTTGACTAGCCACAGGGTACCCAGATTAAATAGTATTTCTAGGTGTGCCTGTGAAGGCATTTCCAAATGAGATTAGCATCTGGATTGATAGACTAAGTAAATCAGACTATAGGTGGGCATCCTCCAAGTCATTCAGTGGTTCTATTGAGCAAAAGGTGATGGAAGAAGGAATTTGCCCCCTTTTCCCTGGGACATTCCATCCCATTTTCTCCTACTCCTGGACTGGAATTTACATCATTGACTCACTTGGTTCTCAAGCCTTTGAATTCAGACTGAATTACACCACTGTCTTTTCTAGGTTTCCAGTTTGCAGATGGCAGATTATGGAACTTCTCAGCCTCTATAATCACATGAGCCAATTCCTCAAAATCCCTCTAAAGAGATATATAGATATAGATAAATATATGGATATATGGATATACATGCATACATACACACAAATACATATGTATGTATACATATATACATATACATATCTACATATGGATATTATACATGTATGTGTATACATATATATATGTGTGTGGGTTTGTGTGTGTATACTCATGTACATATCCAAATAACCTACTAGATTCCTTCTCTGAAGAACCCTAATACAGATGGTCTCTCTGAAGGTGTGATTAATAGATAAGCCTTTCTCCACTTCCTCGATCTGCCCCAGGCCATGCTGTCAAGCTTCTTGATGTTGGAGTGCTTTCAGTACCAGGAAGCCTGGGGTTGGACTACTTAATGCCTTTTCTTCACTTTTAGGTTAAACACCTTAAATATCCTTAGTACCATTTTAGTCATAATAATAAGATCATTTCCACAGGGGAGTGTCATGAGGCCTAATTAGTACCTGTAGAGAACTCTGTGATCTTACAAGGTAAGGAATGCAAAGCACTATTCAACCTGAGAATCAAAAATGGATGAAGTGATTGCTCAATTTATTAGAGCTATAGTCATCTAACACACTGGAAGGAAATGTGAATCTCTCCATGGGAATGCTTTCCAAGGTCATGATTCTATAAAGTCAACATTTCCCCATTGGAACAGTACCTTTTCATGTCAGCAATTTGTGAGGCAGCCGCTGTTATGGAAAAGATGGATACACAGGAACTGGGTTCTAATCCAAATTAATCTGCCGATACCTAGCCATGCAAAAATATCATTGATCAATTCACAGCTTTGGGTGTCATTTACTCATCCATAATTTGAGTCTACTGAACTGCTGACATGCAAAGTTCTTTTCGATTTCAGTATATTCATGGTTAAATTTTGGTTTTACATTAGATAAATTCAGTTCAATCAATACTCTGTATGTTCTAGGCGGCAGGCATAGTGGTAATTCCTAAGCAAAATCTGCCTATTTTCCCCAACTTCAAAGGTACCATCCATATAGAAAACAGTGCTAATCATCACCCTTGGGTTGCTTGCAATACTATGGCCCTTGGAGACTCAATATCGGAGCCTAGTCACTGAACAGGTAATGGAGAAATGAATGCATGTGCACTGGTGTAGAATAAACTAAACCCTTTCCAGTGAGGATATCTGCACTGGATTTTGAAAATTTTTCTGGTTGGCAAAGTAAACCTGGGAGAAGTTTGGGGGAAGCATTCTGGTGAGAAAGAAAAAGATGTACAAAAGCATGAAACATAGGTGAAGACTTGCTAGAATATAAACTGAAGGGGGCATGGAGGTTTTGATCAAATACACTCTTATATGGTGATGTGTTTCACTATATAAATGAGATTTTTTAAGTTTCCCAAGCCCCCCAAATTTGTGGTTATTTCTTGTGTGCAGTCAAGATTTGTTCAAAGTCTGTATATAACAAAGTCTAGAGGTGCCTGGGTGGCTTAGTCGGTTAAGAATCCTACTCTTGGTTTCTGCTCAGGTCATGATCTCATGGTTCATAAGTTCAAGCCCTGCACTGTTAGTATGGAACCTGCTTGGGATTCTCTCTTTCCCTCTTTCTCTGCCCCTCCCTGCTCTGTCTTAGCATGCACTCTCTCTTTCTCTCAAAATAAATAAACTTAAAAAAAAAAGATCCAAAGAAGATGATTGAAGCTATATAGAATCAAGCACAAACAATGCAAGCTAAAGCCTGCTTTGCATTTTTTGACCTGTTTAAATAAGAAAAAGAATGCAGGATTCCCATGAAGGCATATAACCTCAGAACTGTGAGCTAGCTACGGGGAATTCACAGCGTCTACGCCTCACTTCTTCCAGAACTTGTCACAAAGAAGTGCAAATAAGGAGACCAGAGAAGCCAGCCAAGTCCTCTCTAAAATTATCCCTGTCATCAGAAACAATTAATACTATGTACAGCACAGTATTGTTCTAGGAATAGGAGCCAAAGAGTTTAGGGAGATTTGCAGATCATATAATTTTGTAACTGGAGTTTACGGTTGGCATTGGTTGGTGTGTCAAAGCTTAATTGGTGGGAGGATTCATGGGGGTCCGAAAGAGCTATTCAAGGGCTTCAAACAACATTAGTAGAGGAAGGAAGTGGTTTATATGTTTTTCATATTCTTGGGAAATTTGTATCTTTCATTTCTATTTGGAACTGATCAAGTTGTTCTGACTCAGTGGAAGCTTACATGTGCATGTATGTGTGCACATGTGTGTACCTGAATGCTTGGGAATGTGTGGGAGTTTTTTCCCTCTCTGCCCAATATTCTGTGAGTACTGAGTAAATGTCAGAGCATCATGCCTAGGCAACCTTTTCTGGTTGAACTAATGTAACCTCAAATGAATTTACTCATACTCCTTTGCTCTTAATAAATCTCGAGTTCAGTCACACCTGATTTTCTTTATAATTTTTTTTTATTTTTTACAAATAGTTTATCTTCAAGTTGGTTTCCATATAACACCCAGTGCTCATCCCCACAAGTGCCCTCCTCCATGCCCATCTCCCCCTTCCCCCCCCCAACATTTTATAAATTTTAACAAAAGCAAAGTCACATTGCAAAGACAAAAGCTAATATGAACAGAGAAAGAAAAAGAAAAAAATTGTTTAAAAAGAAATGTAATAATCTGATAGAATAAACTGTAATTTTTTCAACCCATATTAGATTATTTCTACTTGTTTAGTACATTCTTTTGTGTAATCAAGCAGGGAGAATTCCGCTTTCTCTATTACTTATATTCAGTCTAAATGAGACATCATGAATGGTTTCTTCAAGTAGTTGTAGCATATTCTTTTGAAAGTGGGAATAAACATGTTTCATCCTTTTGTCATGGAAAAGTATGAGCTTCATTTTTGTTTGTTTTATTTTTACATTTGAGGCGAAAGAGATTTCAGAAAGGAAATCTAATTCATTAATTAATCTATCTCCTGGATCCTGGTTGACATTCAGTTTAATAAAAGCTAAAAGTGCAGTTTCTCAAGCTCATGAAGAAAGAGCAGAGAAGTCAGTATTTGTATTTTTTTTGGTAGTCATTAAAATTTGAAGCTTCTGTGGGGTACCTGGGTGGCTCAGTAGGTTAAGTGTCCGACTGTGGCTCAGGTCATGATCTTGCTCCTTGTGATTTTGAGCCCCACATAGAACTCTGTGCTGACAGCTTGGAGTCTACTTCAGATTCTGTGTCTTCCTCTTTCTCTACACCTCTCTGTTCACTCTCATCTCTCAAAAATAAATAAACACTTAAAAAATATCTGAAGCTTCTATAAGGCAGGCTACTTTTGAGATTATGCAACTCAGGGTGCTTAGTGAGAATTTCATAAATAATCAGAAATAGACAATTCATACAGAAATAAGGAAATGTTTTCTAAGCAGAATAAAGGTTTACAGCAGCATATGTGCCTGGATGGTTAGCCCAGTTGATCAGGTTGGAGTTCTAGGTAAAGCAAAACAAAAATACAGAGCTCATATAAGATGGGACCTAGAAATTCAAGGAAGCCTCCTTGTATTCTGAAGAAAACGACAAGCAGACACCACCTGCTTCCCCAAATAAACTCTTCTGTACAAATTCCCTAGTGGTCAAAAGAAGTCATGATGTAAATCTACTCAGAAAGACAGACCAAATTTGGGCTTTGGCATCAGGATTTGCAGGGAGGAAAGAGTGCCACCTACTGAATCACCACCTTTTAGATGTTTCTTTCAGCACTTTGATTTTCCTTGGAGTTCTACCAACCCTGGAGTGTGACCTTGCTTGGAAATGAAATCTGACCTCATTACAATGCAAGCTTAGTTTTCTGCAGGCGCATTACAGAATCAGCCAGAACCCCTCATCTGCAGATTTTCCCCCAAATAGTGCCATACTAAGGGAGAGCTGCTAGAAAGACGAGCAAAGGGGCTACGTCCGTGGAACCAAAACAGCAAGAACAGCTGCAGAAGGGGATCAAGCATCTGTGTAATGATATGTTTAGTCACTAAACACAACTATTTTATCTTAAGATAGACTCAAAACCCACTACACATGTTTATGTAAAGTCTTCTTATTCTCAGTCTGAGGAAAGTGTCTGACTAAATGTTTTGTTGGATTGAACTTAATTGTTGACATCTGGAATTGGTTAATGTTAATATTAACCAAAGCATCTGACTAAATAAATTGACATGGGAGAAAGGTATACTCTGAACATTTATTCTGTGATGTTAGCATAGTTAACTAGTTGTACAGCTAGGAAACTTGCTACATTTATTAAATAAATTATAGATAGATAATAATTGTGACCAATATTGATTTTATAACTTAGTTTAATCTTAAATATTATACCATATTTCTCAGTCATGTATGCAGGAGGTCATATCCATGTAAAATCTGTATTATAGAGGCATGTGGGTGGCTCAGTCAGTTAAGCATCTGACTCTTGACTTTGGTTTAAATCATGATCTCACAGTTTGTGATATCAAGCCCCACATAGGGCTCTGTGCTGACAGTGCAGAGCCTGCTTGATTTCCCTCTTTCTCTCCCTGCCTCTCCTATGTTCTCTCTCAAAAATAAATAAATAAACATTTGAAAAAATAATAAAAATTTATTTTTAAAAATCCGTATTACAAATATCCAAATATATCTATCATGGTAATGGTTCATGGTTTTGGGTTTTCAGTGTATTCATTTATTATTAACCATGAGATCCTGAGAAAAGATAAAATGTAAAAAGATCAACCATATGTGTTTTACCATCTCTTTCACTTTGGAGTTTCTCATCATCCATTGGAACATTTAACGTATCTTTAGAATGTGCCTTATCTTTCATCTACCTCAGGGTGACTAAATGGAAATATTTTGGAAATCATAGTTCATAAAGAATAGTACAACTAAATATAAAAATTTTAAGTCTAAAGATAGATTTGTGCATTAATGTGAGGGAGGGCATGTTTAGCTACATTTGCTTGTTTTGTGGCAGATACCATTGGTGTCCGTAGTAGAATAAGGATTTCAAATAAATTATGTAGGTTGGCCTTGAGAAATTTAGAAGCATCAGCCAGCCTTGAGCGAGACTGAAAAGAAACATTGTAACAGAGCATCTTAACCCAATTAAATAGCTATCCCCAGGCATCTTGCTGTAGTAAGTAATTGAAACCAATGACAAATGTCCTGCTTTCACAAAGGGCAGAGTTTAGAAAAACTTAAACATTTTTCAGTTGTTATTATATTTTTTTCATTTTTTGAGTAAAATCCTTGATAGGAATATTAGAAAGGAAGTGGTCAAAGAAAAAAGAAAGCAAAACAAAGGAAAAAACAAATAAGCATGGGGTTATGTCAGAAAGATATAGGAGACAACCTGAAAGAGCTCCCAAAGGCCAAAGCTAGAACAATTCGAATAGAATAAGTAGCAATGAATTGTAATCCAGAGTGTAAAATAAATATGTGTATCTACCCTGACACAAATAAACGATTGAATAAATAAATAAGTGGAAGAAAATTGACAAATTTTTCTCACAGAGTATGGATACAAAATGTAGACTGGACTTAGTAACTCACTTCCAATGAATAGAGTCTATAAAGCAAAAATAGTAACTTTGAAGTGGAGAATCCTGGTAAGCACCATCGACGATCAAAATCAATACTAACAATGATGTCATGTTGATGTCATGTACCCCCCGATATGAGGTAATCAGGAGTGTACTTCACCTCTGTGATGTTCCTTCCAAAAACCCACAAAGTATCCTAAACATGAAAATATATCAGAAAAATCACATTTGAGGAATATTCTACAAAATACCTGGATAGTACTACTCAAAACTATCAAGGTCATGGAAAAGAGGACAGGCTGAGAAAATGTCACATACCAGGTGAAGCCAGGAGACATGGCAACTAAATAGAATGTAGTATTCTGGACTGGGTCCTAGAGAAATCCAAATAGGTTTCGGAGTTTAAAGAGTAATATGCCAATGTTGGTTTCTTAATTCGACAAACATAAGATGATAATGTAAAATGATAACATTGGGAGAAACTGAAACTGGATAAGTAGTATAAAGGTGTAATTTAAACTGTCTTTTGAAATTTTTTGCATTGTCTACAGTTATTCCAAAATTAAAGCATTTATTCAAAATGTTTGAAAACATTCTTATGAAAACAAAGTTTGTCAAGTCTCTGGACCTTGAGATACATAATTCCCATGACTGCTCTGTACTTTTAAAATTATTTGTTGGATTTCATTGCTACACAACCTCCCCATTAAAATTAATCTATTTGCAACATTTCTGATTAAAGAAGTTACAAACAGTAGCCTTACATTGTACACAGATAACATCAAGACTTTAAGTAGGTATTACCTGGATAAAAGATGATGCTGATTGTAAAGAAAGTGGTAAAAATGATTCATTTCTGGGTATATTTTGAAGATAAAATCAGCAGGTTTGTTGAAGTATGAGAAGGTATGAAAGAAAGTGCTGATTCAAAGATTTCTTCATGGTTTTGAGCCTGAGAACCAGGAAGAATGGTGTGACCATTAACTGAGATGACAAAGACTTCAAGAGGAGCAGTTTTCTGGGTAGGAAACAGGATCATGACTCAGTTGGATATATTATCTTATTATATTAGGCTTAAGATACCTATTTAAGCAATATATTGAGCACTTTAAACAAGTATTTTACAGAAAATATCTAAACCAGGGGTATCAATTTGGGAAACATTAGCATACAGATAAGAACAAATGACAACAGCCAGGAAGTGAATAAGGAAAAAAAAGACAGTGGTTCCTGAGTTCCTACAGTAGTTGAGAGGTAAGATAGATGAGGGATCCAGAAGTGATCAGTGAGACAGAAGAAAACCAGCGTCAGAGTTTCCAGGCCTGGGCATAGGAAAAGGAGCCCAGGTGGTCTCAGTGGACCTGAGTTAAAAAGACAGTGCTGAGGGTTCAAGGAGCTAAGGTGGAAAGGTTTATGCAGCAGCTTCAAAGTGGAAAGTTACAGAGAAAAAACTGTATGTGCAGAGGGTCCCTTCCCTGGTAATCAGCACAGTAAAAATCAGGAGACACACATGAGGAAACTAACAAAGGCTGGAGAAAGAACCCATTTGAGAGGATTAGAGGAAACAGTGCCTGGCACTCCTAAGAAGCTGGGAATAATGCCTATTTCTAATAGCCAGGTTAGGGGCGGGAGGGACACCTGTAATGCATATAGCATTGCATTACAAACTCAGGAGAGTTTGTCTCAGTCACAGAGAATAATTGTTCCTAGACTTAACAAAACTTAAAAGAAAAACTTGAAAAACTCAACTGCTTCCAAGTAAATAAATTGTGTACTAATACAGAGCACAAGAATATTTATAGAAATACAAAAAGAGAAAAAACTTTCAGAACCATCAAGATAAAATTCATGCCTGGCACCCAATCAAAAATTAGAAGGCATGCAAAGAATCAGAAAAACATGACCTGTAATAAAGAGAAAAATCAATCACTTGGAACTGACACAGATGTGACACAGATGTTAGAATTAGTAGACAAGGATATTAAAACAATTATTATAAATGTACTCCATATGTTCACAAAGCTAAAGGAAGACTTGAACATGTTAAGTGGAGATCTAGAATACACATAAAGATAAAAAGACCGAAATCAGACTGACTCCAGAGATAAAAATTATAATGTGTGAGATTAAAAATACACTTTATGGGATTAATGGAAAATTATACTTTGAAGAAGAAAAAAATTGTAAACATATATAAAGCAAATAAAGTATTCCTAAGGAATGCAGAAAGAAAAAGAGAATGAAAAAAGAAACATCGATTGTCCTAACATGTTTTCCTTTGAAAGGACTCTCATTTGGGTCCCTGAAAGAGAAAAGGAGGCACAAAAAATTATTTGTGGCGATAACGGCCACAAATTTTCCACATTTGAGGATAATTATAAAGCAATATATCCACAAAGATCAAGAAACCCCGAGTAAAAATTAATTTTAAAAAAAACTTAAAGAAAACTACACCAAAACACATCATAATCAAATTGCTTAAAACCATGGTGAGAGAAATATTAAAATCAGCCAGAGAGAAAAAAAGAACATATATATAAGTTACCAGAGCAAAGAGAGATAATAATGAATTATAATGTGATATCCTAGATGGGATCCTCAAACAGTAAAAAGACATTAAGTAAAACCTATGGAAATTTGAATAAAACATTGACTTTAGTTAATAATAATATACCAATATTAGTTAATAATGGTAAAAAAATTAAGATGTGATTAACAGAGCAAACTGAGTACATGGTATATGGAAACTCTGTACTATCTCAGCAAATTTTTGATAATTCTAAAAATAAAAGTGTATTTTTAAAAAATGTGTTTGCAGAAGAATAAAAATAAAGATAATAGCAGATTTCTTGTCAGAAACAATATAAATGAAAAGACCAGAGGACAAATCTTTAATATAATGAAAGAGAATCTATCAACCTAGAATTCTACATACAATAAAATATCTTTCAAAAATATAGACTAGGTAATTATTCAGTCATACAAAAGTGAGCCAATTCAATACTAGCAGATTTTAATGATAAGAAAAGTTAAAGGAGTTACTTCAAGCAAAAAGAAGAGGGGACTAGATGAAAATATGATTTTAGAACAAGGAATCAAGAGCATGAAAAATGGTAGATACTTGGGTATACATATAAAATATTATTCTTATAAATTATATCCATCAAAAGCAATTAATTGTTTAAAAGTATGGGGCATCTGGGTGGCTCAGTCAGTTAAGCGTCTGACTCTTGCTTTCAGCTCAGATTATGATCTCACTGTTTGTGAGTTGGGATTCTCACTCACATGTTTGTGAGTTTTGTGCATTAGGCTCTTGCTAATAACATGGAGCCTGCTTGGGATTCTCTCTCTCTCCCTCTCTCTGCTTCTCCCCTGCTTACCCACTCACTCTCTCTCTAAAAGAAATAATAATAATAAACTTTAAAAATAATTAAAAAGTAATTAACTGTGGTGCTAAAACTACAGTATATGTAAAAGCAAAATTATCAAACCAAAATTTGGCTATTTGATAAGATCAGAAAACTGATGAACATCTAGGGACGCCTGGGTGGCTTAGTCGGTTAAGCGTCCGACTTTCGCTTAGGTCATGATCTCGCGGTTCCTGGGTTCGAGCCCCGCGTCGGGCTCTGTGCTGACTGCCAGCTCAGAGCCTGGAGCCTGTTTCGGAGTCTGTGTCTCCCTCTCTGACCCTCCCCTGCTTATGCTGTCTCTTTCTCTCTCTCTCCTAGAAATAAAGAAAACATTAAAAAAAAATTGATGAACATCTAGATAGACTAATAAAGAAGAGAGAAGTCATAAAATTACTACATCAGGAATAAGAAAGATGATATTACAATTCAACAGATATTAAAATGTAATGAACAATTTGAACAATTTTATAGCAATAAGTGTACTAACTTAGGCAAAATGGACAAATTATTTTAAAGTTTACAAACTACCCATCTCAGTCAAGGAAAAATGGGTAACATGAGAAGATCTTTAAGTAGATGACCTACTTAAATAACAAATTCATCAGTATAAAGAAAAAAAACATCAAGGGGTGCTTGGGTGGTTAAGCATCCAACTCTTGATTTTGGCTCAGGTCATGACCTCATAGATGTGAGATGGAGGCCCATGTTGGGCTCTGCACGGAGTATGAAGCCTACTTAAGATTTTCTTTCTCCTTCTCCTTCTGCCCCTCTCTCACTCACACTCACACACATGTTCATGCATACTCACTCTCTCACAAAAAAAAAAAAAAAAGTCCCGGCCAAGATGGCATTATTTGTGAAGTCTTCTAAGCACTACAGAAAAATAACAATCATTCTAATCAAAGTCTTCCAAAAAAGTGAAAATGAAGGAATACTTCCTAATTCATTCCATTAGGCCAGCACTACACTATTTCAAAACCCAGACAGAGACATTAGAGGACAATAAAACTATAGACCAAAATCTGCAACGAATGCTGATGCAAGAAAATTATTTAAAAATTTTTAAAAAATAGAAACTAGTAATACATCAAAAGAATAATGTATCATGACCAAACAGGGCTTATCCAAATATGCTAAAAAAAAATCAGCTTATTATATTAAAAATCAACTTAAACTATCATTTTAACAACTAAAAATTTTTTAAAAATACAATTTAAACAATATACAACCACACAATCATTTTAATACAGTAAAAGAAATCATTTGACAGGTTTCAACATCCATTTTTCATTAAATAAAAACTCATGGCGATGAAGAGAACCTCTTGAATCTGATAAAGGACATCTAAGAAAATTCTCTACCCAACACCACAATTAATATTGAAAAACTAGATATTTACCTCTAAGTTTAGGAATAAGACAAAGGTGCCTTAGTTCCTACTGAATATGTGGCTGTGGGTCTGATCCATCATAATAAGGCAATAGAAAAAAATATACAAACATCCAAATGGAAAGGAAGAACAAACTGCTTTTTTCCAGTGGGCATGATCATCTATATGGAAAATGTATAAACTAACAAAAAAGTTACCAGAACTAAGTGAGTTTAACAAGCTGCAGTGTATGGAATCAAGAAACAACAATCATTTTTATTTATATAATATTTATACAATATTATACATATATGTTTATAGATTAGCAAATTAACAAATAATCAAAAATTTAAATTCAATAATCACACCTCTTAGAACAGTATGAAAACATATTAAATACATAGCCGTAAATTTGTGAAAATGTGTCATAATTGTATATAGTAATTATAAAACATTGTTGAGCTAAATTAAAGGTGTCCTCAAAAAAAGGAGATACACATATCCCCCACTTTTCAAGAGTTCAAGTTAGGCCATTTTACTTTTATGAAAGACCTACATCAGTATGGTAACGGGTTTTTTATTAAAATCAAAAATCCTCTTTGGATTTCTTTCAGTTAGCAAAAACCTCATGTAGGTTTTCTTTTGTAAGAGTGAAGTGACCTAATGTGAACTTTTTTTTTTTTAAATCCAAGTTAGTTAACATATAGTGTAATAATGATTTCAGGAAGAATTTAGTGATTCATCACTTTATATATAATACCCAGTGCTCATCCCAACAAGTGCCCTCCTTTATGTCCATAACCTATTTAGCCCATCCCCCTCACCTCTCCTCCAGCAATGCTCAGTTTGTTCTCTATATTTAAGAGTCTCTTATGATTTTCCACCCTCTCTGTTTTTAACTTATTTTTCCTTCCCTTCCCCAATGGTCATCTGTTTTGTTTCTTAAATTCCACATATGAGTGAAATAATGTATTTATCGTTCTCTGACTGACTTGTTTTGCTTAGCATAATGCATTCTAGTTCCATCTATGTTGTTGCAAATGGCAAGATTTCCTTCTTTTTGATTGCTGAGTAATATTCCATTATATATATATATATATATAATATATCACATGTTCTTTATCCATTGTTCAGTTGATGGACATTTGAACCATTTCCATAATTTGGCTATTGTTGATAGCACTGCTGTAAACATTGGGGTACATGTGCTACTTCAAATCAGCATTTTTGTATCCTTTAAAAAATAGTGAGAAACTCTTGAGGCTGTTTTGGCTTATGAAAGGTTTCATAGGGACACTCTGATTTTGAATAATAAAGGAAAACACTGTATTGTATGTTCATGTCTCTGAAGACCCTGAATTGTGACAATATCAATTTTTGCTAAATGGGACAATAGATTTAATATAATCTCAATCAAATTCTCAACAGACCATATTATAAAATTGACAAGTTACTTCTATGATTCAATGTAAAAGCTATGTAATAAAACGTAATGTAAAAAATAACCAAAACAACTTTGAAAGGGAAGGTATCAAGACTTATTATAAAGCTATAGTAATCAAGACAGTTTAGTATTGGCATAAAGATAAGCAAATAAATCAATGGAATAGAATAGAGTCAGAAATATGTGGGCATATGGGCAACTGATTTTTAAATTAAAGGTACAAAGGCCATTCAAAGGGAAAAGTATAGTCTTTTTAAAAAAATTTTGCTAGGCAATTTATATTCATGTGCCCCCCCCCAAGAACTTCTACCTATACTTTGTATCATATACTAAAATTTTTAGTTAAAAATGGGTCATGGGCCTAAATATGAAACCTAAAACTATAAAACTTCTAAGGAAAAACAAAGAGAAAAATCTATGCCTTTGAACAGGAAAAGATTTCTTATATACAACACCACAGGCAGGATCCATATAAGAAAAATTAATAGATTGTACTTCAACATTTAAAAATTTCTGTTCCTTGGAGGACACTGTTCAGAGAATGAAAACAGAAACTAGAGTTTAGGAGAACTTTTTGCCAATCATCTACACTTATAAAAGTCTATATCTAGACTATATAACAACTCCCCAAACTCAATAATAAGAGAACAAAGAACCCAGCAGCACATGCGAAAAAGGTTAAATGGGTATTTCACCACTGAAGAAAAAACAGATGGCAAATAAGCACATGAAAAGATGTTTCACATCATTAATTATTAGTTACATTGAAATTAAAACCATGAGATAAAACTGCACATACATTAGAATGGTTAAAATGTAAAAGACTGCTTACTGTTAGGCATTTATTTACCTAAGAGAATGGAAAGCATAGGTTCATACAAAGACTTGTACTTGAATGTTCACTGAATCTTTATTTACTATAGCTAAAAACCAGAATTAATGCAACTGCCCGTCACAGATGAATGGATCAACCAGTTGTGGTATATCCATACAGCGGACTACTACTCAACAATATAAAGGACTGAGCTGTTGAAACACACAGAAACGTGGCCGAATCTCAAGGAAAATTATGCTAAGTGAAAGAAGAGACAGCACAGAAGAAGAAATACTATATAACTACATTCATCTAAACTCTAGAAAATGTAACTTTATCTACAGGGCAGACCAGGGGGTACTTGGTGATGACAGGGTTGAAGGTAAGGTGACATGCCCATAAGGAAACTTTGGGGGTTTGGGATATGATCAGTATCCTTATTGTGGTGTTGGAATCATGGGGATAAGTACATGTCAAAATTCATAAAAATGTATATATTTTTAAATGTATATAGTATATTGTTTGCCAATCATACTAATCAAAAAAGCTTTTAAAAGACACTAACTAGCACATGATCATTGCTTAGTAAATAGATGCTGAATAAATGAATGAATGAGTGAAGTAATGGATGGATTAGTACTATTTGTAGAACAGCTAAAGCATGTGAAACATAACTAGATTCTATAACAAATTGAATTCTTGGAAATCATCAAGTCATCATTACCTACTCTCAAAAACTCAGATAAGCAATAGCTAAATAAATGGAAAACACCTATTTTATTTCTTTATAGTAGTATGAATGCTGATCCCCATATAGAACAGAATTATGAAGTGACAGGAGAAAAAAATAAATCTCTTTCTTGTTATTTTAGTATGAAGGAAAATATGTTAGTTCTGAACAAATGAGCAATGTATATATAGTGTTCACAGTAACTTTTATTAATAAGCATATACACAATCAGTTAAAGAAAATGTACTATTTGCCAACTACTTAAAGTCTCCTGTTTCTAAAAATCTATAATACAATAACTGGGGAGGATCATTTTTATTACAGGGAGATTGTTCACTTTACAAGAAAGTTCATGGAGGAATTACTGAAATATCAGGATTTACCAGTGCATTCAACTGTTAGTTATCAGATCGTTAACTACTTTATAAGATGAGGTTAAGCTGGAGAGAAAATGAAGTTAATACACAAGAATGGAGTATAGGAACTACTTTGAATTAACTATACACCAGAAATAAGATTTTTAAGTCTTGGAAAATATAATATGTCAATGGAAAAAGTACACATATTTAACAAAAAATCAGATTACGGTACATTTTAAGATGATATCTGCAGTGGGATATAGTATAAAGGATTACATGTGTAGAGGATGGTTGGACCAATGACACCAGTAAGCTGACAGAGATTTGACAGATTGAATACATAGCCTATTTAGTTAAATATATTCATATCAGAACCATCAGTGCCTCTCATATCAAAAAAATAAAAAATAAAAGGTCATATGTGAGGAAATTCAAACCTAATGCTGAATTTTTCTAGACCTTCTTAGACTATCTTGCCCTGGGAAGTTATGTCTTCATGGAACCAAGGAAAACTAGAGTTGATAAGCCATGGACATTTCTTTCATCCTCATTTGCTGTTGTGGCCTAAGCTAAGTGGACTGTGAAACTACATTGGGTATTTATATGTGACCTCAATAATCTATAAAATTGTGATATGTGAGTATAGTTTTCCATTAACACATAAGTCAGAGAACCATACCAATACAGGTCTTTTTATTTCATTTGTTTAAAAAAAAGTGAGATATACTTATGTAGCAACCATTTTGCTGGATCTTACCCTCCATTCTGCTATAATGATTCCACTATGTATTACGAGGAAAAGCCAGGAGGAATCTCATTTGTGTTAACAGATAAATATTTTCAGAAACCACAGATTAAAAATAGGCAAGCAAATAAGCAAACCAAAAATACCTACTCTCTTACTCTTTTTTTCCTTTATTGGAAACAAGTATATTCATTGGTCACTGCTGACCTTTTCATTGGTAACACTTCCGACGTACACTGATGATGAGTCACTACCACTACATGGTGGTAGTACCCTACTGTCCACTATCAACGTACACCAGACATTCTGTATATCATGGAGTTCTCTCCTACGACAACATCTTATTTTTTTCTGTTGCACACCATACTTCATATCATTTTGTCATGGCTCAGAAAGATCAAAGCAGTATTGTGTTTTGCTCATCCACCCGATCAACATGTAGAGAACTTTCTCCTAGGTGACAAGGAAACAATGGTTAACTAAGATAGCCAGGTCATGTTCTATGAGCCTTTTAATAAGGGAGCATCACACATTGCAGACAGGTATCTTGACCCACCAGAAAAGATGGTGAGGTAGAGTGAGGCTATACCATGCAAAGTCTTACCCTAGAAGCAATGGGAAGTCATTAAATTATTACAGGAAATACATGGTCATATTTGCTTTATGAAAAAGGTCTCCCTGGTTGCAGTGGGGTAAAAAGAATAAATGTGGGGAGGCACATTAGCTTCTTGCCTGAGCCTACATAGAGCAGAGAGAAATGCATCAATCTGAGTTTCAGCGGGAAACAAAAAACCAACAAGATGGCGACAAGTTGAATATGGGTAATAAAAGATTGCAAGATATTGGGGATGACTCTCATGCTTCTCACTTTCTCTTACAAAGGACAGAGAACCTCTTGGTGTCACGACCCTTATAGGACCCCAAAGACTGCTCGCCTTCCATCAATATATAACTTTTTTTTAAGAAGTAAGCCATTATTTTTTATTGATCCCTTTCTATTTATCAACATAGTGTTATATTTCTTAACTGATAATAGTGCATTTAATTATCTAAACAATTTTGTGAACTAGAAGCTCACTATCCTTCCCAATTCAATAAAAAGAGAAGTGAGGAACTGAACATCGAGTAAATGTGTACAGGGCTATTCAGCTAGAATGGGTCAGAGCTGGAATTGGTAGCCTGGTGATGTAATTCTGGAGCCCTTGTTCTTAAAAGTGCTATTCTAACCTAGTGAAAATGCTTTCTCAGTTTGTACTTTTTGTCTCTTTATATAATGCAGATATAAATTCATGAAAGGATGTGTATGTTTGTTTCCATTTTTGCATGGAGTAATTTATGATACACAGATACATATGTGTCTGTCCCACGTGTGTTATTGTACATGTATGAGTAAGTGTGTGGTGTGTGTGCTCATGTGTGGAGGTGTAGATCTGTGTCATGTATATGTGTTTGTATATACTTTGTATATTTGGGGTTGGGGGGCGTGTGGTACGTGTGCACGTATATCCATGGCAGGCTAAGAGATAAATCATTCTACTTTGACAAGGAAGCTTTTATTCCCACATAGGCTTTTACGCCCTGATCCTTTTTTCATTAACAGAGTCATTTTCCATATGGAGTAAAGTGCAAATTATTTTAAAGAAGATAATCTCTCAGGTCTCTGGCATATATACTAAATTATTTTTATTGTACTATTTCTGATATATTTATATGTTTAAGGCTCTTATATAATATAAAGCAAAAATAAGCTTATAAATTAAATACAAACAAAAAATATCTAAAAGTAACAGCATTAATGTATTGTGATGGATGATGTTGTTTGGCTGAAACTAAATTCACATGAGATGAATATGGCATTGACGTCCTATGGCAGAGTTTGTATTTTTTAAAAAGCAGCTGATATAAAATTCCTCCACCATTTCTACTCTTCATAATATCTTGAACTCTTTTTTCTCTTGATGATCCTTAATGTAATTTGGCCTACAAAGTGACATTTATGTATTAAATTATTTTCTTCCTTTTTTTCTTCCTTCTCATTAGCACACAGTAATTAAAATAGCATTACATAAAAACTAATGCTGGCACTAAAAATTCTTGTATTAATCAGTTATAAGTTAATATGTTCTTACAATATATTGTATTCATGTCATCCAAGTGAAATATAAAACTTAAAAGAAATTTTTTTTAGACTTCTTGAAGCTCTGTTGAGAAGCATCGCCATAGGATTTTGTGATCCAATAGAGGCTGCTTAGAATCTTACACAAATACGTTTTTCTCCGACAGTGCCACCATTCTGTAAACAGCCTCAGATCCATTAGAATCCCAGGGACGAGCACAGGTTGACCTTAAGCTGTCCCCTGTCTCTGCCATCACTACCACCAAGCTAAAGTAGTCCAAACCATTCTCTCTATAATTATACAGATGTAACGGCTATGATTATTATCTGCATAGCCTTCAGTTGAATAGTACAATATTCATTCTCTCATTGCTTCCACAAACATAAGTTTTTTAGGCCTTTTCCTTGGCACTGGAGACACAAAGATGGACAAGGTGCAGTTTCTGCCTCAGGGAGCTTAGAACATCTCTAGATGTCAGAGATAGAGATACTTTATCTAGTCTGTGTCCAAGGAGAGTATCCTGGAAGATATGATCTGTGAGAGCTAAGTTGTGAAAGATAAGCAGGAATACATGAGAGATTGACAGAGGAGCATTTTGAGCAGCAGAAGCAGCAAGTGTCAAGAGAAATAAAAGTCATTGAGTTTGTCTGGATCACAGTGCAGGGGGAGGATGAACAAGACCATGTCATGAAGTGCTTTCCACGCCAAGTTTAGGAGTTTGGGATTTTGCTCGGAAAGCCATGGAAAGCCTGTGCTGAGTATCAAACAGATCAGGAACAAAGGTAATAGTATTTTGAAAGTTCAATGAAGGAATGGTATGAAAGAAAGATGGGGGTTTGGAGGTGCAGCACAGCCAGGATTAGGAAAGTCAGTTAGAATAAAATAGAAATATGATGGTTGCATCAATTGGTTAGTGGTAACACAAGGTTAGTGCTTAAGAGTGCTTATTGAAAATTTAAAAACATGCAATTTTGTTTGAACTTGCTGAAGAATTTGAAAACACTTAAAAAAAAAAAAACAAAGATAAAAAAAAAAACTAGTTTTTGGCTTGGACATCAATGGGGGTTAGAGAGTACTATACATTGAGTGCTCCGTAAATGCCAGATACCAGAATCAGTGTTTCACATTTATTATTTTACTTCATCTTTACACTACTTCAAGGTTGATACTCTTCTCTCTCTCTCTCTTTTTTTTTTCAAGTTGAAGATCCTGACGACTCAGAGTGATTTCACCACTTGCCAATTTTGAATCTCATTCACTGAGCTAAAAAACACAAAAGAAGCATTAGTCATTTGGGAAATGAAGATGAGTGTAATTTTGGACAGGTTGACTTTGAGTCATGCATTAAGAAAGACATAGAACCTCATAACTCCAAGGAGCAGCATTCACAAAAACCATGACCAGTATATTCTGGAGTTCTGCTGTCATACCTGTAAGCTGATAAATTTAGTATGCAGCTGTATATGCATGTCTGGAGCTCAGCATAAAGTACTAAGCTATAGGTTTATATTTGGAACATGAAGCTATAGTCTCTGCAAGACAAAACATAGTCAATAAATATTTTTGGCTAGATGTCAAATTGATGATAAATGAAGCCTTGAGTATGAGTGAGATCATTCTAAAAGTATGTATAGAGAAGAGGGTTGTAATACATAAACATTTCAGGACTAGGTAATGGAAAGAAATGCCATGAAAAAGATTAGCCAGAGCAGTAAGATGTAAACCTACTGTGTGTTTCAGAAATTAAAGGAAGGGACGTTTTCATAAAAATGTAGTCACCAAGGTCAAATGCTTCCAAAAGACATGGAAGATGAAAATAAGGCCTGGAAACTGGATATGGGATTCAGTGGCAAGAAGGTCTGAGAATGGCCTTGATGCATGAAAAAGAGTCCAGACTAAGAAGAGATTGGGAGAATCTATACATTGGAGGCTTGTTTGAATGTACTGTTTTTCACTTTCTTCATATCATAAATGATTCTAGGGAGATTCTACTACCTGGAAAGTCTCTGTCAAGTCAGGTTCTCTGGTATTCTGTCACAGCAGAAATTTGTCAGAGATTATCTCACTGTTTGAATTTAAAGTTGGACTTATTTATAATTATAGAATTTCAGACTCCCTGGCCACATAATGAAAAAAAAACGTGATATGAAAATTCTAGCGACTAGTCTGCCGTCCTTGCCTTAGAGAGCAATAAAGCTCTTAAAGTTCTATCCCAAGTATTACAACTAGACTGGTGCCATTTTCTCGATACCATATTGTCTTACTAGGTTCAAATATTTGTTGTGTTTAAACATGGCTCAAGGCAACCTCAATCTTTCTGGAAATAATCCAAGAATATACAAGTTTTTAAACACTGATAAAGATACTCAGAAGTACAAAATGAGATTTAAAAAACTGCATCTTTTTGAGAGCCACATGCTAATATAACAACACTGGTAAGCCATATGGACTTTGCTCAGATATATTTTCCCTTTCCTAGCCAGTTATTAGCAAGAATTAGAGCCCCAAAGGTCTCTGTTCACACGATAAAGAAATGATTAAGAGTTCATTTTCATGATCAACGAAACTTTAAATTGATAAAAAGATGAAAAATAGTTGGATGGTTTTACTAGTTTTTGACATAGGGAGTTATCACCTTATCTATCTATCTTACCATTTGACACAGATACAGCACAGCTGGGAGAACTAGGAACCTGGCACAAACAGACCCAGGTATGACCAAACTAAAGCTGAAATGTGACAGCCGGACTGAAGGACCATGCCTTGGTCTCTGGATCATCATCAGCCTCAGTCTTAATCCTGGAACTCAGGGCAGTACATAAGCTAACTTTTCTTAATTAGGCTTATAGTTAAGTGAAAATAGCTTCTTTCAGCCATGTAGGCTGCCCTTTTTCCTTCTATTATCCCTTTTTCCTTCCATTAGCTTCCCTTTCCAACAATTTAGCAACAAGAATGGAAAAGACATGGTTTTCTCTGGGATAGATGAGGAGACAGGATGAGAAAGATTAAGAGATATATTCAAAGTCACACAGTTAATAAGTGGTAGAACCAAGCTTATAACCCATCTCTCCTAACCCTCTGAAGTAGATCAGGCAGCTATCCATTGTAAGGAAGCATGACTAAGAGAGTAGAATTCCCTGTGATGATGATTTTCTGATATCTAAAGAATTAAGGCAGAAATATGGGCAAAATAAAAGGTGAATATAGATTCTTTGCAAATTCTGCCATTGAGAGGTAGAGTCTAACTTTTCTCCCTGTGAATCTGGGTTGCCCTTACTAACTTGCTTAAAAAATAGAATGTAGTAAAAGTGACATTCTGGACTTCTGAAGGTTGGTCATGAGACTTATGCAGCTTCTGTCTATAACTCTTTGAATGCTTACCATGGGAGAAACCAATTGCCATGTAAGAAGTTCTGAGAACACCATTATTTAGGGAAGCTTAAGCTAGCTATGTGAAGAAGCTGCATGGGGAGAGAGGGATAACCAGCTAGCCCCAATTGTCTCAGACATAGCAACCCAGGGATCAGAGTTTTGAATAAAGATACTATCTTGGATGTTCTATCTCAGGAGATACTGTATGGAAAATAATTGAACCATGCACCTGATAAAACAGAGGTTTTTAACATATGGCCCACATTCATCTATCCCAGGTAAATCCACTTGAACTACCTTCACTGACTCCCAGCTGTCAGGAAACAGGGATGAGACATTCTTATTCTAGCCTGTCTGAATCATAAGCATAGTAGGTAGATGTTTTATACCAATAAATTTTGAGATTTTTTTTATGCAGCAATAGATGGAAAGAGCATCTTAGGTAAAGCCTTTGATATGACTTCATGATTGAGTATCCTTCAAAATCAAAATTGTTAGTCAAGGAAACAACACAGGAAAATCCAGTTATCCAGAACTCTTGTGGAACAAGTTCATTGTGGATGATAGAATGATTGCACTTCAAAAGATGGAGGTGATCAATCTTTCAAATGCTTGTGACATTATATTTTTACTGTTTAAAATGAATAGTTACACATACTATTGCTTATACATTAAAAAATACATAATGAATACATACTATGTGCCATACTCAATGCTCAGCACTTGGGAAGAGTCTTGTTCTAGACAGACATAGCCTTTGCTTCCACAAAGTTTACAGATTAGTGGGGGAGGCAGAGATAATAAGCTATTTACCCAAAGTCACAAAAAAGGAAAGTTAGAGAGCCAGGTTTCCAACCCAGGTCTGCCTGACTCCCAAGTTCATAGGAAGATATTTTGCAAGATGGTATAGCTGGGATCAATGGCCCAGTTGCATGCTTCACTTTTATTCCTTTCTTTTTAAACATCATTTTAAATATTGTCTTTTCAAAAAGTAGTGGCACTGAAAAAATATATTTATATCTGACTTCAAACTTCTAAATAAGACAAACTGAGCTACATTGTAGGAATGAATTTTACTTATGTTTCTTCATGGTCATAGCTAGGATTTAATCAACAAATCCAAATGAAGCAAATTGTTTGCAGTCATTTAAGATGGCATCAGTGATAATAATAATGATTCCTTATACTTTTCTGGTGCCTTTCATCTGAAGATCGCAAAAGGCTTTACAGACATTAATTAAGTCTTACAGGATTTCGATGAAGTCATGAAACAGTTTAATTACTGTAATATATTGAGATTTTAAATAAAGCAAAAGCAACTTTAGAATCACATGTTCTTTTCAGAATCACTCTTCTTTGCTCTTGGTAGCATAGACCTAGGAATTTAGGAATGACTGTATTCCTTCATTTGTTTCCCAAGCTTTTAAGATACTGTAATACCATAATATATTCCTCTTTCATATTGAAAGACACAGGATAGTGACGCTGTATACATCATGGGAATTAACTGATCAACCAACACATATTTCAAGCTTAATAAGTACAGGCACTGTGTTCGTGACTCATAAGAACAGAGAGTATAATACCTGTCCTCAAAGAGCTCCCAACTCAGTGGGAAAATATACACATAGAATATAATAGAGTTGTGCATAAAGTATTATTCAAGTATTTAAAAGTGAATTTAACTCTGAAAAATAATAGCTAATATCATGCACAGCTTATTATGTTCCACCCTTATAAGACTTCACATATAGTAATTGCTTATTTTTCACAGCAATCCTGATGTGTAGGCATCATTATTTTTTTAATTCTACAAGCAAAAATCTGAGGCATGGAGAGCTGAATAACTTGCCCAGGCTCATCTTGCTAGAATGTGGATTAGAAAGCTCAATGATATTAACTAATTGCTAAAGTGGGAGTTCAAGAGAAATTTATCTGAAATGAAAAGAGGAGAGAGAGAGAGAGAGAGAGAGAAGGAGGGAGGGAGAGAAACTTATTGGTGTAAATTTCAGAGTATAATCACATGAAAGGCTGAAGTGATATTGAAGAATACATTGTTGGTGAAGGACTTAGAAGATGTGAGTGGTCAGCATGTTGGTTAAATCTCTTCTGTTTATATTGAGGGTCAAAAATGATGACTATAGTGATAGTGAAGAGTAATGTTCATCTATAAATGGGAAGGGAGTATTGAAAAGATAAATAACAACACCAAAAAGCAGAAGTAATTGATGATGCCTGATAATATGAACATTAAAGAAGGTTTTTTTTCTTTAATCTTTGGGATCTTTGAAGGAGGAAAAGGGCTTGAAAGGAGCAATGAGGAGTTAGGAGGGAATAAACACTACGTAAAGTTCATAAGGTATGTAGAACTGGGAGAAATATAGCCTGTGGCTGAGACAAGCAAGGAACCAGAATTCTGAGAGGACATCTTTTAGTTAGAGAAAAAAGGAAAAGAGAGGATTCAGATTAAAAAATTGGAAAATATAGGTAGGATATTTTGTCAGTGATGAAATGCCATTGGTCACAAACAATGTGACAGGGTTTGGGAGGGCATGGATATGAGTTCAGTCTTAGAGACAGAGAGGAAAGGATGGAAATGAGCTTTGAGGTGAGGGGCTTTGGAGTACATAAGGAAGGATGAAGAGTGACGTATGATGGGATTCCAGGGTTAGTAGCAGTTAAAGACTTCAGAGCTGCCAAATTTGACCTAGAGGAAATACTGATCTCCTTGAGTTTGAACATAGATCACTTCACTCATCCAGGCAATTGTTCCATCTCCAGTGTATTTATGGTAACCAGGACACGCCAAGTGGAAGGAGTCACTTAACTCACTCTCTTTATAGTTTCATGTAGAATTATCATCATAAGAATAATAGCCTTGCCTCTATTCCTTCTCTTTATCTCCAACTTTTTTCCCTCATGGAATGAAATAAGGAGTTTTTCTTCCTCCTTAAAAAATGGAGGAATGCCTTTGAATTGATCATTTCATGATAACTGTTCCATAACTGAGGATCCTAGATGTTAATGATATCAGAGTTCTGAATCGTCATGTGGATTTAGCAGCCAAAGCTTGGCCAAATCGCTACATCTGGTAATATACTAAGAGTTATCATGGAGTCACCTTTTCATGGGAGTAGAAATGGGGTTGGAGTCTATGTTCCAATACGTAAGAGTCAAACATATAATTGATCATAGAAAAGGGAGTGACTTAAAGGGCACAGAACTGACTGTCTCATGCCAACTAGCTTATATGGGGCAATCGGATTGTCTCACACTCAGAAAGGAATTTGCAGGACCTTTGAAGATTGCAACTTCCAAAAACAAAAGTCAGCTGGATGACGTTTCATTCCTGGGAGGTGACCTGTAAGCATTGGTGTTAGAGTCAGTCTGGAATTGCCTATGGCTAAACCCACCCCTCAATCTGTGATGTAGGAGAAAGTACAATTGTCCTACTTAGAAAAACAAAGATGAAAATGCAGAGAAAAGTCTTGACATGTTCAATCACTGGATATAGCCATCCCGAGAATAGCATCATTCTTGCAATGGGAGCAATTTAGTTATACAAGCCAGTGAATTTTTCCTAACTAAATTATTTCAAATTGGGCATCTTCATATTTGCAATAATATGTTCTTAGTAATATGGGAAGAGTATATTCCTTCTTTTCCTTTTCTCCACTTGATTTATTATTATTTTCTAAATGTTCCATAAAGAATAGATATTCATTTGTAAATGTAAGAATATTATAAATATATGGAATAATAACCAAAAGAAAAGAACGGAAAATGTAGTTCTGACCCAAAGAGTCCTAAACATTAATTTGGCTAGGGAATATCAAATGTCAGAAATGTGCCAGGGACCAAAATCATCTTTTAGACTGGATCTGTAGATCTTCTGGAGAGTCAATATTAATTTGTTGTCTTAATTGGTATACATTAATCAATCTGGATATGAAAACCCAAAATTTGACTTGGATAATTAAAAATGGATATTAAACCTATGCTTGATAACTTGACTAGAAGAGAAATTTTCATAGGATTACAGGAAAGCTTATAAAGCACATTTAGAATAGAATGAGAGCCAGGCTGCTTCAAGGATCTACAGAACATTGACTAATAATCCCATCCTGATAAATGGGATGAATCAGCTTTACTATTACTCCTGGGAGAGACTTGAATCCTTTCTCCCTTTTAATACTTGCTTTCTGATTTACCCTTCCTTCAAAACCAAGCACAGTAAAGAAAAAGCGACTAAAAGAGAGAGAGAGAGAGAGAATTAAGAAATAAAGAAAAAAGAAAAGAAAAAAAAAAGAGAACAACCAAAAAAGAAAGGAAGAAAGTATACATACTTGAGTTCTGTTAAACACTCTGTAAAAAAAAAAAAAAGTACTGGGACAGTGAATAAATAATACTACATGCCAGCCAGGATTGAGTGAAAATTATTCAATATTAACTATCTGTTCTAGTGATCTACTGCTGTGTAACAGATTATTAAAAAATAAAACACACACACGCACACACAGATGCACAAACAGTGACTTAACAATGACACTTATTTTATTCCATTTCAAGGCTTCTGTGAGTCAGGAATTTGGGAAGGGCTCAGCTAGGTAGCTCTGGTCCCAGTCACCCAGATGGTTGCTATCAGAAGGAGGTGTTTGAACAAAGAATCCAGAAGCTACATGGGCATCTCTCTTCAGGGAATCTCACATCTATCTTCACATTGCAGTTAGTCTCTCCCTGTAGACTAGTTTGAGCTTCCTCACAGCATGGTAATTTGAAGCCAGACTGTTAACATGGTTGCCTAGGGCTCGAGAAGTAAATGCACCAAGAGAACCAGGCAAAACCTATGTTGCCTTTGTAGCCTAGCCTCAGAAGTTATGCAGCATAATTTTTGCCATGGTCACGAGCCCATCCAGATTGAAGGAGAGGGAACTGAGTCCCCACCTCTTAATGGGAGGAGAGACAAAATCACATTGAAAGAAGAACATGTGTGTTGGGAGATATTGTTGGAAAATACAATCTGTCACTTTTGGAAAATACAATCTGCTAAGTATGGACCCAAAACAGACTAAACTCAGTATAAGATGCCTGGTGATGCCTTAAAGTCCTCGTAATGTTTGCCTCTTCCCCTCCTTCTCCATCTCCCTTGTTCAGGGCTTAGAGCAGACAGGATAAATCTTAGTGCGACTCACTGCTTGATATTTTTTATACACTTCACAGAACAGGAGTGAAGTTGTGAAGGAAGTAAAATCAATTCCGATAAATGAATTACTTTTTTTCATAATGGTTTTATGAATATGAGGAATACTATTTTTATAGGGCTATTTTTGAACACCTCAATCACAAAAGAAATTAGTTCTTTCTTAAGGAAATGATAGAAGACCTTTGTGGTTTTGGTATAGGACATTTCATAATTCAAAGCATATTTATTGTACTTCCACCATGTGCCAAGTGCTGTTCTTGGTGATGGGAATGCAGTAAACAAAACAAAACGAAAAACATCTTTGCCTCCATACGGCTTATCTGAATGCACTGTTCACCCAGAAAAAGGACACTCTCTAGTAAGTGCATATGTATTCAATTTCTTCTACCACTAATAGATAAGACCCCCAGGGCAGGAACTATGTCGTTTTCACTCCTGTATCCCCAGCCTAGCATAGTGCCTGGAGGAGAGCGAGTATTCAATAAACATTTGTTGAATTAATGTACAGATATGAAGAAATTCAGACCAGTTGCTTAAAGCAAAGGGCTTTCCTGAGAAAGTAGTCAGTATGTCCTCTTCTTCAAGGACTGGCACTAGACTACCTTGGGGAGATTGCTAAACTCTATCCTTGGCAATAAAGAGTGTCTGAAATGCAAGCAAGGAGTGGAGACTGGTTTTCTGTTATGTTCTCAGTAAGAGAAGAATAAAGAAATCTGTATGATTTAGGCCTCGTAGTTCTCTTGTGTTTGTTATTGTTGCTTTTCTCTGTTTCCCTGTGGTGACTAACAGTAATTTTTAAAAAATGTCCTGTGTACTTGTCCTTTGGGGACTGGAAGGAAGGAGGAAGCTGGGGAGACTTGCTTTCCGCAAGGAAGCTGGAGGGGAGAGGATCCTCAGGGGACAGAGTTGACGTTGGCTGCTTTGGAGAGCAGGGAGTAGGTGGATTCCCCGAGGACTGGCACAAGGAAAGACAGGGCAAGCCAGGGCTGCAGAGGGTCCTGAAACTCAAGGGTGTAAATGCCTTTGTTCTTACTTGGCCAATTCTTGCCCGAAATTTCCCTGTATAGAATTATAAAAAAATTAGTGCTCTTCTCATGCTTTCACTTTTGTGTTCTCTCTGTTGGTTAAATACAAAATTCCAGTGGATACACACTGGAAAGCTTTCCGAAGCTCTGTCCTGATTTTTTCTTCCTTTATTTATAATCACTCATCTAGTCTTGTTATTTCTGCCTGTCGATGTCTTTCAGTCTGTCCCCTCACTGACTCTACCTGTGCTCGGACCTGGATTACCATAACTGTCCCCTAATTGGTTTCCAACATGAGAACCTTTTTTTCCGTGCTACACTGACTCTTAAAAGCAAATTTGATTATGTCCTTCTCTCCTTCTCTCTGCTGTGAAGGCCTGCCTCCCCCAGGGGAAAGCACCAAACTTTAGCATATGAGGCCTCAGCTCTCCATACTACTTTTTGATTCATTTTTTGTGTCTCTTCCCCCAAACACATCCTACACTCTGGTCATATGGGTTTGCTCACTGAAGCGCAAGTATGCCATACTATTCCAAATGATTGACATATACATTTCCATATAATGTTCACTTTGCTGAGGATGTACTTCCTTTTCTCTCTAACAGCTAGGTGAAATATTCCTTCCAATTGTGAAGACTTTATCCCTTCCATCCCCCCACCTCCCAAGCAACCATAGGCTTCCATAGTCTATATTTATGTTCCTGGTCTGGATGGGTTTCTTCACTACACTGTGACTTTCTTCAGAGAAAGGATTTTGTGTTAACATAACACATATTGCCTAACACAACACATATTGCAAAATTGGTAAGTTACACACTTGAGGTGAATGAATGAATGTGAGAAGGCATGGATAGTTTTGGCTCCCAGAAATGGGATGCTGTGGTGCTAGGGAAAAAGAAGAAGTGCAAGTCCAGGTAGATGTGGAAGAGACCAATCTGTTATATGTCACTGATTGTACCTAGAAAGTTACCTTTTTATTGCTTAGGGTAAAAAGACAATAAACCAGGAGGTGCTGGTACAGTGTTCAGTGTTTGGGCAGCTAGAAAGCCTCAGCTCTATGTGGGATATGCAATTCTGTTCTTGAATGAAAGGAGAATGCTAGCTTCAAGCAAAGTAGCTTCTTAAGGCAGCATATGCAATTGTACCTAAAGGGAGTGTTCAGTTTTCTGTGTGGCAAAAGTGTCTACTTTCAGGTATCCTGTGTGTGGCCAGCTCAGCTCATCTAGAAACAATGACTTTAGCCAGGTAGTACATTCCAAAGAGATGAGTAAATTTTTTACATATTAATGCAAGAACAGATTCACTAATGATTATTAAATAGCCAATATTTTAGTCTGCTTAGTCTACTGTAACAATACTGTAGATGGGTGGCTTAAAGAATAGAAAAGTGTTTCTTATAGTTCAATGCTGGGTAATGCAATGTCAATGTGTCTGCAGATTTAAGTGTCAGGTGAGGGCCTGCTTCCTGGCTTATAGATAGCTGTCTTCTCTCAGCTGAGACAGAGGGAGAGAGAGATTTTATGTATTTTCCTTTTCTTATAAGGGCACAAATCCCATCATGAGGATACCTCCCTTATAATCCCATCTAAAGTTAATTACTTCCCAAAAACTCCACTTCCAAATACCATCATTATGTAGAGGCACAATATTCAGTCCTTAATAGTCAATTAAGAATGATCCCAAAACAGCAGTAATTATAAATAACAATAAAAATAAACTATAGGAATAGTGTACTAGCTGAGATTTACTGAAAGTTTGTTGTGTGGCAGTCAACATTTTAAGAATTTTTAATATTTTAGACCATTTAATCCTCCTATTGACTCTGTGAGGGAGGTGTTACTATACTGCTTATTTTACAGATGAAAATTTTGAAGTACAGAAAGCTTCAGTAACTACCCTGAGGACATTCAAGTAGTGATTAACAGAATTGGAAATCAAACTTAGTCTGGCTCCAAAGCTCATACTTTTAAGCACAATGCTGAATTTAGATGAAGAAATAATCAGAGATCTTCTAACTTAATAACTTTTTACTTTTTGTAGTCATGTAAGCATTTATCCAAAAAAATGTTATTTCAAAAATTCTAGTATATAAAACAGATACATGCTGAACAAGACACCTATTCTTAACAATATGGTGGACCAGGTACACTGAATGCATTCATTCTATTAAAACTGGGAAATGAATTTCTTTAATGTTTAAATGTGCATTTTGTCACTCAACAAAATTGAAGAAGCATCAAGGGATAGAAAAAAAAGGTGGGATCAGAAATCTACTGTAATAAAATAGAGGTTTTTGGAAAAGTACCTGGAGATTTCCAGTAAGCTACAGCTTTTTTTTTTTTAACAGACATGTAGAGAAGAGGAGAAAAAGTCTTGGACCCATACAAGTACAATCACACTTAAATCTGGGATTTGTGACAAGATACTCCTCAGAAAAAGGGTGAATACACACACACACACACACACACACACACACACACA
>NW_027532163.1:5927794-5958696 GCF_008692635.1 Crocuta crocuta
AGTCATACACCCCATACATATGCACAAGCTGACACACACACACACACACACACACACACACACACACACACATATGTCATGTGAAGGGAGAAAGTAAAGGAAATTGTCAATCCTAGCCTTGAGGCTTAGGTGAGATAAATTTTTAAATGTTGTCTCTAAAAGCCTTGAACTACATATTACTCACCCTACCAGTTGACAATTAGGATCTATAGTACCTAAAAATCCTGAGTCAAGAAATTATTTAAAATATTTTTGGGACTAGAGTTCCCCAAAGGGTCTGGCAGAAACAAATGCAAATCATCTCTCCAGACATGCATTCTCAGCCCAGATGTTATAGAATTCCATAGATAAAACTCCAAAGGAACATAAACTTACAGAAAAATTAAAAAGAAATACGTAAAGAAATGAGGCATGTGGTTTTGCATCCAACACATAATGAGCTTGGATGTCATCACTCCCTTCTCAAATGAACGAAAGCTGAACAAACTGAAAATCAACAACTCTTCTTAGATCCATTAGAGAACAAAGGTAACAGGGCAAGCTGGTGCCCCCTAACATGGACAGAAAAGTGGACACCAAGAACCACATTACCTTCTGCTTCCTTAGAGTGGAAGCCTAAAGCAGAAGCCTGTTGCTGGAGTCTGTGCTCACAAGAGCACTCAAAATGTGATTGATGAGGTTGAATGTAGACTAGCCTGGGAGTTAAAGCTGACCTTTCAGGGGCTCCCATACTTTTGTGAATTTTACCTCCAGGAGCTACACTCCATTCTCAGGGTGAAGATTAGACAAAACTCCTTTTATACTTTTTCAGAGAAAAGTAACCACTTTGAAATATTCCCAGCTCATTCTCTTCCCTTTAACAAAAAAATTGCCCTTAGTCCTCCAAAGAAACTATTTTTTTGGAGTGTTATTTTTTTATAGTTTATTGTCAAATTGGTTTCCATATAACAACCTGTGCTCATCCCCACAAGTGGCCTCCTCCATGTCCATCACCCCCTTCCCCTCTCCCCCACCTTCATCAGCTCTCAGTTTGTTCTCAGTATTCAAGAGTCTCTCATGGTTTGCCTCCCTCCCTCTCCCCAACTATTTTCTCTCCTTCTCCTCCCCCATGGTCCTCTGTTAAGTTTCTCCTGTTCCGCTTATAAGTGAAAACATGTGGTATCTGTCTTTTTCTGCCTGACTTATTTCATTCAGCATAACACCCTCAAGTTCCACCCATGTTGCTACACATGGTCAGATTTCATTCTTCTCATTGCCATGTAGTATTCCATCATGTAGATAAACCACATCTTCTTGATTCATTCATCAGTTGATGGACATTTAGGCTCTTTCCATGATTTGGCTATTGTTGAGTGTTGCTATAAACATTGGGCTACATGTGCCTCTGGGCATCAGCATTCCTGTAACCCTTGGGTAAATTCCTAGCAGTGCTATTGATGGGTCATAGGGGAGTTCTACTGTGAATTTTTTGAGAAACCTCCACACTATTTTCCAGAGGGGCTGCACCAGTTTACATTCCCACCAACAGTGTAGGAGGATGCCCATTTCTCCATATCCTTGCCAGCATTTATAGTCTTCTGATTTGTTCATTTTAGCCACTCTGACCTGCGTGAGGTGGTATCTCAGTGTGGTTTTGATTTGTATTTCTCTGGTGATGAGATGCTGAGCATCATTTCATGTGTCTGTTGGCCATCTGGATGTCCTCTTTGGAGAAGTGTCTGTTCATGTCTTCTGCCCATTTATTTACTGGAAACATGCAGTCTCTTTAACAGATGGTGCTGGGAGAACTGGACAGCAACGTGCAAAAGAATGAAACTAGATCACTTTCTTACACCATACACAAAAATAAACTCAAAATGGATGAAGGACCTGAATGTGAGACAGGAAACTATCAAAACACTAGAAGAGAGAGCAGGAAACAACCTCCTTGACCTCAACCGCAGCAATTGCTTACTTGACACATCCCCAAAGGCAAGAGAATCAAGAGCAAAAATGAACTATTGGGACCTCATCAAGATAAAAAGCTTCTGCACGACAAAGGAAACAATCAATAAAGCTAAAAGGCAACCGACAGAATGGGGAAAGATAGTTGCAAATGACATATCAGAAAAAGGGCTAGTAGCCAAAGAAACTATTCTACCATTACCTCCCCAACTTGAGTCTTACCAGAGCCTAACTGACCTGGAGAAAGAGAAATATCTCATTCTAGCCCTCTCAAACCTTCTTGTTTACCTAAGAGACAGGAAAAAAGTTGAAAAGAACTTTTGACGTTCACAATCAAGGGATATTAGCTCACTAAAAGACAGAGATCCAATCAGAGGATTGGATAGAATGAGTACCCTTCTTCCCTCACATCACCACTGTATCAATCAGGCTTCTGTATAACAGTGGATTTCACTTAAAAGAACTGGAAACTTCAGATCCTATTTAAGAGGGAGCCTCTGGGAAACCCAATGACATCAGAGGAGGTTAAAAACAAGGACAGTAAAAAAAAAAAAAATGAGATTCTGACACCTACAGCTATAACAAACAGTAAACACAGGCTAATTCCTAGACAAATAAACATACACCTCCCACTGAAGGTCTATTTACTCAATTCCTTTATGTGTCCTTTCATTTCTGGCTTTCAACAAAACATTGCGAGGCATTATAAAAGGCTGCAAAAGCAATCTAAAAACAAAACAAAACGCAAAGTAAGCATCAAAACTAAACAGAGATTTTTGGAATTACCAGACTGGAAATTTAAAACACCTTTGATTAAAATACTAAGGACAGTAATGGAAAACTGGAAACCATGCATGAACAGATGGCAATTTGAACAGAGATAGAAATTCAAAAAATTAAAAAATTAAAAAATTTTTAAAAACTCAAAGGAAATGCTAGAAATCAAAAACACTGTAATAGAAATGAAGAATGCGTCTGCTGGGCTTATCAATAGACTGAACATTGCAGAGAAAATAATCAGTGAGCTTGAAGATATGTCTATAGGAACTTCTAAAACTGAAATGCTAAGAGAAAGAGAATTTTAAAAAAATGCAAGAGCATATCTAAGAACTATGGGACAATTACAGAAAGTGGAACATATGTGTATTGAAATACCAAAAAAAGAAATATATTCAGAAGAAATGTTTGAAGGAATAGTGGGTGAGAACTTCTGAAAACTAATACAAACCCCAAATCAGAAAATTCCTGAAAGCTCGGAAAACACCGAGTAGGATAAACACCAGAAAAATAGAATAAATATTTAAAGATATGTACACCTATGCATATCATATTCAAACAAAGATCAAAGATAAAAATAAAAAATCTTGAAAGGAGACAGAGGTAAAAAAAGAAATAATGCAAAATGAAGGTCAATACAAAAAACTATAAGCGGGGCGCCTGGGTGGCTTAGTCGGTTAAGCGTACGCTTTCGCTCAGGTCATGCTCTCCGGGTTCGTGGGTTAGAGCCCCGTGTCGGGCTCTGTGCTGACAGCTCAGAGCCTGGAGCCTGTTTCAGAGTCTGTGACTCCCTCTCTCTCTGACCCTCCCCTGCTCAAGCTGTCTCTCTCTCTCTTTCCTAGAAATAAATAAAAATATTTAAAAAGAAAAAAACTATAGGCTCAGACATGCAGACTTTTTATTATTTAAAATATTAATATGCTAAATATATTAATATTTAGCACATAATAAAATACACAGTGTTAAATATATTTAAATATAATGTGATATATATTTAAATAGATAAAATGGAATCAAAGTGATTAAGCAGATTTGGGAAAATAATCTGATATAGTTCTATAAATAAGAAAAAACACCTCTCCTGTTATGGTACTCCAAATGTATAGAACCAATAAAAAAGGATGTAGATATGTATCTATACTATCTATATCTATCTCTGTATCTATCTGTATAATCTATCTATCAATCATTTATTTGAAGGAATTGGCTCACACAATTATGGAGACTGGCAAATCCAAAATCTGCAGAATGAGCCAGGAGACTAGAGACAGGAGAAGAGCTGAGGTTGTAGTTGAAGTCCTAAGATCATCTGCTAGCAAAATTCCTTCTTGTTCTGGGAAAGTCAACGGTTTTTTTTTCTATTTAAATCTTCAACTGAATAGAAGAGATTTGCCCACATTATGGAAGGCTATTTGATCTACTCAAAGCCGATCTATTTATGAAGGGTTATCTGATCTACTCAAAGTCTATTTCAATGTTAATATCATTAAAAAATTTTTCACAGAAATGTCCAAGATAATGTTTGACTAAATAGCTAGGCACATTGACTCAGTCAAGTTGGCACATAAAATTAACCATCCCAACTCTGTATGAATGTGGTAGATTGAATTACTAGCTGTGTCCTTCAGTCTTCCTTATATCAACACCATTTGACATAGAGTTTGGTAATTTCTTCACTTGGACTGTAGTATATTTTCTTGTATCTTAACTTTGACATCAGCCGTGGCACCTAGTATAGCTAATATTCTAAGGTGGGAGTGAGGAGTGTCAGTTCTGAACTCAGGACTTACAAGATTTTTGTATTTCCATTGCTTCTCTTCTATTTCTGCCATCATCATTAGAAAAATATGTCAGGAATGAAAACCGGAGAGCAGAGTCATTCCAGTTGAATTTCCCTAGCCAAGCTAAGCCCAAGTTTATCAACCCCCCAGTTGATCTACATATATCTTGAATCAGTAGTTTTGAGCTAAGCTTACCCAGTGTCAGCCAGTTTCCAAACAATTCATAGACTTGGGGGAGACAATAAATGGCCATTTGTTTAAGCTACTCAATTTTGTGTTGTTTTTAGGTAGCAATAGTTAGTGAATATAATGAGGTAGGTAGCAACTTAAGTGTAACTGAAGAGAACTGGTAAATTAGAGGGTGAATTGTAGTAAAATACTTGACATGTAGTACAGACAAAGAACAAAAAAATATAAAAGGAAGGTTAGAACTATGAATGATAGAGATGGTCTACAAATGACAATTTCAATTCACAGACAAGAACGTAAACTGTAGAAAAGAAATAGTATTCAAAATATGTAAGACTCCTAAAAATCAACACAAAAAATAAAAAACAACCTCAAGAGAAAAAAGTGATCAAAAAACATAAATAGGAATTCCATAGAAGGGAACTTCAAGTAGCTAATAAATATATGAATTTCTCCACTCATCATCAGGAAATGGAAAATTACAAGAATGGTGATGTACAAAGGGCTGGAATTTAGCCTGAGCTGTTTTACTAAAATCAAAAAATACAACATTGATTCCCAGATAAGGTAGAAAACATACTGATATAATAGTTTATAATCATGAGTCCAAGGAGTTGGGGAGAGTCTGTGTCATCTTGTCACTATTGTTTATTAATAGCAAGGGCACTAATACTTTATATTTGGTTTTACTGAGATCCTCAGAAATTTCTGCTATAGAAACTGTTTAAGTAGCAAAAAAAGTGCCTATCTGATCAAGAAGGTTTAAGACTGGGATGAAACTGTATGTTGAACTCTCTTTTTCTGAGATATGCCATGCACATGCTTACAGTTCCTGATTGAGAAAAAAAAAATCCATTCAGTATGACCCTTACAGAGAGAGGACACTGGAAATCATGCCTATTATCCCTGAACTTCTTGTTGGGAGGCAGTCTTTGGCTTTGATGCATAATTGGCTTTTGATCCCTAATTTAGTTCTGTTGAAACTATTTTGTATTATTTTCCCACAATAAAATGTAGATTTGTAAACTTTACTAGGGTTCTGTGAATCTTCATATGTAATCTAACCCTGTCTAACTGTTAGTGGTAGTGCAGGTGAAGTAAAAGTTTAGCCCTCCAAGCTGACAAAAATTAAAATCTGGAATAGCAAGTATTGATCAGAACTACAGGGATTTTCATATACTGCCCATTGAATTATGCATTGATACAACCAATTTTGGAAGTACTTTGGCATTATCTGTCAAAGTTGAAGACGAGTATACCCTAAGATCCTAAACTGTTTCTTTATAATACATACTTTTGAAAAGCTCATGCTCATGAGCAACAAGAGATGTGTATAAGAATTTTTATAGCAGTACTTGGATCTAAATCAAATATCTAGCAACAAGAGAATATATATACATACATTTTTATGGCTGAGTAATATTCCACTGTATTTATATACTACAACTTCTTTATCCATTCACCAGTCAGTGGGCTTGTTCCAGAATTTGGCTATTGTTGATAATGCTGCTATACACATCATGCATGTGTTCCTTTAAATTTTTTTTTGTATCCTTTGGGTAAAAACCTAGTAGTGCAATTGCTGTATCATAACATAGTCCCATTTTTAACTTTTTGAGGAAATCTTGTATTGTTTTCTTGAATGATTGCACCAGTCTGCATTCCCACCAACGGTGTAAGACGGTTCTCCTTTCTCTGAATCCTCACCAATATCTGTTGTTTTCTGTGCTGTTAGTTTTATTTTGTTTACTGGCCCTTTATCAGATATGCCATTTGCAAAATATCTTTTCCCATTCCAACTGTTTCCTTTTAGTTTCATTATTTTGCTGTGCAGAAGCTTTTTATCTTGATGAGGTCCTTTGGTCATTGTTGGTACAAGAATAATGAACAGAAAACAGTCACGTAAGATATACATTATGAAACTATTTTTATAAATTTCATAAATGTATAAAAGTAAGAATATATATTTTAAAATATATAAACACATTTTTAAAACTCTGAAGAAAAACAAGGCAATTTTATACAGTAATTTAGGATAGATTATGGTTACCTCTGGTACTATTGTAATGAGAAGAAATGGGTTTAGATGTGAATTAATTTGGTATTGGTTTGTTAATGCTCTATTTCAGGATGGTTTGGTGTATTATTCTATATATCTGAGCAATAGTTTAAAGCAACTTCTTTTGGCCAATGCCATCTACAGAAAGTTAAAGAAATTAAGAACCAAAGAGGCAAGTAGACTACTCTGCCATATAGTTTACTAACAAAGTTGGGTCCAGGTCATCTGACTCATTCATGCTACTTTCTATCTAGCCAAGGAACTCATATAGTGTGGGGTACAGTAAAAGTATAACTTGACATTTTGAATCCATTATGATATAACCATAAGGTAGGATCAAGTGAGAAGAAGCCATTAAAGTAACAGGCTTGATCAAGAACTTAAGTGTGTTGACAGCTAGCTCAGAGCCTGGAGCCTGTTTTCAGATTCTGTGTCTCCCTCTCTCTCTGACCCTCCCCTGCTCACGCTGTCTCTCTCTCTCAAAAATAAATAAAACATTTAAAAAAAAAAAAAAGAACTTAAGTGTGGAAGAGATTCAGTACCCTCCCCCCAGACCATACAACAAAGCATCTCAATAGAACATCTTTACTAGATAAAATCCCAGCCAGCAGGAAGCAGTACAGTGCACTCTGCTAGGGTCTTAATCCAAACATGGGGTGTTATTGGAATTCTCTTTAATGAATCTAAGTAACATGGGGGAATGCTTATAATGAGCCACTTGGGAAATTTGGAATATTGCAGTTTCCCTTTCTTCATAATGCTCAATGGCTTAGCAATTTTAAACACAGTTTTTTGTCTGCCTGTTAGGCTCAATAGTAGAAATATATTTCTAGTTTCCTTATATATGTTCAGGCTAGAAGAAATGTGAAGCCAAGAAAGGCTAATCAGCCTTCAGTACTAGGAATTGTTTTATGTAGTGCAACATTTATGTTGGAATTTAATAGACATAAGACATTAGGATTTAGGAAGAGTTTAAAAGGAAATGAGTAAATATTTAGAAAATATAGGGGTTCCTGGGTGGCTCAGTGGTTAAACCTCCTGATTTGGTTTTGGCTGAGGCCATGATCTTATGGTTTTGTGACTTAGAGCCCCATGTCAGGCTCTGCATTGTCAGCACGGAATCTGGTTGGGATTCTCTCTCCCCCTCTCTCTCTGCCCACTCCCTGGCTCATGCTGTCTCTGTCTCTCTCAAAAATAAATAATAAATAAAAATTTAAAAAATGTTTGAAAAATATATTTGGAGGAGGTAAGACTAATTAAAGTGAGGTGTTGTCACACTTCTTTGAGAGATTGAAAAAACGTTTAAGGTTTTTTCTTGTTTTACTTTTTAGTTTGTTTGTTTTGTCCAAAGGTAGAGAAGTTGGCATTTAATCTTGCCTATTTTAAAGATAAAAAGGAGAGGTGAATACTTCTACACAATGGTACCCAACTATGATTCTTTGATGAGCTATATCAGAATATCCTATTTTTTTAAATGAAGATTTATAAAAACTCTCAGAGAGAATCATTTATTTGGACTGAAATTTGGACTCAGAAATTTACATTAATTAAAAAAACATCTTCCAAAATGATTCTGATAGAAAGTTAATACTAAGAATTACTCTGCTCGGTAATTCTAAAATAATGAAAATAGTTAATAATCAGGAATGTAGTGAGATTCTATATCTTGGTATAGAAATAGGATTGCTCTACCTATAGGAGTAGTAAAACAGACTACACACTCTCAGATTCTCTGAATCAAGATTGCAAGAGTCAGAACTAGTAATTTATGTGAAGAACACTGTCCTTAATGCCTACCTCCTCTCTGAGTGCACTGTTGACACTAACATGGAAATAAGGCCCCCAGGATACTGGTCAATACCCAAGTTTGGAAAAAGGCAAAAACCACAATTAGTGAAGCCAACTAGATTTTTCAGTGCTTCTAATGATAGATCATATTTCTTAAGACTTGAAAGATTTATAACATATTCTGTACACCTGGTGCATTCCAGATGAGAGAACTTTGCGTGCTCAGAAGTGAGCGGAAAGATGTGCTGCATTGAATTTTATTGATTTTCCTCTTTGCTTGTATAGTTTTATGATGTTCCATTTTCTCTTTCTCTTGGTTTGGAAATTGTGGCCTCAGTTATTTATTTTTTCCCTTCATTTTGCATTTAAAATGTATATGTAACACTGCATCAATTTTCGTGGTCATAGGTGAAAGATCTTGGTGACTGTTCTGGCCAAGAAAAGATGGTCTAATGAGAGAGGAGTTAATTCTCTTCCTTCTTAAGAGCTATCTCTCAAGTTCAATCTCATTTTAATTTTCTCACATTTTTGAAATGCATTTATACTTTGCTTTTTCATCTCATCACTTTCTGATTTTTAGCACTGAGATCTCACTTTCAAAGATTGTATATTGATAGCTCTGAGTTTTTTCATTTGTATTCCATACCAGGCCCTTTGGTTGTGAATAATTTCCTTCTATAACTTCTTGATATAATTCATCTAGCAAAAGACTAAACAGCTGAATTATGATAGAAGTCAAGATTTGTTGGTGGAAGCTTGGTAATTGATGAGAATCAACTTTGCTAAAAAATTTTCTTTTTCTCTTGTGTTTGCTCAGTTCACACTCTAGTTTTAATTAGGATATTATGTCTTTTGTATTATAAAGTAACTTTGTCTCAATAATCTCAAAGTTTGGGATATGCTAACCAATTATATATTGAAATCCTGTTTGGGCTCATGGCCCATGGCACAGAGTTCAACCTCTAATCTTGGTAGTTCTTTTCAATATCTGGTGAATTAATATGGTAGATTAGAGAATGACAGTATACGGGTCATTGCTGGCTTTAAGGCTAGAATCAAAGTAGCGTTACTCTCCTTGTTAAGAAAAATGATTTGAACACATTAAAAGAGGCCAAAAGAAGAGGTTCTTCTTGTCGACTGTTAATCATATGAGTTCCTGCCGAAGGTACTCATTATTATATCAGCATTCCCAGATTTCAGACATCCCCAGAATATTGCCACATACTTTCTCTCATTGTATACTACTGATAGTAGTATAATTAGTTTTAACTTCATAATATTGCCATTTTTGTAGGTCAAAAATGAGTGAATATTGAGAATTTCATATAACTCAACTTACTAGTCAATATTTTCTATTGATTCACTTTTTAACTCACATATTATCTTTAATAGTAAAAAAAAAACAATCACTACCACAGAAGGAAAACTTGTACCACTTGTGATAAATAGAATGTAATTCTACAAACAAATGCCATAAAAGCAAAATAACAGAAAAGGACAACGTCATTAAATTCTAGATACTGCAGCCTACCAAGTGCTCAGAGAAATTTGCATGTCTTTGCTAAGAAGACAGATTAGCGAGAGAATAGATGCTTTAAAACCAGCAAAAATCAAATGAAGACTTCTTTTGTTGAGATAGTCAGTACGGAAAAAAATTTTTTAAAGGAAGTAACTCTTTCCATCTGTGATTTAATATTATTTAATTCCATACTCTGGAACATGTCCTACATTTTGGAAAGTACCATGTTAGATCCTTTATTTTGCCCAGTTTTCTCTTTTGTATTTGGAGAGCACTTCAAAGCATGTAAGAAATGACACAGCTATTCATGTGCCAACATCTAGGGCTGAGTTAATTTCATAAACAATGTCAAATGAAGCAGCTGATATCTTGTGGAGGGTCCACAATTTTCCTAACATCTTTTACCAAAGTATATGTTTTAATTTTATATAATTTTTATTTATATTCTGTTTCTCTCTTCTAGTCTCTATGAATTCAGGATCTTCTCTCCTTTCTAGGTTAGTGCTGAGAAGTGAACAAATTAAGTAAAAGTACACATTTAACTCAATGAGTAAAACAAAAGATGTGGAAAAAGTGATATTTCCAAAAGAAAAATTTAGTTGATTCCTTTATCCTTTCTATAACTCAGCTTCTGAATTATTAAACTGGTATGCCACACCTTGAAGAAGATGCACTCATTGTTCACTTAACCCCTCAATTAACGTACTGACTTCTGGAAATGGGATATTTTGGTTCAATATACATATATTGTATGTATATACAATCACTGATAATTTTGCAAATAGTACAAAATTGTATGCATTTTAAAATTAAAAGTGATAACCGACTTAAAAACTTTAAGCATTCTCCTTCCACAAATGAGGGAATATTATTCTGAATCAACTCTCCTGATGCAAACAACCAATAAAAATGAACAAATTATATATGTAAAAAAAAAAAAAGAAAACGAAAATACTAACAAGCTTGTAAAGGCAGTGAGAACTTTAAGGGTCAAGATTTTGAAAATAAGAAAAATTCTGAGAAGTGAATCCCTAATGTGAAACATTTTTCTTCTTGACTTATTGCCAATTCTGAAAGTCAAAATGATGACTGAAGACTGAGAAGGCTGCCTAATCCTAGTAATAAGGCAAAACAGAAACAATCATCAGGAGTAGAGCCAGATCTCTAACCACTTCAATTACTGATTAAGTTAAAGTGGTTTTCCCTTAAATTAGCACCTGGGCAGAAGAAAATGTAAATATATAAGGGGGAATGTGCTCTCATCTAAAATATCATTTTTACTCTAACCTTTTTATGCAGTATTTGATGTAACCTACTACATGGAAAGACAATGATTCACTGAAAACTGAAGAGGATAAAATGGGAAATGGAAACAAATCCATGGAAGACATACAAATTGAAGTTATTTGGCACAGACTGAAAAATATCTATATTTACTAACTATAAGAAAGTATATGACAAGACAGAGAGCTATTTCAGGCAAACTTGAGGTATAATTAAGAATAAAATAAAAAGTATAGAACTGAAAATAGAAGAATTGAAATTTAAAACTCAGTGGGATGTTTTCAGAAGATTAAAGACAGCTGAAGAAAGAGTCAATGAACTGGAAGACAAATCAAAAGAAAATACGCAAACTGAAGTGTGAAAAGACAAATGGACAGAAAACAGAAGAAACATTAGAAACCAGTGTGATACAGTGAAAAATTCTAATATACATATATGTATTTGGAATATAAGAAGGAAAGGATGAAGAGATGTAAGTAGAGGCAATATTTGAAGACATATGTCTAAGAATCTTGGAAAAGATATCATCCAAAGATGGAAAAAAATTACAAACCTCAAACAGGATGAGTGCAAACAACAACAACAACAACAACACGCACACACACACACACATTTAAGAATATCATAGTAACGTTGTTGAAAGACAATGTCAAAATGATAAAAGGGGATGGGGCAGGGAAATAATTGCTCACCTTAAATTTAATATTCAGAAACTGATGCTTAAAAAAGTTAAGGTATTTTCTGACAAAGCAAAACCAAAAGAATTGGCTGTTATCATCATTCAGTAAAGGGAATACTAAAAGTCAAACAGGAAAAAAGTTACCCCAAGAACAAATAAAAGTGAATAAAAATGGCTATAAATGTTTACAACCACAAATGGACATTCACTGTTTAAAACAACAACAAATAATGCTGGCTTATTCTCAGAATTAAAAATATGACAACTTTAGTCTATAAATCAGCCCATATATATGTATGTAATCATATAATTATATTATTAAATAATTTATATGTTACATATATATATAATCTTCAGTAAATTGAACAAAAGTAAGTGAAATAATAATTATACCCTTAAAATGAAGAGAGAGAGAGCAAGAGAGAGAGAGATGAAAATTTGGACAAACAAAAACAAATAGTAAGATGGTAGATATAAACCAAATATATTTATATTTATATGAAGTATACATAGACTCATACTACAGAGAAATGTAAGAATTTTCAGACTAGGTAATAGAAACTCAATTATATGAAGATATTCCTTAAATACAGGAATTCTGAATGATTGAAAGAAAAGACTAGAAATGCTAAGCAATCTAAACATCATACAAATACCAAACAAAGGGTTGAACATAAAAACAAACATTTTAGATGTAAAGAAACATTTCATTGATAGAGTGGTCAATTAATCAGAAAGATAAAATAATTCTGAAATCTCACACTCAGTAAACTGCTTTAGGAAATACAGTAAAAATACACAGCACTAAGAGGAAATACATAAATCTATATCATAGTGAGAATTTTAACAAAACTCTACTATTAACTAAGAACAAAATAAATTAGGAAAATTTAAAAATATACTTGGCCTAATTGACAAATATAGAGCTCAAGAATTTCAGAATAAACTTTACTTTCAAATGCACATAGAACATTGACCAAAGTTTACCCTATGCTGGGCTATACAACAAATGTCAAAAGATTGAAAACTTAGAGCTTTTCTCTGACTAAAGTGGAAATAACTGGAAAACAATGAAAAAATATATAGTTTCAAAATCCCCATATATTTGGAAAATAAAAAATTAAATGTTTTTGTTGTAAGTAGACTAGTAATTTTACCATTAATAATTATAGCATTTATTGACTACTTACTATAGGCCAGATACTGTTTTAATTTTAGAAAATATATATGATGTCTATATGTAAAATTAACCATTCCAGAGAAAAACAAGGGGATGATTATGGGAAATAATAATAGTTAATATTTATTTAACACTGAACATTGCCAGGCATTGCGCCAAGAAATATTTTCATGAGTATTATCTAGAGGGAAGGGGGATAGGTGAAATAGATGAAGGCAATTAAGAGATATGTACTTCCAGTTATAAAGTAAATAAGTCACAAGGATGAAAGTAGAGCATGGGGAATATAGTCAATAATATTGTAATAACTTGGTGTGATAACAGATGGTAACCACACTTATGGTGAGTATTTCATAATGTATATAATTGTCAACTCACTATGTTGTTTGAAACTAATGTAATATTATATATCAACTATACTTCAAATTAAAAACAAGAATGTAACAAAACTTTATCGCCTGCAGTTTTAGATAAAAAATCCAAGGTTTGAATGAATGGAATTAATTTACTTAGAACAGCATTGCCTGTGAGCAGCAAGATTGGTACCAGAATACAGGCTACATCATAGTAGATTTCACGCTCAGACATCAGCTATTTACACACCTAAAACTTGGCTGGTAAAAAAAAACAAAAAACAAAAATCTGTTTTAAGTTTATTTATTTTTGAGAGAGACAGAGAGAGAGAGAACAAGCAGAGGAGAGACACAGAGAGAGTGATAGAGGATCTGAAGTTGGCTCCACGCTGACAGCAGAGAGCCTAATGTGGGGCTTGAACTCATGAACCATGAGATCATGACCTGAGGCAAAGTTGGATGCTTAACTGACTGAGCCACCCAGGTGCCCCTGGCTAGTAAAATTTTATATTTACTTCTAATTTTTAAAATTAACAAATCCATTTAAAATAAAATGTAGAAATACTAAGCAATATATATGTATCTTAAATTAAAATAAACACAATGTTTAAAGGCAAATCAGTAGAAGTAGTCACATCAAAATCAATATAGAGAAATTTTGTTATAATTCTACCCTCCCCCCCAATGCACCACAATGTTAAACATTATGCCAGAGTGTTTTCTAATGTAATTAACGTGAAACATAATGTTTGCTATAAATACTGAATATTTAAAGCAAAATATCATTATTTACAGATATAATGATTGTATGCCTCCAAAATAAAAGAAAATCAAGTTTAAAATTATTTTAATTAATAAGTATTCAAAATATAAAGAATTATAAGATATTACAAAGAACAAGGACTTTCCTATACTAGTTATAGCCAGGTAGAAAATAGAGTGAAGACAAAATATCCTAGCCAAATAGTGACAGAAAACATAAGTATCTAGAAACAAATGTTAACAAGAGAATATGATGCCCTTAGAAGGATATTAACCAAAAAAAATTAATGAAAGACATTAAGAAGTTGATTATATGAAAAATATACATAATTATTATTTTTTTTTATTTCTAGGAGAGAGAGAGACAGCATGAGCAGGGGAGGGTCAGAGAGAGAGGGAGTCACAGACTGAAACAGGCTCCAGGCTCTGAGCTGGCAGTCAGCACAGAGCCCGACGCGGGGCTCGAACCCACGAACCGTGAGATCACGACCTAAGCGAAAGTCGGACACCTAACCAAGTAAGCCACCCAGGCGCCCCAAAATATACATAATTCTGAATTAATGTATATTTAATGCTAATCAAAACCCCAGTAGAATAATTTTCTTACTGGGAAAACTGTAAAGTTCTGGAAAATATTTATGATTAGATAAAACAAAGTTTAAAGAGGAGAAATAATAAAAGAAGATTTTTTTTTTCTTTTTACCAGATACTGAAATAAGATGTTTCAAAGTTGCAAAAATTAGGTGTGTTCCAATTCCAGGGGTAAGAAACATATTACTAATTGTTAAATCCCACTATATTAAAAATATCAGAAAAATACAAATACACGAACTAATTTAATATAAGATAAATGTGAAGCAAACAATGAATGATGCTAAATAACTGCTTTGCTCTTTGGAATAAAGTTTATCCCTAACTCATACCTTAATATCAAAATTTTAAAAATAGGAGTATGAAAAATTTATGTGTAAAGAATTTAATCACAACAGTGCTTTTTATATTAAAAGGGACTTTATAATTCTGGAATATAAAGTATAACAATTACAGCAGAAACATAATAATTCAAATTAAAATAAAAGGCAAAAATAATCATTCAAATTGACTACAAAAATTAAATATTTCTTTTTTGGAAACAAGATTTGAATCAAAGTCAAAATAAAAAAATAAGATTTCATTTTTCAAATCTTTACCCATTAAACATGGTAATTTATATTTATATAATATGAAAAATATATAGCCACACTCAAAACTTCAATATCCATGCCACAGAGGCCTATAGTGGAAAAGAAAAACTAAAGTTTTAGGTGTGCTGCCTCAGGGTGTCAGAGAATGCTGAAATGGCAGAAATTTGGATTTCTGTTTGTGTTGGAGAGTATACGAAGTCACACTGCTTGACTGCTTGAAATTGGTGGCCTGGACTTGGCTCCCTTGTTCAATAACTGAAACTATAATATTAGTGGTACTATAGTCTTAAGTACCACATATAGAAGCACCATGTCTAAACAGAAGCAGAAGGCCCAGAAACCAAGGTCTTGGTCAAGCTGCTTGCTGCCTCAGTGATTGAATTTGAATACCTCTCCTCACTGTGAGATGTGAGGGTTTTACAGACAGAGATACGACACCTCGTTTTTGAATGAAGCTACAGGAACACCATCATACCAGCCTGTGGAATTTCTATAAAGGGAAGGCTAATTAGAGACAAAGGAATAATAACAAGAGTCTCACATAAGATTAGAAATTAAAATTTGAAGTTTAAAAAATAAATTTGAAGCTAAGAAAAATGTCAGGAATTAAAATCACTTCCAATAATAAAAATAAAAGCAGTCTTTTAAAAAAATTTAATGTTTAAGTATTTTTGAGAAAGAGGAGACAGAGTGTGAGCAGGAGAGGGGCAGAGAGAGAGGGAGACAAAGAATCCAAAGCAGGCTTTAGTCTCTGAGCTGTCAGCACAGAGCCAGATGTGGGGCTCCAACCCAGGAACCATGAGATCATGACCTGAGCTGAAGCAGGCTGCTTAACTGACTGAGCACCCAGGTGTCCCTAAAAAGCAATCTTAAAATGCCTTAAAAATAAATACGTTAAGATACCCTCTTGAACTGTTGGTGGGAATGCAGACTGGTGCAGCCACTCCAGAAAACAGTATGGAAATTCCTCAAACAGTTAAAAAATAAAACTACTCTATGATCCAGAAATGTCACTACTACATATTTACCAAAAGGACACGAATATACAGATTTGAAGCGGTACATGCACCCCGATGTTTGTAGCAGCATGATCTGCAATAGCCAAATTATGAAAACAGCCTGTGTCCATCAAATGATCAAATGATGATGGATGGAGCAGATGTGAAGTTGTGGTATATATATATATATNTCCCCTCTCCCCCACACCCTCTGAGCCCTCAGTTTGTTCTCAGTATTCAAGAGTCTCTCATCATTTGCCTCCCTCCCTTTCCCCAACTATTTTTCCCCTTCTTCTCCTGCTTCATTCTCCGTTAACTTCCTCCTAATACACCTATATGTGCAAACATATGGTATTTGTCCTTCTCTGCCTGACTTATTTCGCTCAGCATAACACCCTCAAGTTCCATCCATGTTGCTACACATGGCCAGATTTCATTGTTTCTCATTGCCATGTAGTATTCCATGGTATAGATAAACCACATCTTGATCCATTTGTCAGTTGATGGACATTTAGGCTCTTTCCATGATTTGGCTATTGTTAAGAGTGCTGCTATGAACATTGGGGTACATGTGCCCCTAGGCATCAGCACTCCTGTATCCCTTGGGTAAATTCCTAGCAGTGCTACCGCTGGGTCATAAGGGAGTTCTATTGTTTTTTGAGGAACCTCAATACTGTTTTCCAGAGGGTTGCACCAGCTTACATTCCCACCAGCAGTGTAGGAGGGTGCTGTTTCTCCACATCCTCGCCAGCTTCTAGAGTCTCCTGATTTGTTCATTTTAGCCACTCTGACTGGAGTGAGGTGGTATCTCAGTGTGGTTTTGATTTGTATTTCCCTGATGATGAGGGATGCTGAGCATTGCTTCATGTGTCTGTGGGCGATCTGGGTGTCCTCTTTGGGGAAGTGTCTGTTCATGTATTCGGCCCATTTCTTCACTGGATTATTTGTTTTTTGGGTATGGAGTTTGATGAGTTCCTTATATATTTTGGATACTAGCCCTTTATCTGATATGTCATTTGTAACTATCTTTTCCCATTCCATCAGTTGCCTATTAGTTTTATGGATTGTTTCCTTTGCCGTGCAGAAGCTTTTTATCTTGATGAGGTCCCAGTAGTTCATTTTTGCTCTTGATTCCCTTGCCTTTAGGGATATGTCAAGTAAGAAATTGCTGCAGTTGAGGTCAAGGAGTTTTTTTTTCCTGTTTTCTCTTCTAGGATATGGATGGTTTCCTGTCTCACATTCAGTCCTTCATCCATTTTGAGTTTATTTTTGTCTGTGGAGTGAGAAAATGATCTAGTTTCATTCTTCTGCATGTTGCTGTCCGGTTCTCCCAGCACCATCTGTTAAAGAGGATGCCTTTTTTCCATTAGATACTCTTCCCTGCTTTGTCAAATATTAGTTGGCCATACATTTGTGGGTCCAATTCTGAGTTCTCTATTCTATTTCATTTGGTCTATGTGTCAAAAACAGACTCCTAACCATAGACAACAAACTGGCAATTAGCAGAGGGGAGGTGGTTGGGGGGATGGGTGAAGTAGGTGATGGGGATTAAGGAGTGCACTTGTGATTAAAATCAGGTGTTCTATGGAAATGTCGAATCACTAAGTTGTACAACTGAAACTCATATTACATTGTATATTAACTAATGGGAATTTAAATAAAAACTTAAAAAAGGTTGTGCATTATCTGTAAAATCACAATATTAAAAAAATTCCTCAAGTAGGAAACATATCTCTAAAGAAAAAACAGATATAACAAAGCTATGATAATTGAATTGTGAATGAGTATCAAGAAAAACATGAAAATGGAAATAGCATCATAGAAATTTTAAAGGCTTCAATTTACTTGTCAATTCTAGTTTGATACTGTTAAAGAGAAATTTAATCAAATGAAATATGATATAATGGAAGTATTGAAGAATTTAGTTAAAAGCCAAGTCAGAAAGATGAAGAAAGGAAAATCTGTATGAGTGGTTTAAAAATATTGAGGACAAGGCAATAAAATCTACTTGTAATAAAAATAAATGGTACCTATCCAAATTAAAAAGGGTATCCTCTTTTTAAATAAAACATATCACAGACTAGGCAAAAGGGAAACTCTTTTATAAGTTAGTTAGTGTAACTTACAGATATCAAAACCAGGCAAGGACAGTAAATGGAAATATATATAGAGAAAGAGAAACCACATTTATGAATATAGTGTCAAGAATCTTACATACACTTTAAGTAAATCATACCCAGAAGTGTGCACAACTTATTAAACAGTTATATACAAAAGTAAATTTCCTTCACTTGGTGAAGAATATCTCTAAAAAGAATATTACAAATATCACACTTAATGGCTATTTAAGTCAGGAATAAGACAATAAAAAACATCTTTTCTGATCATTACTATTAAACTGAGTTCCTAGGCAATGTAATTTGGAAAGAAAAACAGATACATTGTATAATTGAAAGGAAGCAACAATACATATGTTACAGGAGTTATGATTGCAAACATAAAATCTAACAGAATTTTTAAACTATCATAATTATTTTAATTACTCATTTTTTCTTGGATTTTAGGTATATAATCATCTTATTTACAAATTGGGATAGCTTTACTTCATGTTTTGCATTTTCTATACTTTTCAATTATTTGTCTTGGCTAACAGAGTTGGCTAACACTTCCAAAACAATGCTATGTGACAGCAATGCAAGGGGACACCCAGTATCTTCTGTCTGACATCCAACACCCTTTCCCTTCTCTTTCCCAGTCTCCACTTTCCTGACAATGTTTGAAATGTTTTGTCACCTACTTTTTTGTACTTATTGGGGTCACCAAGGAATTATAGTTCACTTTCCCATCCAGATTTTAAAAAATAAAAAATTAGAAAGAAATGGCAGGTCAATATCAAAATATTATCTTAAATATTGATAAAGACTAATGATGAGAACCAAATGGTACTATTCACTGAATTCCAGAAATCGCCTACCAACATAGCCATATTCCACGTGGGCCCAGAACAGGCCACCCACGTGGGCAGGTGAGACTTGCAGCATAGAGAACCAAAGAGGAGCTTGTGCAGGCGCACTTTGAAAAAGAGCTAAGTTTAACAAAATTCTGTTTTTACACCTTAAATATAGAAGTCAAGGAAGGCATTTCTCCTCCCAGCAAGCATGAGCAAGGGTAGAAGAAATCCATGGACAGTTGGGGGAAAACTTCTGTATTAGGCTGCTACTGCTCTGCAACAAATACCTACACACTTAACAACATAAATGTATTATGTTTCAGTTCTGAAAGTCAGAAGTCTCCAGTGAATATCTGGGGCTAAAATCAAGATATCGTCAAGGTTGTATTCCTTCTAGAGGCTCTAGGAGATAATCTGTTTTCTTGCCTTCCTCACCAGAAGATACAACTCTCCTGGACTCATGACCCCCAGCCAGCAATTACATCATACATTACCTGCACCCATCCTTTATCTTCTTCTCTGACACTGACATTGGCTTTCCCTCCTCTCCCTTGCACTTATAGGGATATTTGTGAGCATAGTGGGCTCACCCAAATAATCCAGGACAGTCTTCCTGTCTCACGATCCTTAACTGAATCACTTGAAAAGTCCCTTTTGCTACACAAGGTTACATAACCACGTGTTCTGAGATTTAATATGCAAGCATCTTTGGGGGAAAGGGGATATTATTCTGCTTACCGCAATTTGATTTTATGGAAACCAGGAGGGGGATAGTGGACAAGATGGATTCTTCCATAAAATTTCCCATCTGTTTGCCCACTAAGTTTAATCCTTAAGCCTTTGGTCAGTTAAAGATGTGGCTGATTGCTGAACAGGAAAGGTTTGGTCTCTGTCAGAATTACTCTGTTCTCATCCCCAAAAGGTTGTTCTTCCAATGACAAGCAGAACTCTTTGGGGTTTTATCCTTGAGCCAGCTGTGAGCCATTTAGACTGTCCTTATAAAGTTATGAAATGGGTCAGAATTATATGTTATAGAATCAATTCAAAGTCAATCTTTCATCAGAGTTGAAAATTCACTTCCTGTCCTACTTTTCATCTCAATTTTGGGCCAGTCACATTGTTCAATGGAGCATATCATAAAATCATCAATCAGATTAGGTGACAACAATTAAGATTCTTCAATAGTGAAATAAACAAGCAGGGCACAATAGTACAACATTAGAACCAGAATTTTCTCAGTTTGAATCTAAACCTTCCCTCGTTAATAAATTTATAAGGAGAAATAAAATTACAAATGTAACAACCCCTTGCAAAGTACAGTCAAACACCAGAAATAATAAAGTCAAAAATCTAATTTTTTACTTGTGTTTAAAGTTCAAAGAATTTTGTTCTCCACAGTTTTATATTCTGTATGGTTTCAGCCAGACACATTTTAAGTGGCTGGTGGCATTGAGATTTTCACAGCAGCTGTAACCTGGACTGTCTTTCCAACAGATCAGTGTACTTTCTTCAGAGTCTCAGAAGATGGGATAACTTACTTCCAAGGCTCTAATGTTTCTAACCTTTTAAAGATTACAGAGAATTAATGGGACACATGAGATTTCCACAGCACTGGCCTCACATCATCACAATGAAGAATGAGCCAATCTTCTTCCTCAAGGGCAGTTATCCGAAGCAAAACCACTTTTGAAGAACCCAGATATGTGCTGCCATCTGTGTTGGTGGCATTGGGGTACTGACTATATATGGAGAAAACCTGGGTGTCAGAATCTTGGCATCACTGAATGCTGGTTAGTCATCTTTTTCTGGAATGCATAACCTGTAAACTTAAATGCAGATTGCAGACATCTCTGGGCAAAAGATTAATTTTCGCACTACCAATTTACCTATTATGTGATGGGAGTAGACATACATGTTTACATAATGTATCTTCTCCCAGAGAATCTCATTTTCTTGTTTTGATTTTCTTTCAACTTTTTTTCTTTCAACATTCAGCAGTTTGCAATGTCGATGGCCTCAGTCCTCAAGAATGTATCTAGAGTGTCTTTCTTTTTCATCCAGCCTAGCCAGATCTCTCATTTTTATTATTTTATATTTTTACTGACCTGTATTGGCCTTTCTAATGATATTCTGACCACTTTCCCATAAGCAGACATTCCATCCTGTTTCCATCATTTCTTGCTAAGAAATTAGTTAAGTATAAGACACTGGCTTATAGGAGAGGCTTCTCCTTCTTAAGTAATTAACCAATTTGGAGTCAACACAAGAACCATTGCTGGGATGTAACTGTTGAGTCCATGGACAAAACACATCTCCCTCTGGATCTTTCTCTTTGCTGACTATGAAGATCATTGTCCAAGGGTTTTCCATTCACCATTTTTATTAATTGCTACTGATAACCCATATAACTCTATAGCTTTCATCACTACCTTTATTAAAATTTATCTTTTTTGCTCAGACCATCTGTTTGTGCTCCAACAGTGTAATTTCAATTTTATATTGGACATATACCCTTTGGTTCTTTACCATTATCTTAAATTCAACATGTCCAAAATGAAATTAATCATCGCTCCCTCCCCTACTAACAAACTGGTGTCCAGATTGTTTCCTTGGTTTCTTCAAATGATGGTGCCATGCTCTTGTCACCCAACCTTGAGATTTCAGTATCATTTTTGACTATTGGTGATCTATGCAAAGCTTTTCCATCCTTTTAAACCTGCTTCAGCTTATATATCTTCCATGAAATTGTTTCTCCCAATTAATGTGTGTGTGCATGTGTGTGTATATATATGTAGATACACATCTATAATACATATACATTAACTTATTTATTCATATATATATACATATATACAAATATGCATATAGATAGAGGGGTGAGGAGAGAAAAGAGGGTAATCTTAACTTTTTTCCCTTTTCATATCCAATTTATCCATGTTCTCCTCACCCATTACATCTATTTCTTTTTTATAGAGAAGGTATCTCTCATCCCGTGTCAAAGCTAACAGGTACATCCATTCTCTTGTACCTGTAACCCCTTACTTTCTCTGTGTCTTTGATCTGTTGTGTAGCTCCTGTATTTTACATATTGTATTTTTCATTGAATCTGAAAACATGTTTAGTCTCAAACTTGATTCTCCATTCTACCTTGTGTAATTGATGTCACCACCAATCAAATTCCTCAAACGAAGACCCAAGAACCTATCCTTGACAACCTTGTTTTACAGCTCATACCCAAATATTTGTGAGGCTCTACCTTCTAAATAACGCTAGTATATTTCTTTTCACTGTCACGTACGAGTTCATCTCTTCTTACTCATATGGATTATTTCAAGTTGCCCAGCTGGTAGTCCTGACCTCAGATACTCCCCTGTACTTCAATTAATTTTTCACACTACTGACAGATTTGTTATTCCAAAATAAAACTATGATCATGTTGCATCACTTCCTTGCTTAAAATATTTTAGTGGCTCCCTAGCCTACTGGCTGAAGTCCAAATTCCGTAGGGTGACATGCAGGGACCTTGAAGATCTGATGCTAACTTCATCTCATACCACTTCCTCCCATAACCCAACCAGATAAATTATTTCTCAATACATCATCATTTTCTCTCATCTTTTTGTATGAATATTATCTGCACTTAAGTTTTACTTCAGTCTGAATCACCTTTTCTCCATTCTTAGCCAAGTATTTCAATATCAAAAAACAATTTTACCTTCTTTGACATCCTAAGAAATATTAGGCATTTCCTTTTCTGGAGTCCTATTTTTTAAAGAGCTCTTAATTCCTCTGCTCTCCATTTTTTGTGCTACCCACATTTAGAATAAAACTCAATGTCTTTTAATGGTCTATAAGGCCATGATCTCGCCTTTGGCTACTTTCCTGACCTCATTTCCTTCCACCTTCTCCCAGCTGACTCTGCTCCAGCAAAATTGGCTTCCTTCCTATTTCCATGCACATTACTATATTTGTTCTTTTGTGCTTGCTGTTTCTTCTGCTTCTTGTCCTTCTCCTCAGATACTTGTCTGGCTGATGTTCTCTCTATAGGTTTCTGCTCAAGCATCACTTCCCTCTAAAGGTTGTTTTTCCTGATTGTGAAGTTTAGGATGGCCTGTGCCTCATATTACCTAGACATCTTGAATTACACTCACCATAATAATATATTCCCAACCTGCCTTCTAAATTATAAGACTTGACTTGTTTGTAAGAGTATATGTATAACTTGTTGATTATTTTGTAAGTGTTCTGGCTTTGGCAAAGTATGGCTGCTGTTAGAGTTCTCTTTTGGAAATAATACTAGAGCCAACTTTTCATCTGAAGGTCATGATTAACTACGGATTAACTTAAACTCAAAAAAGTTTTTTGGAATATTTGACAACTGTTAATAAGGATAATGTGCAATGTAGTGGAATGTTTATCTGGGTTTATTGCATAAACAAACATACCTCAAGGCAATCAGAACCTACACACATTATTTTTAAAACAAATTACGCAGTGTAAGCAGTAGCTACATAATTTATAATATGATACACATAACTCAGTTGAGTTTTTCAGTAGACAATGGATTAGTACTATTGTGTTTTTATAGATTTTATAGAAAAATGAGGTTTACCGTCAAGAGTAGCTTATAGTTTGGATTATCAAGCATCTACCTAAGACCCAAGAATAGCAGGGGATCCTTACTCTTAGGCTGAATGTTGGCTTGTACTGACCAGCATACTAAGTGTGTAGCCAGGGATTATCCCAACATCTGTTTAGCACAGACAGATGTTGTCATTACAAACCTTCATCAGTGTGTTCCTTCATAGTTAAAAAGAATGATTCCCAGGCATTGAGCTCATAAAAGCAAATAAGAAACAAGTAGAAAAAGTGGAGGTCTCCAGAATGTTTGAGTGAGAAAGATGAAGACCAAAGAAAGAAATAAGGAAACAGACTTAGGAGGTGGGAGGTGTGGCAGTGATGGGAGAGAAGAGTATTGTGAAGAAGGCTCCAGCTACATAAAAAGCCTTTTGTATAGTTTGTCTTATGTGAGATTTTACAACCATATAAAATCCAATACACTTGTTTCATTGCAAGCAGGAGGATGCTGTATAAAAAAGAAAAGAAAGAAAAAAAAAAGCTCGAGAAACAGCATGCAACTCATAAAAGACATGCAGTTTGAATTTACACATGCATCCATCATAGGGTAGTGCACACCAAGAGGGAGACCAAGATGTTTAATAAGATGGTGCTCCTTCTCTATACCAAAAGCTTTTCAGTCATAACCAAGCAGCTCATATACATAGGCATCACTGAGAAGAGTGGTTTTCAGGACAATAAATAGCAGTTGATGTTATGCTTCAATGAATGGACAAAGTGGGCTAACTGGTGTCTCACTGCTAATGAGGAATAAGATCTGTATGTAGGGACAAGTCTTTTTATTCAGGAGACATTTAGGTTTGTTTGTTTTTTTCCTACATCTTGTCTCCTTGGCCTTGAGCATAACAGGTGGCCAAAGTCTTTATGCCGAGTTCATTCTTGACAACAGAGCTGTCTGGTGGGTTTTGTGATTCAGGGCCCTGAGAAGAAGGTAAGGGCATAGCTATCAACTGGTCACTGACATAAAAATGAACATCAGCATTTAAATCTCAGGGCTTCCCCTTGGAGGTTGGCTTTGACCCAAAATCACTTCTATCTACTGATAACAGATTGTGATATGTGTGCTCCAGGTCCATTGATCAAGGCTGCCAGCAAGGTTCATCTTACTTAGATTTTATCCATGTGACAAAGAGAGGGGCAGATGGACTTGACACCATGTGATTTGTTTGGGTCCTTGACCTTGCCTAGGTTTGATGCCTTTTGGGTTTATATCCAGGTCCTAATCCTACACCTGCAATAAGGGCAAACTCTTTTAATGTAGCTTCTGTTGAGTCAACCTCACAACTGAATACTAGAATCAGAGACTAATAAGGAGCCAATCAAACCATTTACTCACACAAACCACCCTTTTCAGCAAGACTGCTATAAACATTTCCTAAGGACAGACTAATTGCACAGATTAAGATTGTGATTTGGTAATTTTTAGGGAAATCTAAAAGCTACAGAAAACCCAAATGGTTTCGTAAGTCTTTAGAATGCACACTTCCACCAGCATAAATGAGGGTTTCTCTCCCATTAGGGAACTGGAGTCTGTTACATTATTCCCATTGACTCTCCTAATGTCCCTGGCTCAGCACCATATGCAACAGATGCAAAGGGTCACCAGTGAAGGGCAAAATATTTTGTGAAAATAATAGAGCTATGCTATCTACATAGCCAGTTTTTCCCACTCTGCACTTTGAGTGCTATCACCTTGTTTTCATAGAGTGATTTTCTTTTTATTTGCTGGAGTTTATTTTGTTGAATATGGCAGAAAGTCAAAAAAAAAAAAAAAAAAGGAAAGAAGGCAAGATCTCTTTGTTTTCTTCCAAGTATTAACTAAACACTGCCCAGAGCCTGCTTCAAATGGGCTTTGTCATCTTAAAGTGTTATGTTTGTTTTACCTCTTCCTGAACCTGAGTGATTTGCTTAGCTAATCAATCTTCAAAAATATGTAACAGACAAGGAAAAAAAAATCACTAAAACCTAGAAATGGCTGCAGCTGTTCTCTGCATTACAGGAGAACAGCACAAGTCATCTCTAGAGTAGATGCTCTTCTGTTTCGGGAAACTTATGGATGGGCTTTTTAAGTTATGCAAAAGTAAGCCTCCCAGACCACTCAAGGGTCGAAGTGAAGACTGAAGAATGCAATTACTCTGCATTATTGAGGATTAAGAGTTATACTTTTGTACTCTGATGGTTTTTTGGGCTTGGAGGGGAGAGTAGTACTGCATTGTAGAGCTAGGAAAAGATGGAAACATAGACATGTTATATATACACACAGTCACACACACAGAGACACTAAGAAGTATGACTACCTGGATTCTGTGCAGAAAGAGGATGTGTGAGATATTTCTTGGGGGTAGACATGACTGAAAAATATTAACAGTCATACACACATACATATTAATATTGGGCTATTTCCTATTCTTTTATAATCCCCACCTCCAAATACCTCTGGATTGTTCATCTAAGCTTTAGTTAGAATGTGTTACATTTTATACCACCTTGAATGAATGATTCTTCCAGGAAAAAAGGGATTGGGATTGTGCCTACATATGGGGCCACATAGTACGTAGAGAGTTCAGGAGATGCATAGGTCAGTGGGCATCACAAAAGCAGATTTGTGCAAGGGGGTTCAGAGAAAAGAAGAAGGTAGAGGATTTCAGACATAGGATAGGTGCCAGAGAACTTCAGCACCTTCTCCTTTCCAATCCTCAAGAAATGGAGAAGGAGGCAGGCCTTCTCATCCTTAAGGTCACTTTTTTTTTGGATATGAAAAGAAAGGGTAGCCATAACAGGTTGCTATCCCACCAGAGATAGAACTCTCCAGAATGTCTGTTAACTCCCCCTACCTGAGCCCCACCATTTGAGCCATGCTCTGCTTCCTTGTTTCCATTCTCTCCAAACACTATCCATAACCATTCCATCTTCTGACTTTTTGTGGAGCCCATTTTTCACTGTCTGAGAAGCCCCTGGCTTCCATCCTCTGCTTAATCACCTTCTACCCATTCTTCAAGGCCCAATTAAAATTCCACTTTTTTTTTTCTATCAAGTTGATTCTGACTCTCAGAGGCTAACTTTAGATCTCCCATTTCTGAAGTACTGCATTCATATCAGAAAGTCATAATACTGCACTGTGATAGCGATCTTCTGTTTTAAGTTTCTTCTACCTTAATTTTGTTTTCCCCAAACAAAAATGGAAATTCTTAAGGTAAAGGAAAGGTGTCATTTATGTTTCCTATATTTCTTAACTCCCCCACTGAGCCTATTCCTGGATATCTACTAACTTCTCAATTAGCATTTGGATAATGGGTGAGGAGCTGCATAAGTCTTCAAAATAAACCTTTATGATCCAGAAAATGCTCACTATAGGGAAGCAATATTGATGCATTAGTGGATCTAACAAGTATTGTACTCTCAGTAGATGTTGCTTAGGTGGAACACTGCATGGTAAAATTAAGTTCTCAGAATGAAAAATTTCAAGATTTTTTGGCTTTCTTTATTTGTGTCCAATGTAGCATAGGATTTTCACCTCTTTTTACTTATAAACAAAGTATTATTTCCAATATAACTTCATTAAGAAAAGCCAAAAGAAAGTACAACTGAACAAGTGCCTTAAATCAAATAGTGATTCAACTTGGGAGAACTTACAGAATCTTTTAATAATTATTTAAATGTTGAGAGTACAATTAGCTTAATGAGAGACTCATGTTTCAAACCTCAGATCAACTTGAGTACTACAAGTTAAGGCTTAAAATATAACCACAGGCACAACTCAAGTGTATATTTTATACAGTTCTATTTGCTACATGAGTCAAGTGTGTCAGAAGACCTACAAAATTCATTTTGTGTCTCCATTTTTTATTGTTGGTTTCTTTTTTATGCTATCCACTCACTGCACATTCACTCTCTTGCCTTCTTTCTCTTTGCTCCAAGCTTCCTTTTTTGGGCATATTGTTCTGCATCTGATTCTCTGGTGGCTTCTCAGCTCTTTCTCATATATGAGCTGTCCTTGGGCTACTATCTGCAAAAAAAGTGGTATCAATTGAGCACAGTAGGAAATAAAATGAAGGTGCTGCTTACATGAGGGCTGGTTTCTAAGGTTAGAGAAAAAAATAAGAAGAAAATTACATATTATTGTATTACCCTTGAAACTCCCTTTCATAGGTACTAGATAGGAGATCTTTTCTAATAAGTTGGGCAAAATCAGTTTTTTTCTCTGGCATTGAAATCATTTGCTTTTTATTCAGTTGAACCACAGATGAAGTAGTTGGCTTCTTTACACAGGCTATGTTGATCCCAACATGAAATTCTTTAAATACATGTAATGGAATGAGTTGCTTAGGTTCTGAGAAGCTCACAGGAAGCAAGGTGCTGACAGAAGGCAGGTCCTAGAAATCCACTTTAGGCTGGATCTGGGGTATTTGCACATTGAATAGCTGTACAGATTGAATTTTCTGAATCACTTAAATGAATATTTATCATCTTTGTTTTTCTCTTTCTTCCTTCCATCTCTCTCATCCAAATATATATAATGAAATTCCATTTAGTTAAATATTTCTATGATATGACTCGATCCTTATGTCAGAGTGAAAGTGTCCACTGCCCAGGAAACAAAGTCATATTTCTATAATGCTCTGGATCATTCACTTGAAAATAAGGCCGTTATACAAAACTTCTGCACATCAAATGTGGCTACTTACAGAGTCTGATAGATGGCTTTTGGTCTTAACCTTCCCTTTACTATCTCTTACGTTGAATCATGTTACTAGATCTGGTTAAGCAGAAAAATTGTGGTAGACATTTTGGCATCATTAAGATAGCTTTTTGTTGCCTTAATATTGTACGGAGAGATTTCCAATCTGTTTCCCCCGCCCCTCTGCATCCCTCAATCAAGATGCAATGAAATTGAATCCTGATGGAAGTCATGCGGCTTCATCTCTCCTCTTAGCTTTAAAAAAAATATTTATACCATAGTTTCATTGAAACGCAATTCACTTACCATTCATCTATTTAAGGTGGTACAATATAATGGATTTTAGTAAATGCACAGGGTTATAACAATCATCATAATAATCGATATTAGAACATTTTCATCTCCCCCAAAAGAAACCTCATGCCCTTTAACTATCACACTAAGACCCCCTGTCCCATATACAACCCCAGCCTCAGGCAACTACTCATCTATTTTCCATCTCTCTAGATTTGCCTTTTCTGGATATTTAATATAAATGGAATGTAAGTGAGGGGGAGAAGGAATATAGCTTTAAGAGTCTGTAGCACTTACATCAGGCAGAAGGAAACACTATGCAGATCTTTGTACTTCAAACCAGTTTGGATGACTCAGTGGATTGGTTTTCAGGAATAAAATCATGTCTCAGCATTTAACTGTGTTATACATCATGGGCATGAATGCAACCTATCACAGAGCAGTTACTGAAATAAACTGCAAAGTTCTTAAAATATGTACTTTGGTAGTAGATCAACATCAAGTATATATCAATATTTTCTCAATAACAGTATAAAATTTACTGACACATAAAGGTAAATCAGACAATGCTTTTTACTTGGCACCTATTGGTCAGATTTGAGGAATATTTTATGACCTGTATTTAATTCATTTTTTAAGTGATGACTTTACTATTTAAGTTCATTGAAAAAAATTAGATTACTCAGTGGAGAAAAGATTTTCCCCAAATGTAAAAATGAAATGTATGAGGAAAATTTGGCTTGCTAATAATTTCTCTAACTGCATCTCAAGAAATTTTATCTGCTTTAAAATATAGCATGGTAAATAACTACAATTGACTTAGTTAGGGTTTTATTTGTTAATTCATATGCATGGGTTAGCATGATGTTATTGGTTTAGTCACAGTGGCCGTGGTATAAGGTATAATTACTGACCTGAGAAACAAACAATATATATACTTTACACTTTTAAGCATATCTCAATTTATATGTGTAGTAATTGGAAACTCTCAAAACCCAGATGCCTGTGGAACAGTTATAAAGGAGGTGCTCCTCATAAGCAATCTTTTAATCATAGTGATAGTACTGTTTGCTAAGTGCCTATTATAGGACAGATGATAATATATTATCCTTATAACATCCTTGAGAAGTTAGGGGAGTTATCCTCCACTTTATACTGATGCTCCATATATCAGGAAAGTAGCTTCAAGCTTATTCAGCCTGTTGGCGGCAAATCCAACAATTACAATTAGTTTGATTTTCTTTTTTCTTACTATTTCTATTTTTAATGTTTATTTATTTTTGAGAGAGAGAGAGAGAGAGAGAGAAAGAGAGAGAGATGGGAGGGGCAGAGAGAGGGAGACACAGAATCCGAAGCAGGTTCCGGACTCTGAGCTGTTGGCACAGAGCCCTATATGGGGACTCGAACCCACAAACTGTGAGCTCATAACCTTAGCCGAAGTCAGATGCTTAACCAACCGACCCAACCAGGAGCCTTGGTTTGAATTTATTTCCATACTTCCTGCTGAACCTTGAGTTTCGAGTTAATTCTTCAATCTCTCAAATAGGAAAGAGTAATTCAAACATTTCCCATGTCAAGTGTGGTGCTAATTTTGACCCGGTTTTTAAGGCAAACTGAGATGAGCTGCTCAATTGTAAAACATTACCCAGTAGATGGTCAAGCTGGTGAGGTATTACCTGCCCGTATCCAAGATTGCCCAGATTTCTAGCCAGGAAGTTTCTGTCATTGATAGTCTCTTTGCTTCTCAAATCTCCGGAGAAATACAGTGGGGTTCTTTTCACTAAAAATGAATCATGATCTGGCCATTCTTTTTTTTTTTTTTAATAGTTTATTGTCAAATTAGTT
>NW_027532164.1:0-4705 GCF_008692635.1 Crocuta crocuta
AGTACGGAGCTCCTTACTTCTCCGCCATCTTGCCCCCTCCTCAAAGTACCTATTTTCTTAAGTCTTGAAATAAATCCTGTCTGGGAACCATATTCAAGTCACTGATAATAAACCATAAAGTTCAATTTGGTACTGAATAAGAAAGGTAATTTGGGGAGAAAATACAATTATAAGCTAGAAAAATCTATCATATTAATAAAACAAACCAGTACCAGAAATTTTACATATTCTTCCTACTAGTGTTTCCCCAACTTTCTTGACTCTGATGATCATAAGGAGCCTTTGTTAAAAAAGAGGTTCACAGGCCATTTTACCTGAAGATTCTGGATAGATAGTATAGCACTACAGTCAAAGTTACCAGTTTTGGAGCCAGACTTCCTAGACTCATAATTTAGCTCTACTACTTGATAGTTGTGTAATTACAGGTAAATTAAACAACCTCTATATGCCTTAGTTCCATTATGTATAAAATGGGGACAAAATAAAGCCCTACCTCATAGGATGGTTGTGTGGATTTAAAGTGTTAATATATGAAAAACAGACCATAGTACCTATGTGAAAATATACATACATATTTATACTCATATTCACATACATGCAAATTTAAGCATAAGTTACATATATGTAATATATGTAAAATATTTTTGTATATAAAAGGCACAAGATGATGATGATGATGATTCATAGGCCTAGTGTAGGTCAGAAAAAATATGTATATTTAACAAGTGCTCCAAGTGGTAGCTATGAGTGTGAGAAACTCTACATTTGAACATGTAAGTAGATACGTTCTAAAAGATTTAAAGATTTCTTAAAAAGCAGTAGTAAATAAGACAAATTGGTATTGGCACAAAGATAGACAAACTAATCAATATAATAGAATAGAGTATCTAAAACCTGATACAAGTATATATAGAACTTGGCATGTAATAGAAGTGATGTTGTAAAAGTATACAGAAATAGCAACTATTTAATAAGTGGTGTTAAAAGAATTGGTTAGCCATTTGGAGAAGAAAAAATATCTTCCCTATCTTATAAAAATCAGATGGATTAATAAGAAATGTGAAATGTAAAATTTTAAAGTTTTTAACAGAAAATAATGGGGAACAACTTTCTGATCTTGAGGTAATGAAAGTTCTCTTAAATAATACACAAAAATTACTAGCCAGAAAGGATAATATTGATACATTCTACATCAAAATAAAGACAACCATGAAGAAGTTAGAAAGAAAAGCCATAAAGTAAGAGAAGATATTTGAATTATGTGTAATATCAANGTAATCTCAAAAGACTATTATCTCTAATATATAAATAGCAAAGTACAAACCAATAAGAAAAAAGACAAACAACCCAATAGATCAGATATTTCACAAAGGAGAAAAAAATATATCCAATAAACACAATAAAATGGGTACTCAAGGGACATCAGAAAAATGACAGAATAGGATATCTCTAACCTATATCCCCACTCTACAACAAGAATTTGGTAGTCTTCTACAGACAAAAGTGTCTTTATGGGATCTTTGGAATCAAGGTAGGAGATTGTGGAATCCCACTAGAGTACAAGACTGAAGAGAGACATTTTGAGAAAGCATGCTTGCACATATCCTGGTGGCTAACCTACTGACCATGGTCTCAGCTACAGACCCAGAAATATCTCCATATCCTTGTAAACTCAGCTATAGTTAATTTGGCCTTGGTCGTGCTAACAATATCATACAACAATGGACCCAGGGAGAGACAAACCCATCTGTGCATTGGCTGGGGATGCCAACTGGACAAAACATCAATACAAAGGAATTCATCCAGAAGAAAGAACAAGAAAAGTTCACAGCCAGGGATCTACCCAAAACAGACATATGTAATATGTCTGAGCCAGAATTTAAAACAATCATAAGGACACTAGCTGGGCTTGAGAAAAGCATAGAAGACACCAGAGACGCCTTTAATGCACAGATAAAAGACCTAAAAACTAGTCAGGCCAAAATAAAAACTGCTGAGACACAAAACCAATTGGATGTAATGACCATAAAAATGGAGGAAGCAGAGAAATGGGAGGGAGGTTAGGATTGCAGAGTAGTAGGAGGACCCTGAGACTGTCTTATCCCTTAAACACAGCTAGATCAACATCAAATCATTTTGAACAACCAAGATATTGATCTGAGGATTAAGAAAAAAAATTGCACAGTTGGAGGGAGAGACTATGGCAGATGCAATATTTAGAGTTGTGAATTGGGGAAGAGGAAAGCCATGGTGCCTCAGAGGGAATTCCTTCCCTTTTTGCCCTTTTTGCAGAAAATGGTCAGGAAGAGAGGAAGAGAGTGGTGGGGAGTGAGCAACGTGTAGGATTTGCACAAGACTCCATGGTGTGAGGATCTCCTGGGCCACACTGGGAGATATCGCACCCCTTCCAGGGATACATTTAGAAGAGGGTTTTTGCCTCTCCAAGGACAAAAAGCCTTCCAGGAACCATTGAGCGACCATTCAACAGCAGGAAACAGAGGTGCCCAAAGATGGTAGACACCCTTTCCATAGCTTTTCATTGTGCACCACAATAGACTCTAGCCACTATGTGTCTGTGTGACTGCTTTTCTGGGACAGAATGGAGTAGGGGAAAGAGGTGCATACAGACTACAGATAACCAGTTGCAGCATTTTACTGTATGCCACAATAGACTCCAGCCACTGGGTGTGTGCTGTGTGACTACTTTTCTGGGACAGAATGGTGAAGGATACACATGAGTGTTTCCTTCTGAGAAGGGGAGCAGGTTCTACTGGGCCCTTTAAGATTTGGAGTTTTGAATCCCAGCCACTAACCAGAGATAAAATTATGGAGAACTGTGGTGCTGGGCATGTCAGCTGCTGGACACAGACAGATTAAGGATAAGAATCTGATAAAGGACTGGGACANTGCCTCAGCCCCACTACACCTGCCAGCATGGTAAGACTTCAGAAAGAAACATAGGATCAACTAGTTGAGGCCATAGTCACTTACACCAAGCCCCATTTCCACTGAAACAAGTACCCTGGGAATCAGTATAGCAGACTCTTCCAAGAGAAGATCATCAAAAATCCCTTTGACCCACTTAGTCTAGGGATCATAGTGAGCTGCAATGCTTCACTTCTAGGGGAAACTGGATCTACCTTCATTTGGCTTTGTTTTTGTTTGTTCATTTTCTTTGCTTCTGTATTTCTTTATGTTATTTTTCCCCTTTCTTTCCTTTTTCTTTCTTGGATATGCAAAGATCAAATTTTTAAAACTATTTTAATTTATTCTTTGTAAATATGTTTTCTTTCTTTTCTATTTTTTTCTACCAAGCTTCTCTTAACACTGAAACACACCTAGAATTTAGCTTCCTTTTTTTAACTTTTTAAATTTTTTTAACTTTTAATTTTTATTTATTTAATAATTTTCTTCTTCCTCCAAAATGACAACACAGAAGAATTCATCCCAAAAGGAACAACAAGAAGAAATGACAGCCAGGGATTTCCTCAAAACAGATAAAAGCAAGATGTCTGAACTTGAATTTGAAACTGTGGGAGCCCGACAGTGACCACAAGAAAGCATGGTTAGGGACGCGGGGATGTGCCTGCACACGGGGCTCCCTGCCTGGGCAAAGTATGCCTGCAAACAGGATGCTCTGCCAGGAGGCATGCACACAATATCCAAGTTTCATGGTCCGCTTGCAAACGAGGGAACATTCCCTCCTTAGAAATAAGGAGGAGGCTGGAATTGTGAGCAGGCCTCTTAGTAAACATGTTGTGGTCGCTTCCTCCATTTGCTCCCCCTGTCCTTGAAATGTGTTTGGCTACTTGCCCTTAATTGGTAAAGGAATGCATCTTGTAGATTTCAGTTTGTATCCAGTTACCGGGGTATAAAATAAACCGCAAGAGGGGCTTGCATAGAATTGTTCCTCCGGCCGGAGTTGTNAAATCATTTTGAACAACCAAGATATTGATCTGAGGATTAAGAAAAAAAATTGCACAGTTGGAGGGAGAGACTATGGCAGATGCAATATTTAGAGTTGTGAATTGGGGAAGAGGAAAGCCATGGTGCCTCAGAGGGAATTCCTTCCCTTTTTGCCCTTTTTGCAGAAAATGGTCAGGAAGAGAGGAAGAGAGTGGTGGGGAGTGAGCAACGTGTAGGATTTGCACAAGACTCCATGGTGTGAGGATCTCCTGGGCCACACTGGGAGATATCGCACCCCTTCCAGGGATACATTTAGAAGAGGGTTTTTGCCTCTCCAAGGACAAAAAGCCTTCCAGGAACCATTGAGCGACCATTCAACAGCAGGAAACAGAGGTGCCCAAAGATGGTAGACACCCTTTCCATAGCTTTTCATTGTGCACCACAATAGACTCTAGCCACTATGTGTCTGTGTGACTGCTTTTCTGGGACAGAATGGAGTAGGGGAAAGAGGTGCATACAGACTACAGATAACCAGTTGCAGCATTTTACTGTATGCCACAATAGACTCCAGCCACTGGGTGTGTGCTGTGTGACTACTTTTCTGGGACAGAATGGTGAAGGATACACATGAGTGTTTCCTTCTGAGAAGGGGAGCAGGTTCTACTGGGCCCTTTAAGATTTGGAGTTTTGAATCCCAGCCACTAACCAGAGATAAAATTATGGAGAACTGTGGTGCTGGGCATGTCAGCTGCTGGACACAGACAGATTAAGGATAAGAATCTGATAAAGGACTGGGACA
>NW_027532164.1:4713-15497 GCF_008692635.1 Crocuta crocuta
AGCCTCTTAAACAGAGGTGGACACCAGTTCCCCTCCTAGGGGAGGAGAAGGCAGGGTGACACCATCATCCATCCATGCCTCAGCCCCACTACACCTGCCAGCATGGTAAGACTTCAGAAAGAAACATAGGATCAACTAGTTGAGGCCATAGTCACTTACACCAAGCCCCATTTCCACTGAAACAAGTACCCTGGGAATCAGTATAGCAGACTCTTCCAAGAGAAGATCATCAAAAATCCCTTTGACCCACTTAGTCTAGGGATCATAGTGAGCTGCAATGCTTCACTTCTAGGGGAAACTGGATCTACCTTCATTTGGCTTTGTTTTTGTTTGTTCATTTTCTTTGCTTCTGTATTTCTTTATGTTATTTTTCCCCTTTCTTTCCTTTTTCTTTCTTGGATATGCAAAGATCAAATTTTTAAAACTATTTTAATTTATTCTTTGTAAATATGTTTTCTTTCTTTTCTATTTTTTTCTACCAAGCTTCTCTTAACACTGAAACACACCTAGAATTTAGCTTCCTTTTTTTAACTTTTTAAATTTTTTTAACTTTTAATTTTTATTTATTTAATAATTTTCTTCTTCCTCCAAAATGACAACACAGAAGAATTCATCCCAAAAGGAACAACAAGAAGAAATGACAGCCAGGGATTTCCTCAAAACAGATAAAAGCAAGATGTCTGAACTTGAATTTGAAACTGTGGGAGCCCGACAGTGACCACAAGAAAGCATGGTTAGGGACGCGGGGATGTGCCTGCACACGGGGCTCCCTGCCTGGGCAAAGTATGCCTGCAAACAGGATGCTCTGCCAGGAGGCATGCACACAATATCCAAGTTTCATGGTCCGCTTGCAAACGAGGGAACATTCCCTCCTTAGAAATAAGGAGGAGGCTGGAATTGTGAGCAGGCCTCTTAGTAAACATGTTGTGGTCGCTTCCTCCATTTGCTCCCCCTGTCCTTGAAATGTGTTTGGCTACTTGCCCTTAATTGGTAAAGGAATGCATCTTGTAGATTTCAGTTTGTATCCAGTTACCGGGGTATAAAATAAACCGCAAGAGGGGCTTGCATAGAATTGTTCCTCCGGCCGGAGTTGTGTCTACGTCTGTCTTTTGTGTGTGTCTTGTCTTTTGTGTCATTTTGTCCGCAACAGAAACCATGATTATAAAAATAGTAGCTGAGGTTGAAAAAGCATAGAAGACACCAGAGAAAACCTTTCTGCAGAGATAAAAGGGCTAAAATATAGTCAGGCCAAAATTAAAAAAGGTATAACTGAGATAAAAACTTGAATGCCTGTTATGACAGTGAGGATGGATGAAGCAGAGCAGCAAATCAGTGATATAGAAGAAAAAATTATGGAAAACAATGAAGCTGTAAAGTAGAGGGAAACAAAGGCAGAAGATTGTGATAAAAGACTTAGAGAATTTCAGTGACTTAATAAAGAGGAATGCCATTCTAATCACAGGAGTACCAGAAGATGAAGAGAGAGAAAAGGGAAAGAAGGTTTATGTGAGCAAATTAGTGCTGGAAATTTAACTAATCTGGGGAAAGATTTAGACATAAAACTCCAAAAAGTGCAGAAAGCTCCCATTAAGCTCACAAAAGCTGACAATCGCCGAGGCATATCATTCACAAAATACTCAGACAAGGAAAGAATCATGAAAGCAGTAAGGGAAAAAAAGTACTTAACTTACAAGGTAAAATAGATCAGGTTCACAGTAGATCTCTCTACAGAAACTTGGCAGGACAAAAAGGAGTGGCAGTATATACTCAACGTTCTGATTGGGAAAAATATGCAGCCAAAAATTCTTTATCCATCAAGGCTGTCATTAAGAATAGAGAAGAGATGGGGCGCCTGGACAACTCAGTTGGTTAAGCACCCGACTTCGGCTCAGGTCATGATCTCATGGCTTGTGAGTTCGAGGCCTGTATCGGGCTCTGTGCTGGCAGCTCAGAGACTAGAGCCTGCTTCAGATTCTGTGTCTCCCTCTCTCTTCCTCCTTCCCCACTCACACTCTGTCTCTCTCTCTCTCAAAAATAAATAAACATAAAAAATTTAAAAAAAGAAGAGATAAAGAGTCACTTGGACAAAACAAAAACTAAAGGAATTTGTAACCACTTACCCAGCCCTGCAAGAAATTTTAAAGGTGACACTGAATGGAGAAAAGATAAAACAAAAGACCCAAGCAACAAAAACTAGAAAGGACCAGCGAAAACCACCAAAAACACCAACCTTACAGGTAACAATGGCACTAAATTCATATCTTTCAATAATCCCTCTGAATGTAAATGGACTACATTCTGTAATAAAAAAAAATAAGGTATCAGAATGGATAAAAAATGAGATCCATCTATATGCTGCTTACAAGAGATTCATTTTAGACCTAAAGAGTAAAAATGAGGAGATAAAGAACCATTTCTCATGCTAATGGACATCAAAAGAAAGCCAAAGTAGCCATACTTATATCAGACAAACTAGAATTTAAAACAAAGTCTGTAAGAATAGATGGAGAAGGGCATTATAGCATAATCAAGGGGTCTAGGCACTAAGATTTAACAATTATAAACATTTATACCCCAATTCTGAATACTCAGGTATGTAAATAAATTAATAATAAACATAAAGACACTTATTGGTAATAATACAATAATAGTACAGGACTTTAGCACCCCGCTTAAAGCAATGACAGATCATCTAAGCAGAAAATAGCTTTCAATGACACACTGGATTAAAAGGATTTAACAGATATATTCAAAATGTTTCATCCAAAAGCAGCAGAATATATATTCTTCTTGAATGCACATGGAACATTCTCCAGAAGAGATCACATACTGGGTCACAAATTAGCCCTCAACAAGTACAAATAGTTCAAGACTATACCATGGATATTTGCAGACCATAAATGCTATAAAAATTGAAACCAATCACAAGAAAAAATTTGGAAAGTTCACAAATACTTGGAGATTAAGGAACATCCTACTAAAGAACGAATGGGTTAGCCAAGAAATTAAGGAGGAAAAAGGGGCAACTGCGTGGCTCAGTCAGTTGAGGGTTCATCTCTTGATTCTGACTCAGGTCAATAAATTGAAACCCATGCCAGACCCAGAGAGAATCAAGATTCTTTTTCTCTCCCTCTGCCCCTCTCTCCCACTCATGCACTCTCTCACTAAAATACATTTTTTTAATTTAAAAAAGAGAAAATATAAAAGCACATGGATGCAATGAAAATGAAAACATGACAGTTCATATATTTGGGATGCAGCAAAGTCAGTCATAAGTATAAAACAATCCAGATCTTCCTAAAGATGAAAGAAATGCCTCATATACACAACCTAATGTTACACCTAAAGGGGCTGGAAAAAGAACAGAAAATAAGCCCTAAACAAGCAGAAGAAGGCAAATAAAAAAGATTATAGCAGAAGTCAATGATAGTGAAATTTAAAAAGCAGTAGTCAAAGCNAGTAAAGAAATCGACTCGATAATAAAAAATCTCCCAACAAACAAAAGTCCAGGGTCAGATGGCTTTCCAGGGAAATTCTACCCAACATTTAAAGAATTAATACCTATTCTTTTGAAACTGTTCCAAAATATAGAAATGGAAAGAAAATGACCAAACTCATTCTCTGAGGACAGCATTACCTTGATTCCCAAACCAGACAAAGACCCCAAAACAGAAAAAATACAGTCCAATTTCCCTGATGAACATGGATGCAAAAATTCTCAACAAGATACTAGAAAATTAGAATCCAACAATACATTAAAAGAGTTACTATCAAGTGGGATTTATTCCTGGGCTGTAGGCTGGTTCAATATCCACAAGCCAATCATGGTGATACACCACATTAATAAAAGAAAAGATTAGAACCACATGATCCTTTCAACGGATACATAAAAAGCATTTGACAAAGTTTAGCATCCATTCTTGATAAGAACATTCGACAAAGTAGATGATTAGAGGGAACATACCTAGACATAAACCCCATATCTGAAAGACCCACAGCAAATATCATCTTCAGTGGGAAAAAACAGCTTTATGGTCTGGAACAAACAAGCATGTCCACTCTCACCACCATGATTTAACATAGCACAGGAAGTCCATCTCTCAGCAATTACACAACAAAAACAAATAATAGGCATCCAAATCAGCAAGGAAATGTCAAATTTTCACTATTTACAGAAGACATGATATTTTATGTAGAAAACACAAAAGACTCCCAACAAAAAATTGATAGAACTGATACATGAGTTCAGTAAAGTCACAGGATACAAAATCAATGTACAAAAACCTGTTGCATTTCTATACACCAACAATGAAGCACCAGAAAGAGAAATCAATGAATAAATCCCATTTATAATTGTACTGAAACCCATAAGACACATAGGATTAAATCTAACTAAAAAGGTAAAAGTTCTATACTCTGAAAACTATAGAACACTTATGAAAGAAATTGAGGATGACACAAAGAAATTGAAAAACATTCCATGCTCATAGATAGGAAGGACAAATACTGTTAATACATCTATACAACCGAAAGCAATATACACATTAATGTAATCTCTATCAAAATAACATTAGCATATTTCACAGAGCTAGAACAAGCAACAGTAAAATTTATACGGAACCACAAAAGACCCTGATTAGACAAAACAATTCTGAAAAAGAAAAGCAAAGCCAGAGGCATGACGATTCTGGACTTCAAGCTACATTACAAAGACTTAGTGATTAAGACCGTATGGTATTGGCACAAAAAATAGACACTTAGATCAATAGAACAGAATAGAAAATGCAAGGGGATCTTGGGTGGCTCAGTCCGTTAAGCATCATACTTCAGCTTAAGTCATGGTCTCATGTGGTTCATGAGTTCGAGCCCCGTGTCAGACTCTCTGCTGACAACTCAGAGCCTGGAGCTTGCTTTGTATTCTGTGTCTCATTCTCTCTGTGCTCCTCCTTGGCTCATACCCTGTCTGTCTCTCTCTCCAAAATAAATAAACATTAAAAGTTAAAAAAAAAAGAAAATTCAGAAATGGACCCACATAGTATGGTCAACTCATCCTTGACAAAGCAGAAAAGAATATCTAATGGAAAAAAGACAGTCTCCTCATCAAATGGTGTTAAGAAAACTGGACAGCAGCATGGAAAACAAGGAAACTGGACCATTTTCTTACACCATACACAAAACTAAATTCAAGATGGACAAAAGACCTAAACGTGAGACAGGAAACCATCAAAATCCTGGAATAGAACAGAAGCAGCATCCTCTTTGACAAGGAACATAGCAACTTCTTAACAGACACATCTCTGGAAGGAAGGGAAAGAAAAGGAAAAATGAACTATTGAGACTTCATTAAGATGAAAAGATTCTGGATACAAAGGAGACAATCAGCAAAACTAGAAAGCAACCTTTCTAGTGGTGCATCCACTCTGGAAAACAGTATGGAGGTTTCTCAAAAAATTAAAAATAGAACTACTTTATCACCCAGCAATTGCACTACTAAATATTTATCCAAAGAAAACAAAACTATTGACTTGAAGAGATACATGCACCCTAATGTTTATAGCAGCATTATGAACAATAGCCAAATTATGGAAAGAGTCCAGATGTCTATTGACTGATGAAACGATATAGAAGTTGTACTATATATATTCAGTGGAATGCAATTTTACCATAAAATTGAATGAAATATTGCCATTTTCGATGACGTGGATGGAGCTAGAGTGTATTATGCTATGTGAAATAAGTCAGCGAAAGACAAACACCACATCATTTCACTCATATGTGGAATGTAAGAAAGAAAACAGAAGAACACAGGTAAAAAAAAAAAAGATATAGGCAAACCATCAAACTCTAACTGTAGAGAATAAGCTGAAGGTTGCTGGAAGGGATGTGCATGGCAAAAGGAGCAAATGGGTGATGTGTATTAAGGTGGGCAATTGTGATTAGCACTGATTATTATATACAAGTGATGAACCACTAAATTGTACTCCTGAAACTAGACTCCACTATATGTTAACTAACTGGAATTTAAATAAAAACTTGAAAAAATAAATAAAACGAATAAGGCAAAATGATACTCCAAAAGGAAACTAATGAAGCACCAATAATATCCCTCCCAAATGAAGATCTATGAATTGCCTGAAAAATAATTAAGAATATTTTGTTTTAATTAATTTATGTTTTAATTAACATTCAATTTATTTAGCATACAGTACAATAATGATTTCAGGAGTAGATTAATTAATGGCCCTTATCCATTTGGCCCATCCCCCTCCCTACACTTCTCCAGCAACCCTCTGTTTGTTCTCTGTATTTAAGAGTCCTTGTTTTTATACTATTTTTGCTTCCCTTCCCTAATGTTCATTTGTTTTGTATCTTAAATTCCTCATAGAGTGAATAAGATATTTGTCTTTCTCTGACTAATTTTACTAAGCATAATAGCCTCCAGTTCCGTCCACATAGTTGCAAATGGCAAGATTTCATTCTTTTGATTGCTGAATAATACTTTTATGTATATACCACGTCTTCTGTAGCCATTCATTCATTCATTCATTCATGCACTCATTGGTCGATGGACATTTGGGCTCTTTCCATATTTGGGCTATTTGTTGTAGTTCTGCTATAAACATTGGGGTGCATGTGCCCCTTTAATCAGAACACTTGTATCCCCTGGAAAAATACCTAGTAGTGCCATTCCTGGGTCATATGGTAGTTCTATTTTTAATTTCTTGATGAACCTCCATACTGTTTTTCAAAGTGGCTGCACCAGTTTGCATTCCTACCAGCAGTGCAAAATAGTTCCTCTTTCTCCGCATCCTCGACAACAACTATTGTTGCCTGAGTTTCTTAATGTTAGTCACTCAGACAGGTGTGAGATGATATCTCATTGTGGTTTTGATTCGTATTTCCCTGATAATGAGTGATTTTGAGCATTTTTTCATGTGTCTATTAGCTATCTGGATATATTCTTTGCAGAAATGTCTGTTATGTACTTTGCCCATTTCTTCACTGGATTATTTGTTTTTTAGGGTGTTTAGTTTGTCAAGTTCTTTATAGATTTTGGATACTAACACTTTATCTGATATGCCATTTACAAATATCTTCTCCCATTCTGTTGGTTACCTTTTAGTTTTGCCGATTGTTTCCATTGCTCTGCAGAAGCTTTTTATGTTGATGATGTCCCAATAGTTCATTTTTGCTTTTGTTTCCCTTACCTCCAGAGACATTGAGTAAGAAGTTGCTGTGGCAGAGGTCAAAGTGGTTGGTGCCTGCTTTCTCCTCTAGGATTTTGATGGCTTCCTGTCTTACATTTAGGTCTTTCATCCATTTTGAGTTTATTTTTGTGTATGGTATAAGAAACTGGTCAGGTTCATTTTTCTGCATGTCAGTGTCCAGTTTTCCCAGCACTATTTGCTGAAGAGACTGTCTTTATTCCGTTGAATTTTCTGCCTTGTCAAAGATGAGTTGACCATATGTTTGTGGGTCCATTTCTGGGTTCGCTATTCTGTTCCATTGATCTGAATGTCTGTTTTTGTGGCAGTACCATGCTGTCTTGAATGCTACAGCTTTGTAATACATCTAGAAGTCTGGCATTGGGATGCCTCTGGCTTCGATTTCTTTTACAAAATTGCTTTCACTATTCGGGGTCTTTTCTGGTTCCTTAGAAAGTTTAGGATTGTTTGGTCTAGCTCTATGAAGAATGCTTGTGTTATTTTGATAAGGATTGCATTTAATATGTAGATTGCTTTGGGTAGTATTGACATTTTAACAATGTATGCTCTTCCAATCCAGGAGCATGAAATATTCTTACATGTTTTGGTGTCTTCTTCCATGTCTTTCATAAACTTTCTATAGTTTTCCTTGTATAGATTTCTCACCTCTTTGGTTACGTTTACTCCTAGGTATTTTATATATTTTGGTGCAATTGTTAATGGGATAGATTCCTTGATTTCTCTTTCTGTTGCTTCCTTATTGGTGTATAGGAATTCAACTGATTTCTGTGCATAGATTTTATATCCTGTGACTTTGCTGAATTCATGGATCAGTTCTAGCAGTTTATTGGTGGAACCTTTTGGGTTTTCCATATAGAGTACCATGTCATCTGCAAAGATGCAAAGTATGAATTATCTTGGCCTATTTGGATTCCTTTTATTCCTTTGTGTTGTCTAATTGCTGAGACTAAGACCTCCAATACTATGTTGAATAACAGTAGCAAGAGTGAGCATCCCTGTCTTATTCATGATCTCAGGGGGAAAGCTCTCATTTTCTCCCCTTTGAGGACGATATCAGTGGTGGGTCTTTCATATATGGCTTTTATGATCTTCAGCTTTGATCCTTCTATTCCTACTTTCTTGAGGGTTTTTTATCACGAATATATGCTGTATTTTGTCAAATGTTTTCTCTGCATCTATTGAGAGGATCATATGGTTCTTATCTTTTCTTTTAGTGATGTGATGTATCACATTGATTGTTTTGCGGATATAGAACCAGCCCTGCATCCCAGGTATAATTCCCCCTTGGTTGTGGTGAATAATTCTTTTCATGTATTGTTGGATCTGGTTGTCTAGTATCTTCTTGAGGATTTTTGGATCTATGTTAATCAGGGAAATTGGTCTGTAGTTCTCCTTTCTAGTGGGGTCTTTGGTTTGGGAATCTAGGTAATGCTGACTTCATAATGATGAGTTTGGAAGTTTTCCTTCAATTTCTATTTTTTGGAACAGCTTCAAAAGACTAGGTGTTAACTCTTCTTCAAATGTTTTGTAGAATTCCCCTGGAAAACCATCTGGCCTTGGACTCTTGTTTTCTGGGAGATTTTTGATTACTAATTCGATTTCTTTGTTCATTATGTGTCTGTTCAAATTTTCTCTTTACTCCTGTTTCAGTTTTTGTAGTTTATATGTTTCTGGGAATTTGACCATTTCATTCAGATTGCCCATTTTATTGGCATATAATTGCTCATAATATTCTCTTACTATTGTTTATATTTCTGCTGTGTTTTTTTTTTTTGTGATTTCTCCTCTTTCAATCTTGATTTTATTTATTTGGGTCCTTTCCTTTTTCTTTTTGATCAAACTGGCTAGGGGGTTATCATTTTTGTTAATTCTTTTAGAAAACCAGCTCCTGGTTTCATTGATCTGTTCTACTGTTTTTGTTTGTTTTTGGTTTCAATAGCATTGACTTCTGTTCTGATTATTTCCCATCTTCTGCTGGCCTTGGGTTTTATTTGTTCTTTTTCCAACTCTGTAAGGTGTAAGGTTAGGTTGTATATCTGAGACCTTTCTTCCTTCTTCAGGAAAGGCTGGATTGCTATTTACTTCCCTCTTTATGACCGCCTTTGCTTCATCCCAGAGGTTTTGATCTGTGGTGTTGTCACTTTAATTGGCTTCCATGTACTTTTGAATTTTCTTTTTAACTTCTTAGTTAATCCATTCTTTCTTTAGTAGGATGTCTTTAGTCTCCAAGTATGTGTTATATTTCCAAATTTGTTTTTGTGGTTGATTTAAAGTTTCATAGCATTGTGGTCTGATAATATGCATGATAAGACCTTGATCTTTTTGTACTTGTTTGGGGCTGATTTGTGTCCCAATATGTGATCTCTTTTGGAGAATGTTCCATGTGCACTGGAGAAGAATGTGTATTCCACTGTTTTAGCATGAAATGTTCTGAATATATCTGCTAAGTCCATCAGGTCCAGTGTGTCATTCAAAGCCATTGTTTCCTTGTTGATTTTCTGTTTAGATGATATGTGCATTTCTGTAAGTGGGGTGTTCAAGTTTCCTACTATTATGGTATTACTATCAATGAGTTTATGTTTTTGATTAGTTGATTTATATATTTGGGTCTTTCCACATTTGGAGCATAAATGTTTACAATTGTTAGGTCTTCTTGGTGGATATATCTCTTAATTATGATATGATGCCCTTAATCTCTTGTTACAGTCTTTAATTTAAAATCTAGATTGTCTGACATAGTATGGCTATGGTTTTCTTTTGGCAACCATTAGCATCATTGATAGTTCTGCATCCTCTTACTTTCAATCTTAAGGTGTCCTATGTCTAAAATGTTCTCTTGTAACCAACACATAGATGGATCTTGTTTTCTTATCTGTTCTGTTACCCTATGTCTTTTGATTGGAGTGTTTAGTCTATTGACATTTAGAGTGAGTACTGAAAAATATGATTTTGTTTCCATTATGTTGCTTTGCTGCCTGTAGCGTTGGAGTTTTGGGGGGGTGTTCTCTGGTATTTTCTAGTCTTTGTTGCTTTTGGTCTCCCCCACATCTTTTCTTCCCTCAGAAAGACCTCCTTAAAATTTCTTGCAGTCTTAATTTAGTGGTCACAAACTCCTTTAATTTTTGTTTAAATTTCCTAGGAAATTTTTTACCTCTCCTTATATTTTGAATGAAAGCCTTGCTGGATAAATGAGCACTGAGTGTTACATGGAAACCAACTTGACAATAAACTATTTGTAAAAAATTTAAAAAATAAATTTAATATTTAAAAAATCNCATGACTCTTTTCTTGCCTGGGTATTTTGTGAAATTGACTATGAGATGCATTGTTGAAGGTTGGTTTTTGTTGAATCTAATGGGAGTCCTCTGTGCTTCCTGGATGTTTATGTCTGTGTCTTTCCTCAGGTTAGGAAAGCTTTCTGCTATGATTTGCTCACATAAATCTACCCGTTTTTCTCTCTTCATCTTCTGGGACCCCTATGATTCCCTTATTATTCCTTTTAAATGAGTCATTGAGTTCTCTAATTCTTATATCATGCTCATTTGCCTTAGTTTCCCT
>NW_027532164.1:15885-18998 GCF_008692635.1 Crocuta crocuta
TAGTGTCCCCTCTTTTTTTCTGCTTCATTATTCTCTATTATTTGTCCTCTCTATCACTGATTTGCTGCTCTGCCTCACCCATCCTTGCTGCTGTGTCATCGTTCAAGATTGCATCTTGGTTATAGCATTTTTTTATTTCATCCTGACCAGCTTTTACTTCTTTTATGCCTTCAGAAAAGGATTCAAATCTATTTTCAACCTCAGCTATTATTCTTATTATCATGTTTCTAAATTCTGGTTCAGACATCTTGTTTGTATCTGTGTCAATTAAGTCCCTGGCTGTCATTTTTTCCTGTTCTATTTTTGTGGTGAACTTTTTCATTTTGTAATTTTGAAGGAAGGAAATGAATTAATAAACTAAAAATAATAAAAATTAAAAACACACAAAAAATCAAATAAAAGATGTGAGATTCTAGGTGTATTTTGGTCTGATTGTTGAAAGAAGCTTGATAGCTTAGAGAAAAAAGGGAAAGATTTAAAAAAGTAAAAGAAAGGAAAATATTTAAAAATTTGAAAAAAAATGATTGACAGTTATAAAGAATAAAAGGAAATTGNTAGAAAAATTAAAGAAAAATCTTTGTAATAAAAATGCAAATATATTTTTTCTCTTTCTGTATTCAAGAATAAGAAAAGAAAAAGGAATTAAAAGGAAAGAAAAACATCAAATAGATGGACCAGCAAACAGAATGTAATATGATTGTAATTACATCTGGTTTCCCTTAGAAGTCAAACTATGTAGCACTTTATAGTCTGTAAACTAAGCAGCCAGAGAGACTTGTGGTGTTCCTTGAGAGGATGGTTGGCTCAGTTGGTTTGGGCTTAGTGTAATGGCTCCCTTTTCCACTAGATGGTGCTGCTCAGCTTACTGGGGTAGGCTGTTGTAGTGCATGTAGGCTTGTATGGGGATACACAGGACAGTGAAAATGGCATCACCTCGCTACCCAGCTACAGAGTATCAAAACTTCAGGCTCTCCCTGACCAGCAACCAAGCACCTCTCCTTTGTCTCTGGTTTCTGTCCACTCCCCACTTCTACACTGACCATGACCAAGCCATCAGGCTGCCAGATGCCACCTCCCTCCTTAGTTTATTCTCAGATGGGTCTGTGTTTCCCAACCCTTCACTTCTGAAGGACTGAGGTTAGACCCGCTCAGATGCTCTGGAGGATGGTATTGCTGAGCAATGGCCAGGTGCTGGCCTACCTACAGAAATAGTCACAAGACCATGCTGCTGCCAATGCACAGAGACTGCAGCCGGGTGCCAGCCCACCCCCAAAAATGTTCATGCAATCATGTAACAGCAGCCTTTCAGAGATTATGGTAGGTCACAACACATATCTGACACCAGGCTTCACCTTTAATGTCCTTGTTCCAACACCAGTGAATGTGATTGTTTTCTGGGGCCTCCTGGGTCCTTTGCCTGTGGAGAGGCTGGACTGCCTCTACCAAATATCTTCCCATCAGGGGAACTGCTTCTCCCCATGTGGCCTGAGGACCCCTCAGACCTTGTTCTCTGCTCCTGAGGATTCACCCTTCCAACCACAGGACCAGGTATCAAGCTGTGGAGTTCCAGACACTGTGCTCCCCCCATTTATAGAGTCTTAATGGAATTTAAACCCTCTCCTTTCTCCTTTTGTTCCATCTCCTCTGGCTGTTTCCACTCTTCTTCTTTCTCTCTGGCTGTTTTTTGGGGGGGTGAGTTTCTTGTGCTCCCCCCCATCTCTGTCCTTTCTCTGCAGGCAAAAATAGCTCCCTGTTCTCCGCAACTCCTCTCTCCCCCAGTTCACCTGCCGAGTTCTGTGACTTGGGTTGTGCAGATTGTTGTATTAATCCTCAAATCAGTTTTCTAGGTGTGCAAGATGTTTTAGTGTTGATCTGGCTGCATTTCAGGGATAAGAGATGCAAAAAAAAAAAAAAAAACCTTCCATACTGTTCTGCCATCTTGGCTCCTCCCCAAATAATTCAGAATATTAAATAAATTCAATGAAATACATGAGAACACATTTATGCAATTAAACACAAACAATGCATGAATAAAATGAGATATTTAATGAAAAAATAAAAATTTAAAAACTTAATAGAAATCCTAGAACTAAAGAATACAATGACAGAATTGTCAAATTCAAGAAAGAACATTAACCTTAGACTTGATCATATGGGGAAAGAAATCAGTAGACTTGAAGATAAGTCATTTAAATTAGCCAGTTAAAGAAAGAAAAAGAAAAATGAGTAAAAAAGACTGTAGTGACATTTGGGATTCTATAGAACTTATGGGACAACATCAAATGAATGAACATTCACATCATGGGAATACCAGAGAGAGAAGAGAGGAAGGTGAAAAACTCATTTGAAGATATAGTAGCTGAAAGCTTCTCTGAATCTTGTGAGAAATGTAGACATCCAGGTACATTACACTAGAAGGATCCTGAAATCATGATGACACATTACATTGAGCCATATTACAATGAAATGTTAAATATCAAAGACAAAGAGATAATTTTGAAAGAAGCAAGAGAAAAGTGATTCATCATATACAAAGAAATCATCATAAGTCTTTCAGTAGATTTATCAGCAGAGACCTTGCAGGCCAAGAAAAACAGGATCATACATTCAAACTGCTAAAAGAAAAAAATCCAATCAAGATTAATATATCTGGAAAACTTTGTTAAGAAATCCAGTGGAGATAATAGACATTTAAACACAAAAGTTGAAGGAGTCATCACCACTAGATCTGCCTTAAAAGAAATGCTAAATGGAGTTCCTGAGTGGCTCAGTTGGTTAAGCATCTGACTCTTGATTTCAGCTGAGGTTATGATCCCACGGTTTGTGAGTTCAAGCTCCACATTGGGCTCTGCACTGACAGTGCATAGCTTGTTTGGGAGTCTTTCTTTCCCCTTCCTTCTCCGCCCATCCTTAACTCACTACCTCTCTCTTAAAGTAAATAAATCAGCATTTAAAAAAAGAAATGCTAATTGGAGATTTTCAAGTTGAAATGGGAGCATGCTAAGTAATAACAGAAAACATAAAAGAATAAAACTCACTGGTAAAGATGAATATATAATCAAATTTGGAATTCTTTAATAATGTAAGTGTGGTACATAAATCACTTTTATCTC
>NW_027532164.1:19188-34527 GCF_008692635.1 Crocuta crocuta
AATTTCTTTTATCTCTAGGGTAATATTTAAAAAATAATGGTATTTTGATAAAGATTGCATTGAATGTGTAGATTGCTTTGTGTAGTATATACATTTTAACAATATTTGTTCTTCCAATCCATGAGCATAGCCTGCTTTCCCATTTATTTGTAAGTTTTCTATAATTTTTTTCATACATGTTCTATACTATTCAGAGTATAGGGCTTTTACCTCTTTCATTAGGTTTATTCCTAGATATATTATGGTTTTTGGTGAAATTGTAAATGGGATCGATTTGTTGATTTAACTTTCTGCTTCTTCACTATTGGTGTATAGAAATGCCACAGATTTCTCTATATTTATTTTATATCTTGCAAATTTCCTGAATTTCTGTACCAGTTATAACAATTTTTTTTGGTGGAGTCTTGCAGGTTTTCAACATAGAGTATCATGTCATCTGTGAATGAAAGTTTTTTTTAAGTTTATCTATTTTGAGAAAATGAGAGAGGGAGAGAGAGATAGCCTGAGTGTGGGAGGGGCAGAGAGAGAGGATGACAGAGAATCCCAAGCAGGCTCCACTATCAGCACAGAGCCCACCACAAGGTGTGAACCCATGAAACCACAAGATCATGACCTGAGCTGAAACCAAGAGTTGGACGCGTAACTGAATGAGCCACCCAGGTGCCCCATGAAGAGTGAAAGTTTGACTTCTTCCTTGCTGATTTAGAGGCCTTTTACTTATTTTTGTTTTCTAATTGCTGAAACTAAGACTCCCAGTACTATGTTCAACAACAGTAGTGAAAGTGGACATCCCTGTCATGTACTTGACCTTAGGGGGAAAATCTCTGAGTCTTTCCCCATTGGGGATATTAGCTGTGAGTCTTTCATATATGACCTCATTATGTTGAGGTATGTTCCTTCTATCACTACTTTCTGGAGGGTTTTTATGAAGAAAAATAAATCAAGAAAGAATGCTATGAAAATAACACCAGCATTTTTAACAGAGCTAGAACAAACAATCCTAAAATTTGTATGGAATGAAAAAAGACCGTGAAGGTGGGAGATAGGCTAAATATGCAATGGGCATTAAGGAGGATATTTGTTGGGATGGGCACTGGGTGTTATATGTAAGTGATGTAAATTTTACTCCTGATACCAATACTACAATATATGTTAACTAACATAAAGTTAAACAAAATATTGGAAGAAAAATAAATAATACAATTAGAAATGATTATAGCTAAAATTTTGTTAATAGATGCACAGTATAAAAAGATGTAATATTTTTGGATGGGGCAAGACGGCGGAGAAGTAGGGAACTCCGTACATTGCACTCGCCCCCATATCTCGCAAGGAGAAGACCTTCTCTTACAGAATCCAGGAGTTTGGGAGCAAAAGGAGACAGAGTATACTGAGAAAACATTCTAGTGTGAGTGCAAACTGGGGAAGGTAAAATCGGGCCCGACCAGAGACACAGAGGGACGGGGTCAATCCCCCTCTGTGGGGAGTTTAGAGGGGAAAGAGAGTGGCCAAAACTGCTTAAGACACTGTCCCTGTCGCTGGGGAACAGAAAAACCTCCTCTCAGGACACACAGGAGACCAGTTGCTCTCCAGCTGACCCTGTGCAGGACGCACTCGTCCCAGGCGACCCCCAAAGAAACTGCTCCCCCCTTGCCAGCTCGACCTGCAGAGGACACCTGGCAGCCTTGACTTTGTGCTTCTGGCTCGGCTGGATCCCTAGAAGGGAGGCGAAGGGCTTAAAACTGAGAGCTTTGCCTGCAAGTTCGTGTTTTGGGCAATGGGACACAGAGGGACCTGTTTTCCTGCTCTCCAGTTGACCCTAGGTGGGATGCACTCGTCCCAGGTGACCCCTGGATGAAACTGGTCCTCACTTGCCAACCCGACCTGTAGTAGATGGGAGCAGCGGCTTCTGGCTCAATACCCAAGGGGAAGGCAAGACGCTTGGGACTTCCCTGAGGGGATCGCCTGCGAGTTTCTGTTTCAGGCAATTTCAGTGGGGTACGCGGACTGGGATCTGGAAACGAGGCCTGTCCTGTGATGTTGCCCCTGGCACAGGGAGTTTAACACAGCCAAAAAAGTGAGTTGCAGCGCTTGGTACAAGAAGGGACTGGAGCACCGCCACTCTTCTCCCCACAACCACCAAGGCATGACTCCCTTAAGATGTATTGGATCAAACCAAACCCATCACTGCTAGAGAGCTGCCCTCCTCCTTTTTCTTTTCCTTTTTCTTTCTTTTTCTTTTCTTTTCTTTTTTTTTTTTTTTTTTTNCTGGCTTGCTTAAACAGTCACATTTAATCCATTCTCTACACGTAAATTCTACACCTACCTACCTTTTCATCTCTCTCTGGAGTAATCAGACTATATAGTTTTTCTGGATAACACCATCGTCATTTCTTTCACCTCTTCAACCATATTCCACTATATTGCTCTTTGAAAAAAGCTTCTTATTCCTTCTGGCTGCTCATTTAATCTCCAATTTTGCCTCATACCCGCCCTGTCATTTACTTTTTCTCTATACTCTTCCACCAGCACTGCATACACCCAGCTATCTATTTGTAGCTGGGAATTCTGGTTTTATGCTTTAAACTGTTCTTTGTCTATTGGCTTTCTACTTTTTTCCTTTTCTTTTCTTCTTTTTTATGTATTTTTATTTTTTTTATTTGCCTTCCCTCCTCCCTCTTTTCTTTTTACTTTTACATTTTCCGTTTCGGTTTGCGTGTTTGTTGGATTTCTCTGTGCGTTTGTGTGCCTTGGTTCCCTGTGTGTTTGACTGTCTGTTTTCTTCTTCAGGGTCACCTCAAGAAACAAGCCGAAGTACACATGGTGGAGAATGCAAATTACCATTACGAGTAGGAAAATAAAATAACCCAAGGTCTCAACAATAGAGAACAAGAGATATCATTTAGAGACCACTTTCTGAAAGGATAGGCCCTGGACAGTTAAAGAGCCTTTTTGGTGCAGCAGCGCTCACAGGGGCAGAGAGCATAACAAGCTTTTAAAACTAACAAGAGATAGAAAGCTAAGGAAAATGAGGAAATGAAAGAGCTCTCCTCCAAAGAAATTCCAGGAAGAATTGAGAGCTAAAGAACAGCTCAACACAGATATTAGCAACATAACTGAACAAGAATTTAAAACAATAATCATTAAATTAATCGCCGGGCTTGAAAAAAGCATGGAGGACATCAGAGAAACTATAGCTACGAACACCACGGAGTTTAAAAATAGTTATGATGAATTAAAAAATGCGATAAATGAGATGCATAATAAACTGGAGGCATCCAATGCACGGATTGAAGAGGCAGAAAGGAGAATAAGTGATTTAGAAGACANGGAAAATGAGGAAATGAAAGAGCTCTCCTCCAAAGAAATTCCAGGAAGAATTGAGAGCTAAAGAACAGCTCAACACAGATATTAGCAACATAACTGAACAAGAATTTAAAACAATAATCATTAAATTAATCGCCGGGCTTGAAAAAAGCATGGAGGACATCAGAGAAACTATAGCTACGAACACCACGGAGCTTAAAAATAGTTATGGTGAATTAAAAAATGCGATAAATGAGATGCATAATAAACTGGAGGCATCCAATGCACGGATTGAAGAGGCAGAAAGGAGAATAAGTGATTTAGAAGACACCATTATAGAAAAACAAGAAGCTGACAAAAAAAGACAAACTGATACAGGAACATGAAAGAAGAGTTCGAGAGCTCACCGATACGATCAAATGGAACAATATCCGTATCATAGGAATCCCAGAAAAGGAAGAGAGAGGGAAAGGTGCTGAAGGAGTCCTGGAACAAATTATAGCAGAGAACTTCCCCATTCTGGGGAGGGAAGTAGACTTTAAAATTCAAGAGGCACAGAGAACGCCCCTCAGACGTAATTTGAATCAATCTTCTGCACGACATATCATAGTGAAAATGGTAAAATATAAGGACAAAGAGAGAATTTTGAAAGCAGCTAGGGAGAAAAAGACCCTAACGTACAAAGGGAAACCTATCAGAGTGGTGACAGACCTATCTACTGAAACTTGGCAGGCCAGAAAGGAATGGCAGGAGATCTTCAATGTGATGAACATAAAAAATATGCAGCCAAGAATCCTCTATCCATCAAGCCTGTCATTCAGAATAGAAGGAGAGATCAAAGTCTCTCCAAATAAACAAAAATTGAAAGAATTTGTCACCACTAAGCCAGCTGTACAAGACATCCTAAGCGGGACTCTCTGAGGGAAGTGTTGCAAGGAACACAAGATACCAGAGATACAACTACAAGCATGAATCCCACAAAGGACACAATGATTCTAAACTCACATATTTCAATAATAACACTGAATGTAAATGGGCTCCAATCAAAAGACATAGGGTAAAAAATGGATAAGAAAACAAAATCCATCTATTTGCTGTCTATAAGAAACGCATTTTAGACTGGAAGATACCTTCAGATTAAAAGTAAGGGGATGGAGAAATATATATCATGCTACGGGAAGTCAAAAGAAAGCTGGAGTAGCTATACTTATATCAGACAAACTGGACTTAAAGTAAAGACAGTAACAAGGGATAAAGAAGGGCATTATATAATAATTAAAGGGTCTATCTATTCGGAAGAGCTAACAATTATAAATGTCTACGCACCAAATATGGGAGCACCTAAATACATAAAATAATTAATCACAAACAGAAACAGTCTTATCAATAAGAACATGCTCAGAGCAGGGGACTTTAATACTCCACTTACAGCAATGGACAGATCAACTAGAGAAAAAAACACTGAAGACACAATGGACTTGAATGACGCATTGGACCAGATGGATATGACAGATATATTTAGAACTCTAAATCCTGAGGCTATGGAATTCACTTTCTTCTCAAGTGAGCATGACACATTCTCCAAGATAGATCACATACTGAAACATAAAGCGTCCCTCAATATATATAAAAGAATTGAGATCATACCATGCACACTGTCAGATCACAATGTTATGAAACTGGAAATCAATCACAGGAAGAAGTCTGGAAACCCTCAAAAACATGGAGGCTAAAGAACACCGTACTAAAGAACGAATGGCCAAATCAGGCAATTAGAGAATAAATTTAAAAATATATGGAAACAGAGAGACGAGGCAAGATGGCGGGGAAGTAGGGCGCTCCGAACATGTCGCCTGCACCCATCTCTCAAACAGAGAAGGTCTGAAGTGGTATGACCCTGAGCCACAGGAGTTTGGGAAGAGAAAGAGACTGAGTACACAGGGAAGGAAGCCTCATAAATGCGTGAGTGCGAACTGGGGAAGATAAAAACGGGACAGGACCCAGAGATATGGAGGGTAGGGAGGGAACTCGGTTTACGTGCAACTGTGGTGAGTGATTAACCTGCGAGTAGTGGTGAGCTGCCGCATTCCAGTGGAATGGGAAGAAAAGCTGAGATTGCTCATAGAATCGTCCCTGGAGAAGAAGAAAAAAAAACTTCGGCTTGGAAAGACAGTGTATTTTTTAGCTCTGGCTGGGGGGCTGACTTTAAACTAGGTGCCCTGGTCCCAGAAGGCACCAGGAAAAACTGAACTGCCGCGCATCTGGCACTATCCATGGCGGTGGCCTGGTGAACTGGAAACAATGCCTGCTGAGCTGGTCCCGGCCCCGGTGAGGCGGCAGAAGCTCCCACAACAGCGTCCAGCTGAAGCAGTGGCGGTGCACTGCAGCTATGTGGACTCTGCGGACCTAAAGTTCCTATGTTTCCCAAACGCACTAGGGTTGTTTCTCCCCTTGACCCCGGCGGAACTCAGGTTGTGACATATCCCCCACTCCCCACTGAATCCCCCCGGCAACAGGGAAGCAGCAACCTGCAGGAATGTTCAGGGTGGTATAATAAAGCCCACAGAATGGGATCTGGAAACAAGCCGAGCCTAGGGAATAGAACTAGGCCCACATTGGCTACATCCTTAGCACAGGGAGATCGGACTCGAAGAAGTGATTTGCAACGCTTGGTTGAGAAGGGACTGGGGCGACGCCATTCTTCTACCCACAATCATCAAGTCTGGGCCTCAGGGAGCAGCCAGATGGACACAGTGGCGGCAAGACCTGCCTAATCCAAACCACGCCCATCCCCTCCAGATAGCTGTTTTGTTGTAGCTGTTTTTTCCTGAGCGTGGGTTTGCGTGTTTATTGGTTTTGCCTGTGGGTTTGTGTACCTGTGTTCCCTCTGTGGTTGTCTGTTTTCTTTTTCCAGGGCTGCCTCAAGAAACAAGTCAAATTACACATGGTGGAGAGTCCCAAATACCACTACCAGTAGGGAAACAAAACAACCAAATGCTATACAAGAAAAACCAAGAGACACCATCCAAAGAACATTTCCTGAACAGAAAAGCCCTGAAGAGCCTAAAGAATTCTCTCTAATACAGCAAAACTCGCAGGGGCCGAGTGTACAACAAGGTTTTAAAAGTAACAAGAGATAGAAAGCTAACGAAAATGACAAAACGGAAGAACTCTCCTCCAAAGAAACTCCAGGAAGAAATGTCAGCTAAAGAACTGCTCAAAACAGATATAAGCAACATACCTGAGCAAGAATTTAGAACAAGAATCATAAAATTAATCGCCTGGCTTCAAAAAAGCATGGACGACATCAGAGAAACTAATGGCTACAAAAAATATGGAGCTTAAAAATAGTTATGGTGAATTAAAAAATGGGATAAATGAGAAACATAATAAACCAGAGGCTTCCAATGCACGGATTAAAGAGGCAGAAAGGAGAGCAAGTGATTTAGAAGACACTATTATAGAAAAAGAAGAAACTGATAAAAAGAGAGATAAACTGATCCAGGAACATGAAAGGAGAATACGAGAGCTCAGCGATACAATCAAATGGAACAATATCCATATAGTAGGAATCCCAGAAGAAGAAGAGAGTGGGAAAGGTGCTGAAGGAGTCCTGGAACAAATTATAGCATTGAACTTCCCAAACCTGGAGAGGGAAGTAGACGTTGAAATTCAAGAGGCACAGAGAACTCCCCTCAGACGTGATTTGAATCGGTCTTCTGCAAGACATATCATAGTAAAACTGGAAAAATATAAGGACAAAGAGAGAAGTTTGAAAGCAGCTTGGGAGAAAAGGGCCCAAACGTACAAAGAGAAACCTATCAGAGTGGTGACAGACTATCTAATGAAACTTGACAGGCTAGAAACGAATGGCAGGAGATCTTCAATATGATGAAGAGAAAAAATATGCAGCCAAGAATCCTCTATCCAGCAAGCCTGTCATTCAGAATAGAAGGAGAGAACAAAGTCTTTCCAAATAAACACAAATTGAAAGAATTTGTCACCACTAAGCCAGCCCTACAAAACATCCTGAGGGGTACTCTCTGACGGAAGTGTTGCAAGTAACGCAAGATACCAGAGACACCACCACAAGCATCAATCCCACAAAGGACACAATGACTCTAAACTCACATATTTCAATAATAACACTGAATGTAAATGGGCTGAATGCTCCAATCAAAAGACATAGGGTAGCAGAATGGATAAAAAACAAAATCCATCTATTTGCTGTCTACAAGAAACGCATTTTAGACTGGAAGATACCTTCAGATTAAAAGTAAGGGGATGGAGAAATATATATCATGCTACGGGAAGTCAAAAGAAAGCTGGAGTAGCTATACTTATATCAGACAGCCTAGATTTTAAAGTAAAGAAGTAACAAGGGATGAAGAAGGGCATTATATAATAACAGGGTCTACCCATCAGGAAGAACAAACAATTATAAATGTCTACGCACCAATTATGAGAGCACCGAAATATTTCAAACAATTAATCACAAACAGAAACATTCTTATAGATAAGAAAGTATAATAGTAGTGGACTTTAATACTCTGCTTACAGCAGTGGATAGATCAACCAGACAGAAAACCACTAAAGAAACAATGGACTTGAATGACACAATGGACCATATATATCTGACAGATATATTTAGATCTCTACATCCTGAGGCCAGGGAATTCACTTTCTTTTCAAGTGTGTATGGCACATGCTGCAAGATAGATCACATATGGGACATAAAGCAGCCCTAAAAAATATAAAAGAATTGAGATCATACCATGCACACTTTCAGACCATAATGCTTTGAAACTTGAAATCAATCACAGGAAGAAGTCTGGAAAACCTCTAAAAACATGGAGGTTAAAGAACACCGTACTAAAGAATGAATTGGCCAATAAGGCAATTAGAGAAGTAATGAAAAAATACATGCAAACAAATGAAAATGAAAATACATCAATCCAAACTCTATGGGATGCAGCAAAGGCAGTCCCTAGAGGAAAGTACATTGCACTACAGGCCTATTTAAAGAGATTAGAAAAAGCACAATTGCAAAATCTAACAGCTCGCCTAAAGGAACTATAGGCAGAGCAACAAGAGCACCCCAAACCCAGTAGAAGAAGAGAAATGGTAAATATCAGAGCAGAAATAAACAACATAGAGACCAAAGAAACAATTGAACAGATCCATGAAACCAAGAATTGTTTTTTTGAAAAAATAAACAAAATTGAAAAACCTGTAGCAAGGCTTCTAAAAATAAAGAGAGCACCCAAATAGACAAAATCAAGAATGAAAATGGACTTATTACAACCAACCCCTCAGAAATACAAGCCATTATTAGGGAATACTATGAAAACTTATATGTCAACAAATTGGACTACTTAGAAGAAATGGACATATTACTAAACACACACTCACTACCAACATTCACACAGGAAGAGATAGAAAATCTGAACAGACCCATAATTGGTGAAGAAATCAAATCAGTTATCAAAAACTCCCAACAAAAAAGAGCTCTGGACCTGATGGCTTACCTGGGGAATTCTGCAAGACAGTTAAAACAGAATTAATACCCATTCTTCTCAAGCTATTCCAAAAAATAGAAATCAAAGGAATACTTCCAGACTCATTTTATGAAGCCAGCATCACTCTGATTCCCCAGCCAGACAGAGATCCAGGAAAAAGAAAAAAAGAGAGAGAACTACAAACCAATATCCTTGATGAAAACGGATGCAAAAATCCTCAAGAAGATACTTGCAAATTGAATCCAACAGCACATAAAACAAATTACCGAAGAAGATCAAGTGAGATTCATTCCTGGGTTAAAGGGCTGGTTCAATATTCACAAATCAGTGAGATACATCACATCAACAAAAGAAAAGATAAAAACCATATGATCCTGTCGATAGATGCAGAAAAAGCATTTGACAAAATACAGCATGCTTCTTAATAAAGACCCTTGAGAATGTCTGGATAGAAGGAACCTATTTAAACATCATAAAAGCCATCTATGAGAAGCCCTCAGCTAACATCATCCTCATTGGTTAAAAACTGAGAGCTTTCCCCCTGAGTTGAGGAGCACGACAGGGATGTCCACTCTCATCACTGTTGTTTCACATAGTGCCGTAAGTCCTAGAATCAGCCATCAGACAACAAAAGGAAATCAAAGGAATCAGAATTGGCAAAAAAGAAGTCACACTTTCACTTTTCGCAGACGACATGATACTCCAGATTTAAAATCCAACAGATTCCACCAGAAGCCTACTAGAACTGATCCATGAATTCAGCCAAGTTGCAGGGTACAAAATCAACGTACAGAAATCGGTTGCATTTTTATACACCAACAATGAAGCAACAGAAAGAGAAATCAAGAACTGATCTCATTCACAATTGCATTAAAAAACATAAAGTACCTAGGAATAAACCTAACCAAGGATATAGGACATCTGTACTATGAACACTATAGGAAACTGATGAAGGAAAGTGAAGAAGACACAAAGAAATGGAAAAACATTCCATGTTCATGGACTGGAAGAATAAATATAGTTAAAATGTCCTTACTACCCAAAGCAACCTACACATTCAATGCACTCCCAATCCATCTTGCACAAGCATTCTTCTCAAAACTGGAACAAACTAACCTAAAATTTGGATGGAACCACAAAAGACCCCGAATAGCCAAAGTAATACTGAAAAATAAAACCAAAACGGGAGGTATCACCATCCCAGACTTTAGCCTCTACTACAAAGCTGTCGTCATCAAGACAGTATGGTATTGGCACAAAAACAGACACATAGACCAATGGAACAGAATTGAGAACTCAGAAGTGGACCCAAAAGTATACAGCCAACTGATCTTTGACAAAGCAGGAAAGAATATCCAATGGAAAAAAGACAGCCTTTTTAACAGATGGTGTTGGGAGAATTGGACAGCAACATGCAGAAGAATGAAACTAGATCATTTTCTCACACCATGCACAAAAATAAACTCAAAATGGATAAAGGACCTGAACGTGAGACAGGAAACTATCAACACCCTAGAGGAGAAAGCAGGAAACAGCCTCCTTGACCTCCACCGCAGCAACTTCTTACTTGACACATCCCCAAAAGCAAGGGAATCAAGAGCAAAAATAAATGATTGGGACCTCATCAAGATTAAAAGCTTCTGCACAGCCAAGGAAACAACCCAGAAAACTAATAGGCAACCAACGGAATGGGAAAAGATAGTTGCAAATGACATATCAGATAAAGGGTTAATATCCAGAATCTATAAGGAACTCACCAAACTCCACACCCGAAAAACAAACAACCCAGTGAAGAAATGGGTGGAAGATATGAACAGACACTTCTCCGAAGAGGACATCCAGATGGCCAACAGACACAGGAAACGATGCTCAGCATCCTCCTCATCAGGGAAATACAAATCAAAACCACACTGAAATACCATCTCACGCCAGTCAGAGTGGCTCAAATGAGCAAATCAGAGGACTCTCGATGCTGGCAAGGATGTGGATAAACGGGAAACTTCCTACTCTGTTGGTGGGAATGTAAACTGGTGCAGCCCCTCTGGAAAACAGTGTGGAGGTTCCTGAGGAAACTAACAATAGAACTCCCCTTTGACCCAGAAATAGCACTGCTAGGAATTTACTCAAGGGATATAGGAGTGCTGATGCATAGGAACACATGCCCGACAATGTTCATAGCAGCACTCTCAACAATAGCCAAAACATGGAAAGACCCTAAGTGTCCATCAACGGACGAATGGATCAAGAAGATGTGGTTTATCTATACCATGGAATACTACATGGCAATGAGAAAATGAAATCTGGCCTTGTGTAGCAGCATGAATGGATTTTGTGGGTGTTACGCTGAGCGAAATAAGTCAGGCAGAGAAGGACAAATGCCATATGTTTGCACGTATAGGAGGATTAGGAGCAACTTAACGGAGGACCGTGGGGGAGAAGAAGGGGGGAAATGGTGGGGGAGAGGGAGGGAGGCAAACCATGAGAGACCTTTAAATGCTGAGAACAAACGGAGAACTGATGGGTGTGGTGGGGAGGGGGGGTAATGGGCATGGAGGAGCACACGTGTGGGGATGAGCACTGGGTGTTATATGGAAACCAACTTGACAATAAACTCTTTGTAAAAAAATAAAAAATAAAAATAAAAGGAGCTAAAGGAAACCATCCTGAAAAAAGTAGAAGATTCTGTGATGACAACATCTCATCAAATAGAGCATAAAAGTAAAGAGTAAAAATTATAAAACAGAATGAAAAAGAAACTTTTGACTTGGAAAGTTAAGCAACCAAAATGAAAAATTTACTGGAAACCCTCAACAGCTGATTAGAACTGTTAGATAAAAAGAATCTACACACACGTGAATAGGTTGATATAAATTGTGTAAGCTAGAAAAGGAAAAGGAAAGATGACAGAAACTGAGAGCTATGGGGGGCACATTAAATATACCAATGTACATATGAAATGAATATCAAAAGGATGAGAAGGAAGAAAGGAGTAGGAATATTTGAGAAAGAATGGCTGATAACTTCCCATATTTAATGAAAAACATTCATCTGAACTTTGAGGAAGCTCAGTAAACTACAAGAAGCTCAATAAAATACAAGTGTGATAAATATAGAGATCCACAACTAGTTACATCACAGGAATGAAATCCCATTACTCTATTTGACTCAGTAGTGAGTAACATTTACCGTCAAATTTTAAAGTCTTATGACTGTAAACACTGATTATTGATTTAACCAAAAATTTGTTTTGTATTGAGTGTATGGTTAAAAGGAACATTGGGAATACAGTTGCAGTGATGATGTGAGGCAAGTTTAATGTGAAGGTTTACGTTTAGTGTTAATCCTCATGTACATAAAAAAAATCAAAGATCTCAAAATGATGCAAAGAGAACAAAAATAAAAGCAAAAGGTAGCAGTGTATGTACATTTTCGGAAATATGGAGATAAATTGAAAAAGGAGCCACTACAGCCTTCAAAGTAGTTGCTTTTGGAGGCAACACTGGGACTGGGAACTGTTTGGACAGTGTGTTTTGATTTTCATTGTATGCCCTTAGTACAATTTGACTTTATGTATGTACATAGCTTTACATCCATAAAATGCAATTTAACTTTTTGGCCTTAAAAAAATAAAGAAAAGAAACTGTTTTCGTTAAAAAGAACTAACTGATAGTTATCAGAGGAGGGGTTGCTGGGGGTGGTTAAATAAGTGATGGAGACTAAGGAGTGCACTTATCATAATGAGCACAGGGTGATGTATGGAAGTGTTCAATCACTATATTGTACACCTGAAACTAATATAACACTGTATGTTAACTAACTGAAATGAAAATAAAAACTTTTAAAAAATGAAAAATATGGGAACAAATGAAAATGAGATTACAGCAATCCAAACTCTATGGGATGCGGCGAAAGCAGTCCTAAGAGGAAAGTACATTCAGAGAAAATTCAAGATGACAGAGACAAATGGAAAAATAGTCCATGGTCAATGATTGAAAAAATTTACATTATTAAAATGTCCACACTACCCGAAGCAATCTACAGATTCAGTGAAATCCCTGGCAAAAAAATATCAGAATAACAAGAACTAATACTAAAATTGTATGGAACCATAAAGACCTCAAACAGCAAAAGAAATCTCGAGAAAGAAGAAAAAAGCTGGAGGTATTACAATCCAAGATTTCAAGGCATACTACAAAGTTACAGCAAACCAAACAGTATGGTGCTGGCACAAAATAGACACATAAATAAATGGAACAGAAGAGAAAGCTTAGAAATAAACCATTGTTTATATGGTAAATAAAACCATGACAAAAAAAAAAAAAAGCAAGAGTATACAATAAAAAAATTACACTATATTCAATTATTGGAACTGTAAAAATACCTACATGCAAAGGAATGAAACTGGACTGCTTTTTTATAACTTACACTAAAAACAAAATCAAAATGAAATAAAGACTTATATGTGAGACCTTGAAGTATAAAACTACTAATATACAACATAGGAAGTAATTTATCTGACAACAGCTATGGCAGTATTTTTCTAGATATGTAACAAAAGAAAAATACACTATTTGTAAGTGATATATCCAATGAGGCATTATTTTCCATAATTATATAAAGAACTTATACTCAACACTAGAAAAAAATCAGATTAAAAAATGGGTAATACCTTCATTTTTGCTTTTCTTTTTCAGGATTGCTTTAGATATTCAGGTTATTTTGTGGTTCCATACAAATTTTAGGATTGTTTGCTCTAGCTCTGTGAAAAATGCTGGTTGTATTTTGATAGGGATAGCATTAAATATGAATATTCCTTTGCCTAGTATAGACATTTTAACAATGTTTGTTCTTCCAATCAATGAGCATTGAATGCTTTTCCATATCTTTGTGTCCTCTCCAATTTCCTTCATAAGTATTGTATAGTTTTCAGAGCACAGATCTTTTACCTATTTAGTTAGGTTTATTCCTAGCTATCTCATTTTATTTGGTACAACTGCAAATGGAATGGGGTTCTTGATTTATTTTTCTACTGCTTTGTTATTGGTGTATAGAAATGCAACAATTCTCCATTTCAGGCTATATTACAAAGCCTAAAAATGGACCCACGACTATATAGTAACAGAGTAGAAAACCTAGAAATGGACATACAACTATATGGTCAACTCATCTTTGACAAAGCAGGAAAGACTACCAAGTAGAAAAAAAGACAGACTCTTCAACAAATAGTGCTGGGAAAACAAGACAGCAACATGTTGAAGAATGGAACTGGACCACTTTCTTATACCATATAGAATAATAAATTCAAAATAGATGAAATATTTAAATTTGAGATGGGAGACCATCAAAATTCTATAAGAGAACACAGGAAGCAATCTCTTTCACCTCGACCAGCACAACTTCTTAATAGACATGCCATTGAAGGCAAGGAAAACAAAAGCAAACATGAACTATTGGGACTTAATGAAGATAAAATCTCCTCCAAGGCAAAGGAAATAATCATCAAAACTAAAAAGCAATCTATAGAATAGGAGAAGGTATTTGCAAATGACATATCTGATAAAGGATTAGTATCTAAAATATATAAAGAACTTCTAAGACTCAACACTCAAAAAACAAATAATCCAGTTAAGAAATGGGCAGAAGACATGAAGAGACATTTTTCCAAAAAAGATATCTAGATGGCTAACAGACACATGAAAAGATGTTTGGGGCTTCTGGGTGGTTCAATTGGTTAGGCATCCAACTTTTGGCTCAGGTCATGATATCATGGTTAGTGAGTTCAAGTCCCGTATGTCAGCTCAGAGCCTAGAGCCTGTTTCAGATTCTGGGTCTCCTTCTCTCTCTCTGCCTTCCTCCACTCGCTCTCTGTCTCTCTCAAAAATAAATGAACATTTGGAGGGGGCAAGATGGCGGAGAAGTGAGGAGCTCTGTACTTGCACTCGCTCCCATACATCACACGGAAAGCCATACATCTGAAGCCATTGGAAGCCTTACAAAACCTGAGAGATTGGAGGAAAAAGGACGCAGAATCCACTGAGAAAGACTTCTAACGTGATTGCGAACTGGGGAAGATAAAATCAGGCGGGGATCTGAGACTCCAAGGTGGGAAGCGATCCCCGTCTACCCTCTACAGGGAGTGAGAGGGGAAAAAGAGAGAGTCCGAAACAGAAAAACCTCCGCTCGGTGGGAAAAACCTCCGCTCGGGGCATAGAAAGACCGTACTTGCCAAATACCTGCACGCCAGGTCCCCTCGCGCCAAATGGTCCCGGGGGGCTGAACACACAGACTGCTTCTTTGTGCTTGCTCCTGGCGGGATGGACTTCAGAGTAGCGGCGCGCCTGCCGCCATTGTGCTCAGGGGCGGCTTGGGCCCCAGAAAGAGCCGCGCGCGCGAACACAGGGCTTCTGCGCTCCTGGCTGGCTAGAACTCTAGAGGGAAGGCAAAGAGCTNCGGACTGGCCTGAGTTGAAGAGTGCAGCCAACTTCGGCTGCGCCCCCAGTACGGGGAGTTTACA
>NW_027532165.1:0-27230 GCF_008692635.1 Crocuta crocuta
TCTGCCCCCGCACCTCCTGCTCCTCCTCATCCCCGTACTTTAGGTTCTCCTCCACATATCCGGCTTAACCATACACAGCAACGTTGTCAATATTTGGTGTTTCACAGACCTATGTTTTTCCATATACTTCTTAGCCATGACTTTATCCTGGAAGTAGGGGTTCTTGACGAATAATTGCAGGATCTTGCAGCAAACCCTGGGAAACGTGTGTTCCTCCACCTGCTGTGGATTAGTGGGTCAAAATGTGAACTCTCGTCCCGGGAGATGAAATCAGGAGGAGTCGTGATTTCAGGGCCACATCTCATCTCCTAATGACGTCTCCGCCACCAACCTACCCAATCACACTGCCTCCGTCTCCCTGTCCACACCTTCAGATCAGTCATGTAGCGAAGTATTGTGTCGTCTTGCTTACTGATCATGGTCCACATCTGAGGGTGATTCACCACCTGCTAGATGTCAAGGAGCCTTCAAGTGCGGGACAGGATCAGAGGTGGAACCGTAGGGCGATTGTGGACAGCAGCCTGGCACTGTTGTCCCCTGATCTCACTCACTGTCCCAAGCCCTCTGTGCAGGCCGCCTAGGCCCAAAGGGGGCCAGGTTTTGGCATGGCTATCTCAGGCATACCCACATCCCATCCTCATTCTCTTCTGTGGCTGTCTAGGCAGAGTACGCTTGTTGACACAGAGCAAAGAGCAAAAGGTGGGACACATGCACGCAGTGATGTTTAAGTCTTATTCTGTCCTGAATTGCTTGCCGGATCATCGCCGTGACTTGTGGTTCCAGCCAGGGTATCTGGTCTCTTCTTATGCAGGCACGAAGCAAGACCCATCCCTCTGGACAATGTTTTGTTCCCGGACATTCCACACACGCGCACGGGGAAGGCACAGAACTCAAATACATATGGAAGTCTTCGTGTCACATACAAGGTTCCTGCTTGTTCTTCCTGGTGCCTGGATAAGTGGACACTGGGTGGACTGCTTGGACACAAGGATCAGGTGCCTGATCCTCCTGTGCGTGGAAGTGTAGGGAAAGACACGTGGCTGTGTGCCCTGGTATTCCTGAGCATGTTTCTGGCACACAGCTCCGCCGTTCCACGCAGTGTACTTTGCAACCCTCTTAGGGAGTCCCGGAAGCCCTCGTTGTCTTTGTATGTGTTCCTCCTGGTTCGATTTCCTTAACCACTGTCCCCTGTGGCCCTATATTGTTAAATGCCCCTTGTGGCCCTATAAGGGAAGACTGACGTACAGATATTTGTGTGTGTGTGTGTGTGTGTGTTTTGACCATGATCATACAATGAAAGACTTACTCTGAGTATTTGATTTTGTCAGAACCCTCGCTCAGATCTAGAATACCAAACTAAAGGTCAGAAAAATATCTAGCGATTGTGTGAAAATGAAGATATCTACAGTAAGAGGATCTTCAGTGGTATTTCCAGGAACCGCTTACAAGCATGGTTTTCTTGAATAACAGTGTTACTCAAGAAGACAGACTAGTTTTGTGGCACCGGGGTGACATAGTCGGTTAGGTACCCAACTTTGGCTCAGGTCCTTGTCTCAGGGATTGTGAGATCGAGACCCACAATGGGGTTTGAGTTGACAGCTCAGAGCGTGGAGTCTGCTTCCTAACCTGTGTCTGCCCTCTTTCTGTCTGCTTCACTCCTGGTTACACCCTCTCTGTGTGTCTCTCCAAAAGGAATAAACCTTAAAAAATGCAAGAAGGCAGACTAGTTTTGGCTTGCCTGTGTGGCTTAATCAGTTAAGAATCTGATTCTTGATTTCAGCTCATGTATGATCTCACAGTTCATGGGATCAAATCCTGCCTCAGATTCTGTATCACAACTTGAGATCCTCTCTCTCCTGTCTCTGCCCCCCCACCTTCACTCTCAAAACAACCATGTAAAGGAAAAAGAGACAGACTTCTCTTTCCATGTATAATACATTGCTTTGTTTAACAAAGATAAGTGAGTAAAACATTCTTGTTTTTAAGGGCATCATGAATTTCAACCAAAACATCTCTCTCCTTTCAGCCATCAGTGCCACTCAGTAAGAATGTTTGGATTTTGATGATCGTCTTTCACCATAAAAAGTACTGTATTCCACAGCAGACTCCTAAGCTCACATTAGTTTTCCCATGTGCTGGTGTCTACCTTCAAATATAGTTTATACTAGGAGATGACTCTCCTTTAGGTTAGAAACAGAAACACCTTATGCATTAACTTTCGGTGATATCCCTCCTGAGACATGAACTTTGCCATAGCTATTGCTTACCAAACATTTCATGTGAAAGTGACCAAAACAGAGGAACCAAACCTAGACAGTGTTCAGTTTCAGAATGTCCCCATAGTGAACGAATACATTTCTGAACCTTGGCCATAGGACCCTGGGATTTGGATCATCATTTTCCTTCACTGACTTAAGAGATAACCCATATCTGTCTGAAAGATTCCATAGGAAGCCCTCTTTATCCAATGGCTCACGTAGAGGGTAATTCTGATTGTGTAGAATCCATGGAGAATTTAACCTGGAACATAAAGTTGTGGGATAGAGAGAATCCTGATTTCCTAAAATCCTCCCAGTGGGTTTGTAGTTGTGCTGAGTATAAACTTAGCTTCCAAACCTTTCACACTCAGGACTCACTCTATTCTGCCCTGCTTCCTACTCCACATTGACTATAAAAGTTGACTTCGCTGTATATTTCAGGTTTTCTCCTGCCAGAAGGCTCAATATATGAAGGGAATACAAAAATCACCAGTAAAGGGCACCTGGGTGGTCACATTTTTAAAACTGGTTCTTGATTTCAGCTCACGTCATGATCCAATAGTTCAGGAATTTCAGCCCAGCATTGGGCTCTGTGCTGACAGCACAGGGTCTATTTAGGATTCTCTCCTCTTCCTCCATCCCACTCCTGCTTACACTCATGCTCTCTGCCTCTGTTAAAATAAATGAATAAATAGTTTAAAAACTCACACCAATAAATAAAAGAGAACGGTCCCAATCAAAGGGGAGGTGATGGGAGGATGGGCAAAATGGGAAGGGGGGAAGGAGATACAGGCTGGCACGTATGGAATGAAGAAGTCATTTGGATAAAAAGCACAACATAGGGGGAACATTGTCAATGGTACTGTAACCGTGTTGTGTGGTGACAGATGGAAAGTACAGCTGTCGTGAGCATAACATAATGTATGTTGTTGTTTTCAAAACACTAGGTAGTCTTCCTGAAACTAGTGTAATATCGTGTGTCAACTATATCCAAATAAACAGTCACTCCATTTAAGGTGACATTCCAGACCACCTTTAGTATTGCATTACATCTTCCAGAAATCAGATACCAGAGCCAGCTTCTAAAATGCATATATATGGCAGGATTTTATAAAATAATGTATGGAAATTCTAGATTTCATTTTATTGTTAATATTAATAGCATTAATATCAGGACCTACATTTACTTTTAAGGAAAATGTCTTGTGATTGAATCACTTGAAAATTATTTGAACGGGCAATCTGAATAAATATCACACTCCCTTAGTGGAATCCTCTATTTTTCCTTTCTGTCCCTATCTCTCTCACCCTCACTCTCACTCTCTCTCTGTTGCTCTCTCTGTCTGTGTTCTCTGTCTGTCTGTCTGTTTCTCTCTCTCTCTCTCTCTCTCTCTCTCTCTCTCTCTCTCTCTCTCTCTCTCTCTCTCTCTCTCTCTCTCTCTCTCTCTCTCTCTCTCTCTCTCTCTCTCTCTCACACACACACACACACACACACACACTGTCCCCAGACTGTCAGCAACCTCTTGAAGGTGCCCGCCCAACTCCAAGGCCTCTGCCAGTGCATAAATTCCACCAGCACTCAGACTACAGACCCTTTCTAAGGCCAACCCAGGCCAAAATGGAAAGAAATAGANACACCACGTGCCAGCGATAGAAAGTTTTGATGTAAAGGAATGCAAGTATCAACTCTCCACCTTTGCTAGAATGTCGGCTTCCATTTACAGACCTTCTAAGGGTCCCCTCGCCCTTCTTCACCCCCGCCCTTCCACTCTCATCCACATATCTTGTCCTTACTGCAATTCTGCAGTCCCTGGCGCAATATCCAGCATTCCATTTTGTTTTGTTCTGCTTGTCAGCTCTGTTGTTTCCCTGAGGAAAAGCTGGGAATTGAAATGTTAACAAAGGAGGGGATGCCTGGATGGCTCAGTCCCTTAGTCACTGGACTCTTGATTTTGGCTCAGGTCATGATCTCATGGTTTGTGAGTTCAAACTGTGCATCAGGTTCTGTGTTGACTACGTGGGGTCAGCATGGGATACTCTGTCTCTCCCTCGGTCTCTCCTCTGTCTCTGCCCCTTCTTGGTTCTCTCTCTCTTTCTCTCTCAAAATAAAATAAAATAAACAGAAAAATACTTTAACAAAGGTTTTCAGGAGGTGAAAGGGAATTAAAATACTCTCAGAACCTAGCCAACACCATCACCTGTAGCAGTCTACACAGCTGATGATATAAATAAGAAAAGATGTCTGCATTGGAGCACATAGGATTCTAACACAAGACTATAGGATGGCACGTGTGGGCTGGGGAAGAGGGTTTCAAACTGCATGTGACTCCTGATGCTTATTACTGTGGACTGCTTTCTTACTGGCCCACAAGTAATTTGAGACAAATGTTTTGTTAAATAACCTCTTTCACCTGCCAGGGCAGCTCTAACGGGGAACCACATACGATGGCTTAAGATGTAAGCCAGACTGCCCCTAGACCCTCAACCAAATGAAACATTATAACTGTAGGAGCAAGGGGATCACAATTCTGTTCGGTCATTCATAAACTTATTCATTTCACAAGTATTGAACGCTGAGGCTATACATTCTGAGAAATACAATAGTGAGCAGGATAACATTCTTAAATGATTTTTTCCCCCACCATATAGTATTTCATGGTCCTATGTATCCAGTTGTATATCATGCAGGGCATGATTAATTGACTGCACTTCTTTCAAAGAAGTTTCCAAAGATTAGCAGAGGGAGTGAGATGTGACAGATGTGGGTTCAAATCCTGGCTCTGCGACATCGATATATTTGGCAAATTTCTTAACCTTTCTAAGAATTAGTTTCCTTGTCTGTTAAACGGGAATAATACCTATCGCCCAGGACTGCTAGTTTTGCGTGAGAGAAAACCATGTGTGAAGTGCAGAGAATCGTACTGGCGTATTATAGGAACTAAGGGAAACTTAGTCTGTTCCCTCTGTAATCCTATGCCTTCCTGATCAGCTAGATATCACTTTGTACCGAAGGCAAGTCTCTCTGTGCCCCTCTTGCATTCACTACTCTCAGTGAATTAGACTTCCTTCTCCCAAGTAAGTCTGTTTCTGACATGGCGCTTTACATAGTTCAGCTGTAGTTTGCTTTCAGCACGGGCCAATGTGAAAATTTTAAGAAAGCAAACGAAGACTTTGGAAAGCTTTTTACATCATTACTAATAAATACTAATGTTTACTGACTCACAGTTAGGCGAGTTCCAGACACGATCCTAAGTGTTTTACCTGTGTTGCCTCACTGAAATCATGAGAGCTCCATGAGGTAGTTGCTATGCTGTGTCTGCTTTTACAGCTGAGAAAACTGAGGAGCAAAGAGATGAAGTAGCTTGTTCAAATGTCAGCTGCTAGGAAGAGAGCAAGAACTTTAGAACCCAGGCAGCCTCGTGCAGGGGCCTCCCTCTTAATCACTGTGCTATATTGCTTCCTGCTAAGGGACACTAGGGTAGTGAAGTTTATGTGGTGTTGAAAAACAAATAAGATCGAAACAGGTAGCAAGGTTTCCAGTCAGTTCATTTAATAACGAGTTAGTGAGACTTAATCAAATGCTTATGACATAGGTGTGTGAGGGGAGACAGAGAGAGAGAGAGAGAATCTCCAGTGTAGATTGTTTCTGTTACATAAAACTGAATAGATACAGGTATTTCTTCTGTAAAATGTGGGAAACAAAACTCCATAAACATATTATATTCATCCAAGGTGTCCTGGGTCCTCTCAATATGGCTGGCACTATAGTAACAAGACACAGATGACAAAAATGAATCCAGCCAACGAGGAACATATGGTCTAGGAGGGGAGCAAGGGGTTCGTGACAACAAGACTAGTGTGGAGAAAAAATTTGGAAACATAACATTGGAGACCCCTAAGACCCTTGCCTTCAAAATAGGGAACAAGTCCCCTTAGAATTATGGAGGCAACCTTCCTGGAACCCTGATGAGTGTATTTTTCACAGGACCATAACAATTGAGAGCTGAACCCTGCTGAGCCAAGCTCTTCCAAGACAGAACCTTCCTCTGCTCAGTTACCCTCAAGTGAACTAGATATTCTCCACATATACAGTCTCCCTCTCTCACCATCCAACGTCCTGCCTTCTCGATGTCTGAATTTCTAGAAACATCCATATATAAGGTCACATCAGATAGTTCCTTCCAGAGAGAGGGTCTCCACTATGCTGTAGATTATTTCAGTGGAATCCGGCCCAGGGACTGGACACAAACTCTAAGATCTACATTCAATGTCTCCTCAAATGCTTGTTTTTAAGAAAAAAATCAATCCATTCAGCTTCTATTAGAAACAGTCAACATTAGGGGCGCCTGGATGGCTCAGTCGGTTAAGCGTTAGACTTCCACTCAGGTCATGATCTCACAGTGTGTGGGTTCGAGCCACACGTCGGGCTCTGTGCTGTCAGCTAACTAAGAGCCTGGAGTCTGTTTCAGATTCTGTATCTGACCCTCCCCTGCTCATTCCATCTCTCATTCCATCACACATCATTAAAAAAATAAATTAAAAAAAAAAAAGAAATAGTCAACATTATTCCCAGTCTCAAAGCTGGTTTTATACAAAGGATGAAGTGAAAAAGAAGTAGTACATAAAAGGCTTTTCTAAACACTCAACTTTAAAAATGACAAGATGAAAATATAGGGCGAAGCTGTCTTTTCATTTCATGTTAAGAGCCAAAGAGAAAATATGCTTCAGGTTTGAAGAATGAAGGAATAGTAGCAGTACACAAAGCAAGCTTTAAAGACAAAGACAAATTGTATTATCTTGATAGTGGCCACTTTTCAGCACAATATTTACAGACTGTGGTATTTCTCATAACTCCTTGGTGTCCTAGAGGAAAAAAATGCTTGTTGGACTAACTTTCATCTGCCTTCATGTCTACCTTTCCTTTTATGATTTAAAGCACTGCTTAATTTAATTAAACAAGTAAAAAGTTTTATTCTTTTTATTACAGAAGTGGAGTTTATAATCTATAACTTCCTATTCTCCCTGCTGTCATGCTGCATTACCTTTTTTAATGCTTTATTTATTTCTGAGAGAGAGTTGGAGACTGCATCAGCAGGGGAGGGCAGAGAGAGATGGAGAGATAGAATCCGAAACAAGCTCCAGGCTCCAAAATAGCTGTCAGCACAGAGCCTGACACAGGGCTCGAACCCATCAGCTATGAGATCGTGACCTGATCCAAAGTCAGACACTAAACACCTGAGCCACCCAGGTGCCCACCATGCTGCTTTTCCTATGTATTTATTTATGTGAGAGAAAAATATATACTTGCATTATTCATCTACAGACAGAACCAGCTCCTACCAGAAATAATAAAAATATCTGGGCACTGAACGTGTCAGTGCTCCTAAATGTTCTTTGCTCAATTTCAGGAAAAGTTTACTTGACAAGTTTGATCCAATGCCCAATCGAAAGATGCAAAAAAAAAAAAAAAATTTCGGCGGGTGGCAGCATTGAAAGTACTGAAAAATTGGAGACGAGGATATAGATATTTAAAAGGCTCTGAATATACACTCACAAATACTTCAAGAGTTTTGGTAAGCAGATTGAAAACAGTGCTTTGAAAGACCGAAGAGCTGTAACATTCGAAGGCAGAGTTTCTTAGGGTATGATCTGATACCTCCCTCTATCAACAGAAAAATGAACTGCTTAGTAAAGTATGGACTCCAAGGTCCCACCCGTAAACTGACCCGGTTTTGGTAAGAGACCCCAAACAAGTACCAGCATACCAATCTGCAAAGGACACACAAGGCCCGCTTTCTTTAGTGTAAAGTTTGAGTTGTTTTGGTAAACAGATGAAAGCTACGAAACTCAGCAGTCTGCAGGGAGAAGTGAGACCTTGAAGTGCTTGGAATGCATACTGCCCCCTTTTTCACACAGGGCACAGATACTCCTCATTGGCCCCCAAACCAGGTGCTTCCGTCGGAACCAGTCCTGCTACCCAGGTCACAGTCAACCATAAAGATTATCCGGAGAAATGATCTGTATCTCTATATGCTAGACACTCACTGACTACCCAGATGCTCACTGGTTCTGGGGCAGGTGTGGGGTGGGTGGTGGGGGGAGGGGGGAGGGGAGACAAATGGAGAGAAGCAGACAAAACCAAGTGGTCAAGAACTGGATGGAGTTCACCCTAACTCCTAGCCCGGCCGTTTCTTAAGTCTCCGGAGCTGAGGATGGCTCATTTGGTGCCTCCATTCTGTGATGATATGGCAGTGCTTGTACAATGGTAAGAAATACATACAGTACAACATGCTACCTTTGTTTGCATTAGACAATGTCAACAGGAAGAGAAGGAAAACCCTCGGTTTTTACTTCATTGGTAGCCACTAATAGATCTGAATGTTACAGTGCCTCCTAGGAGGCAAGATTCTTGCCAAGAGAAGTACAACGCTAATACTAACCCTTCTGAGAGTGTACTGAACAGCCGCATGGATCTTTAACGTGATTAGAAAAATCAGGACGGATTTCTCCATGACCCACAAGTATTATTCTAGAATTCTTATAAGTTTGCTTGATGCATTGACAAGCAAAGGAAAGCTAGGAAGGTTTTAGTGAAGCCACGTGCCCTAGAAATATGGCAAATAATTTTTGACTGGGAGAAGTAGTAAAGGAATGGCTCCTAAAAGAAACCAACCATTCCACCTTGTAGCTGTGTCGTGGCCTGACATGCTCATACATGTAATGCATCTTGAAGAGGTTCAGTGGTAAAAATATTGGTATTGTTAGTATAACGACTGCTAACATTTTCCGCAAGATTTCGTTGTAGGCCATAAAGAAATCAGCAGCTCTGCCATTCCATGCAGCTGGCTGCAGATGACATTGCTGCCTTAACGGAGTGCAGTCTATGTAGCCTGCTTTGTGAATAAAACTCTCTTTGTGAATGCCACTGGTAGCAGCCTTTCTGTTTCAGCTGAGAACGCCCCTACTGGATAGAGCTTGCATTCATTCAATGCGATGATAAGATAGCCTCACATTATATTAGCACAAACAACGTCAATAACGTCACCCTTATTGAAGGTAGAATTATTAGCAATAAAATTGAACAGATGCCATTGTAGAAAAGATGCCAGAAAAGTTTCCCAGTTGAAGTAGAATCTTGGAGAATCCCAGCATTGTGTGCTAAAAGCATACCTTCACAGAGTAAACTGTGGTGCCCTTGGTTCTCTCTGTTACAACATAATGAAGCTTAGGACTGTTGTTCCTCAGTAGTCTTTGAAGAAGCCCAGGGCAAAGAAGGGTTTACTTAATCGCAGAGAGTAAAGTGAAAGATGACTTTGGATCCACAAACTCCTACCACCAGTAAGTAGCCTGAACAACTATGAGGCTGCAGACACAGGCTACCTTTCATAAAAGGAAAGGATGACTTGTAGGATGAAATCCAGTATCAGCAGAAGCTAGAGCCATGGAAAATCACTCCCAGGTCTTGGGACACAATGCAGGGACTGCCTACGTGTGCCAGCTGAACTTCAAAATTGCTATGGACCAGCGACTCATGAGAACCTCCTTCCTTCCTTTGAGAACAGCAGTGTCTTTGCTGGTTATTTATCACGTGCCCGTGTTGGTTGTATCCTTAATTCGTAGGACGTCACATTGAGAGAAAGTGTAGTCAAGGACCCAAGGGGACTCATCCACAGCAGGATCTAATTTAGATAACAACACACTGGACTTTGAGCTGAATTTACAAAGGGTTGAGGCGTCAAGAGGGAGGACTATTAGGATAGGGTGGGGATCTTCTGCATTCAGGATGAAAGTAAATAATTTGAGGTCAGCGAGTACACTGTGTCAGTCTAAAATATGTTCAGGCATTCTCTTTTACGCCCTTCACAAGGTGGGCCTTCTTTCTCTTTGCCTTAAGCATAGGCCAACTTCAGGAATGATTTTGGGAAATCGGAGACAGTGAAAGTGATAGCGAGTCAGAAACACGATAAAGAGTAGATGTGGGAGCTCCAATGGTGTTACGATCAGGGACCAATCTAAGAAAGGGGCAAGTGGCCATTACAACCTAGAGTTCTACACCTATAAAAATTATCAATTACATTTGAGAGTAGAATAATGGTATTTTCAGACATGCAAAGACTCAGAACATTTGACTCTATGTCCTGAGGTCAGCTATCTGAGGAGGTACTCCAGGAAAATAAGGAGAGAAAAAATAAAGACAAAATAGAATTATTAAAGGCCAACATTAGCAGCGTGTTTATTTTTGCAGGCACGGCTCTGGGTGCTTTTCACGTATTACATTTAAGCATACAACAATCTTATAAATTATATACAAATACTTAGTTATCTTATAGATGATAAAATATAATTATAAAGAAGATGAATAAGTCACCCAAGTTCACACAGTGGGTAAGTGGTAGAAATGAGGTCTTACCCCAGGTAGTCTGGCTCCGTAGTCCATGCTGTTAAAAGCTCCTGACCTTACCAGAGAGTCCTATTACCATTAAACCATGGAAACAAACTGCGGCAGGAGCAAAGGAAAACCGCAGGATGAAAGCCACGAAGCAGACCTACTGCTTCAACAGGCTATACTGAGGCAGGAGGAGAGAAGGGTCCAGTAAGACAACTCCAAGGGTAAACAAGAAGATGGCATAAATGGCGTGATTTGAGAACACTGAATGAGTGCAGGAAAGCAAAGAAATGCAACTATAAAATTAGGGAGAACCAAATATATCTATAAGATGGTCTTAGTCTAAATGAACCAACTGAATTATGGCTTGGTGTAAAGCATTGACGGAGTACAGAGAAAAAATAATCGAGTTCACCTCGATGCTAGAGCTGTGCTCATTCCAGTGGTCCAAGGATCCAAGGACAGAGTCGTAGTTGTAAGGTTTGCGTATTACTTACATACTTACATAATGACAATAATGCAAACTTTTTATTGATTTTCACGATTTAGAATCGACTAATGAACAATCTACAGAGACTTGATTGCAGTGTACAATAGCAATGTTAACGACAATGGCAAACAGAAGTCCAAAGCGGATGAGAGAGAGAGAAAGTGCAGAAAGGATAAGGAGGACATTTATCTTACAGTGGAGGGAGTGAAGAATGATAGAAGAAAACAGGTCTCTAGTTTAATATTTTTTAATGTTTTCTTTATTTCTGAGAGAGAGAGAGAGAGAGNAGTTCTACACCTATAAAAATTATCAATTACATTTGAGAGTAGAATAATGGTATTTTCAGACATGCAAAGACTCAGAACATTTGACTCTATGTCCTGAGGTCAGCTATCTGAGGAGGTACTCCAGGAAAATAAGGAGAGAAAAAATAAAGACAAAATAGAATTATTAAAGGCCAACATTAGCAGCGTGTTTATTTTTGCAGGCACGGCTCTGGGTGCTTTTCACGTATTACATTTAAGCATACAACAATCTTATAAATTATATACAAATACTTAGTTATCTTATAGATGATAAAATATAATTATAAAGAAGATGAATAAGTCACCCAAGTTCACACAGTGGGTAAGTGGTAGAAATGAGGTCTTACCCCAGGTAGTCTGGCTCCGTAGTCCATGCTGTTAAAAGCTCCTGACCTTACCAGAGAGTCCTATTACCATTAAACCATGGAAACAAACTGCGGCAGGAGCAAAGGAAAACCGCAGGATGAAAGCCACGAAGTAGACCTACTGCTTCAACAGGCTATACTGAGGCAGGAGGAGAGAAGGGTCCAGTAAGACAACTCCAAGGGTAAACAAGAAGATGGCATAAATGGCGTGATTTGAGAACACTGAATGAGTGCAGGAAAGCAAAGAAATGCAACTATAAAATTAGGGAGAACCAAATATATCTATAAGATGGTCTTAGTCTAAATGAACCAACTGAATTATGGCTTGGTGTAAAGCATTGACGGAGTACAGAGAAAAAATAATCGAGTTCACCTCGATGCTAGAGCTGTGCTCATTCCAGTGGTCCAAGGATCCAAGGACAGAGTCGTAGTTGTAAGGTTTGCGTATTACTTACATACTTACATAATGACAATAATGCAAACTTTTTATTGATTTTCACGATTTAGAATCGACTAATGAACAATCTACAGAGACTTGATTGCAGTGTACAATAGCAATGTTAACGACAATGGCAAACAGAAGTCCAAAGCGGATGAGAGAGAGAGAAAGTGCAGAAAGGATAAGGAGGACATTTATCTTACAGTGGAGGGAGTGAAGAATGATAGAAGAAAACAGGTCTCTAGTTTAATATTTTTTAATGTTTTCTTTATTTCTGAGAGAGAGAGAGAGAGAGCAGAGAAGGGTCAGAGAGACAAAGGGAAATACAGAATATGAAACAGGCTCCAGGCACTGAGCTAGCTGTGAGCACAGAGCCTAATGTGGGGCTCAAAACCATGAACTGTGTGATTTTGACCTGCGCTGAAGTCGGAAGCTTAACCGACTGAACCAGTCATTTGCCCTAGAAGTCTCTAGTTTAAAATTACATCTTAAAGGGTGCCTGAGTGGCTCAGTTGATTAAGCATCCAACTCTGGATTTTGGCTCAGGTCATGATTTCTGTTTCATGAGATTAAGTTCAGCATCAACGTTGGCGCTGACCATGGAATTCTCTCTCTCTCTCTCAAAAACGTATGTCCATCCATCGATCCATCCATCCATCGATCCATCCATCCACCCAATTATATCTTGTGATGGTTAATTTCATGTTACAACTTGACTGAGCCACACGGTGCCCAAATATTTGGTTAAGCATTATTTCTTGTGAGTCTGTCCGGGACATTTCTGGGTACAATTAACATCTGAATCAGTAGACTAAGCAAGACAAGTTCGGCCTCCCAACAACTGGGGGAAGGGGGGCTCGTCTAATCTATTGAAGACCTAAATAGAGTAAAAGGCAGAGTAAGATCAATCCACTCTCTCTATCTGACTGTCTTCAAGTTGGGATATTGATCTTCTCCGGCCTTCAGACTCGCACGTGGAATGGAACATACATCATAAGCTCTCCTGATTCTTAGGCTTTTGGACTCTGTCTGAAACTAAACCACTGGATCTCCCAGGTCTGCCCTAGTCAGCCTCTGTGATCCTGTGAACCAATTCCTATTGATCCTGAGTCTCTGCAAACCTTACCTAATACACGTATGTAACTCCATCCACTATGTCTCTTTGTCCTCAGGTCCAGTTACTGCCCTTCTGGTACACACTGTTTTTCCTGGGTTCCTTGCCAACTGGTTTCCAGAATGGTTTGACCCATGGAGGCTTGGCTGGAGAAAGAGAAGAATGTATAGTCAGATATTTTTATCTCTCGCAATCCACTTTCTAGCAGCGATTTTATCTCGTCAGAGATTCTAGCTCCTTTCTGAACAGCCTCTTCTCTCATGTTCCCAGCTCCTTCTAGACATGGTGGTGAGTTTCTCCAGGCCTGGGGATGGAAACTGCTTTCTGAGGATACTAACTCCTGATTGCTCTGCCATCCTATTTTGGATTCTTGCATGTCCCATCCCACGGGCAACTTTTTAAAAATATCTATCTTGATTCATTGGCTGGTAGAACTTGATTAGAACAGAAATAAAGACGCAGATTCAGGAACATATCAGAAGGTGAGGGGGCATGAGACAGGTGGCTTAAGTGACCTATATGTCAGCTTCACATAGGAAGTCAGTAGATGCTGCCTAAAATTGATTAATCTATAAGCAGCAGCAGCAGTATGGTATATGGCTCACATTTATGAAGATAACCAAGAAAACAATAATTAAAAAACCTGTAATACATTTTCTTAATTTTTTTATTTATTTCGAGAGAGAGAGAGAGACAGCATGAGCAGGGGACGGTCAGAGAGAGAGGGAGATACAGACTCTGAAACAGGCTCCAGGCTCTGAGCTGGCTGTCAGCACAGAGCCCGAAGCGGGGCTCGAACCCACGAACCGCGAGATCATAACCTAAGCGATAGTCGGACGCTTATCCGACTAAGCCACCAAGGCGCTCCAAAAAACCTATAATACTTAAAAGTGGTGCCTCAAATAATGGAGACAGTAGAGAGACCTGTGTTTGCCAGGGACATAGGGGTACGGGGGAGATGAATAACATGAAGCACAGGGAGTCTGTACAGTAGGGAATCTATTTGGTATGAGAGTGAAATGCTTAGAAACAAGATATAATGCATTTGCCGAAACTCCCAAGCTTCACAACACAATGAACACTCAGATAGACTTCAAACTTTAATGACAGTATTCATATTGGCTCATCAGTTGTAACAAATGCAGTCCAATGAGGCAAGATGCTTACACTAGGGGAATCTATGTGTTGGGGGTGCGGGGCGGGAGGGACAACAGGGAAACTCTGTGCTTCCCAGTCCCTGTTTCCTGTAAACCTAAAACTATGTTTAAACAATAAATTCCCTAATGAAACGAAGGAAGGAAGGTGGGGGGGGGAGGGTGCTATGTAAAAGACATGGAGGAAACTTCAACGTGCAGTACTAAGTGAAAGAAGCCAATCTAGAGGGGCATATGCTTTATGATTCTAACTATAATGACATTCTGGAAACAAGCAAACAAACTACAGACAAAGTAAAACTAGGAGACGCTCTCAGGGCTTAGGGGGAGAGAGAAAATGGTGATATGTGGAGCACAGAGCATTTTTAGGGTGGTATAACTATTCTATATGGTAGTGCAATCGTACATACATGACGTTATGTATCTGTCAAAACCGACGAAATCATACAACACAAGGAGTGAACCTAACGTTGGGTAAAGATTATTATGTGTCAATCAATAACGGTTTATGCATAAGTTATAATAAATGTGCCCACGTGGATGCAACATAGTAATACCTACAGAACCTGATGGGGATGGGGAACTCTGTATTTTCTGTGCAATTTAAATCTCAACCTAAAACGGTCATTGAAAAAATGCTGTTGTAAAAAAACTCTGAGATACATACGTGTTGTCTCTGGAGAAGAGGTGTTTGTGGGTAAAAGAGAGCCTTTTTGTTTTGTATTGTATGTCTTTCTCTGCGATTTAGATGTGGTTTTTTAACCATTTGTATAATGGATTGAAAGTTTCCAATGAAAAAGAAATCTGTTTACATGCCAGAATAGCTAAAGTGAAAAAGACCAACGATGGCAAGGATTGGGAAGGGTATGAAGTATTCCGAACTCACACACACTACGATAGCAGTTCATGTAAATTGGTATGTCCACTTTGGAAAAGAGTTAGAAGGTATATTACCAAATATGATCACTTGGATGGCATGTGAACCAGCAAACTCACCCCTAGATAAGTCTTATTTTAGAAAATATTCACCAAAGGACGTGTCCTATAATATGCACTGAAGCTTTATTCATAACTGCCCTAAGCCACAATCTACCTAAACGTCATTCAAGAGTTGCCGAAACTGTAAACCCTTCACACCATGGGATTCTATATGCCAATGAGGATTAAGGATTTAAAACTACATACAATAACATGAATATCACAAGCATAGTTTCGAGTGAAAGAAGGTAGCCTTAAGACACGCAATGACATTTCTATAAAGTCCAAAAACAGGCCAAAGTTATCTATGTTGTAAGAAGTCAGAATAATAGCCATCCGGAAGGGGAGATAAACAGTGACTGAACGAGGCATAGGGGATGGCTAGGGGTGCTGGGAATTTCTTTAATGAGTGCTGATTGCTCAACTATATTGAATTTAGGAAATTTCATCAAGATCTACTCAGAATACATTGAGTCACATATGGCCTTTTCAATATATGTTATGCTTCAATTATCTTATTTTGCCAGAGTGCAGACCCCCTAAATCCCATCCTTGTTTCTGCTACTCTCTCTACTAAACACTTAAAGAAAGTGCACCAGAATAAAATCCTAGAAGAGAGAGACATATATACATTTTACAGAGTTTATTTCAGCATGTGGAAGAGTCTCAATGTTAATATTTATATGAATACCTTCAAAAGCAAGATAAATCCCGTTTTGATTCCACTAGAATATTTATTCAACCTTGCGTGGGAGACATCCTGTCTCATCTTGTTATAAGCATCGCTTTCCATTTGGGCTCTGGATATGTTTATCATGTTATGAATTATAGTATAGGGTGACATTTATGAAGACAAGTGAGGGGTGATGGTGGGAAGTCATTGCTCTAGCAAAATCTGCAATCAGGCTGTTTTGAGCTTCCTCCCCCTGGATAACTTCTTTCGAGGGAAGTCGATTCTGTGTTAACTTCAGCTATTGCATCTTTGGCTGGTTAACCAATTTAGAATAAATCACGAAGATGTGGTTAATCTCCACAATGGAATACTACATGGCAATGAGAAAGAATGGAATCTGGCCATGTGTTGCAATGTGGATGGAACTTGAGGGTGTTATGCTGAGCGAAATAAGTCAGACAGAGAAGGAGAGATACCAAAGGCTTGCATGTATAGGAGGATTAGGAGGAACTTAACGGAGGACCAAGGGGGAAACGAAGGGAGAAAGTAGTCGGGTAGAGAGAGATAGGAAAACCATGAGACTCTTGAATGGTGAGAACAAAGTGAGGGTTGATGGGGTTGGGAGGAGGGGAAGGAATGTTGGGCATGGAGGAGGGCACTTGTGGGGATGAGCACTGTGTATGATATGGAAACCAACTTGACGGTAAACTCCTAAAAATGAATACATTGTTATTCCTTATGGGGGGAGGGATAACAGAGTTAAATTAGACCCCAAAACTAGACATGAGGGTGTCAACACTGCAAATGAGAGGCTATCTTTTCCTTTCACTAGTACCTTTCTGCTATTTCAATCCTAAGTACTGCACTCATTTCTTTCCTGTAACACAGGAAGTACAAACCTCGCACAAACTGCCAGTAATTTAGTTTTGTACCTGTAAATCCACATGCTTTTAACCTTACTGAGATTACTGTTAGTGAAAATCCTGTGTTGAAATTTGGCAATGTTTTGATCCGTAAATTTTATTAATTTCTCGATAGTCTAGAATCCATAACAGCATATTTTACACATCTCGAGAAAAATGGAAAATATACCTCAAATTTCTGAGGAAGCCATGACATCCTCCAAAGTCAAATCTACTGAATAAACCAACTTAATCTAACCTCCTTCTGTCTCTGTCTTCAGTTTAATTCACCCACAAATAGAGCAAACTTACTTTCTTTTATAATATTTAAAAAAACCCTGAGTGTTAGACCTCTGTCACTACCACAGAAGGGTTGGGGTCAGGACTCCGACTGCGCTTTGATGCATTTTTTTTCAATTGACCAATCCAGACACTCTATTTTCTACCCTTTAGTTACATTAATGGATATTTCTTTCTTTTTATTATCTTTTTTACAAATAGTTTATTGTCAAGTTAGTTTCCATGTAACACCCCGTGCTCATCCCCACAAGTACCCTCCTCCATGCCCTTCTCCACCCTCCCCCCCACACCCATCAGTCCTCAGTTTCTTCTCAGCATTCAAGAGTCTCTCATGGTTTGCCTCTCTCCCCCTCGCCCACTATTTTCCCCCTTTGTCTCCCCCGTGGTCCTCCGTGAAGTTCCTCCTAATCCTCCTAAACGTGCAAACATATGGTATTTGTCCTTCTCTGCCTGACTTATGTCACTCAGCATAACACCCTCAAGGTCCATCCATGTTGCTACACATGGCCAGATTTCATTCTTTCTCATTGCCATGGACTATTCCATCGTAGAGATAAACCACGTCTTCTTGATCCATTCGTCCATTGATGGACACTTGGGCACTTTCCATGTTTTGGCTATTGTTGAGAGTGCTGCTATGAAGGTTGGGGTACATGTGTAAGAGCATTCCTATATCCCTTGGTTAGATTCCTAGCAGTGCTATTGCTGGGTCATAGGGGAGTTCTTTTTTTAATTTTTTGAGGAACCTCCACACTGTTTTCCAGAGGGGTTGCACTAGTTTACATTGCCACCAAGAGTGTAAGAGGATGCCTGTTTCTCCACATCCTCGGCAGCATCTCGAGTTCTCTGATTTGGTCATTTTAGCCACTCTGACTGGAGTGAGGTAGTATCTCAGTGTGGTTTTGATTTGTATTTCCCTGTTGAGGAGGGATGCTGAGCATCATTTCATGTGTCTGTGGCCATCTGGATGTCGTCTTTGGAGAAGTGTCTGTTCATGTTTTCTGCCCATTTCTTCACTGGGTTGTTTTTTTATCGGGTGTGGAGTTTGATGAGTTCCTTATAGATTTTGAATATTAACTCTTTATCTGATATGTCACTTGCAACTATATTTTCCCAATCCGTGGGTTGCCTATTAGTTTTATGGATTCTTTCCTTTCCCGTGCAGAAGCTTTTTCTCTTGATGAGATCCTACTAGTTTATTTTTGCTCTTGATTCCCTTGCTTTTGGGGATGTGTCAAGTAAGAAATTGCTGCGGTGGAGGTCAAAGAGGTTATTTCCTGCTTTCTCCTCTAGGGTTTTGATGGTTTCCTGTTTCACATTGAAGTTGTTATCCATTTTGAGTTTATTTTTGTGTATGGTGTGAGAAAATGATCTGGTTGCATTCTGCTGCATGTTGCTGTCCCGTTCTTCCAACACCATCTGTTAAAGAGGCTGTCTTTTTTCCATTGGATATTCTTTCCTGCTTTGTCAAAGATTAGTTGGCTGTATAGTTTGGCTTCCAAATTTGAGTTCTCAATTCTATTCCATTGGTCTATGTGTATGTTTTTGTGCCAATACCCTACTGTCTTGATGATGGCAGCTTTGTAGTAGAGGTTAAACTCTGGGATGGTGATACCTCCCGTTTTGGTTTTATTCTTCAATATTACTTTGGCTATTCAGGGTCTTTTGTGGTTGCATATAAATTTAAGGATAGTTTGTTCCAGTTTTGAGAAGTATGCTTGTGTAATTTGATTGGAATTGCGTTGAATGTGTAGATTGCTTTGGGTAGTAATCACATTTTAACTATATTTATTCTTCAAATCCATGAGCATGGAATGTTTTTCCATTTCTTTGTGTCTTCTTCAATTTCCTTCTTACGTATTCTGTAGTTTTTGTCTACAGATATCTTGTATCCTTGCGTATGTTTATTTCTAGGTATTTTATGGTTTGTGTGTGTGTGTGTGTGTGTTTGTGTGTGTGTGTGTGTGTGTAATTGGGAATGGGATCAGTTTCTTGATTTCTCTTTCTGTTGCTTCATTATTGGATTTATAAAAATGCAACCACTATGTGTACGTGATTTTGTACCCTGCAACTTTGCTGAATTATTGGATCAGATCTAGGGGCTTCTGGTGGAGTCTGTATGGTTTTTTATGTAGGGTATCATGTCGTCTGTGAAAAGTGAAAGTTTTACTTCTTCTTTGCGAATTCTGATGCCTTTTATTTCATTTTGTTGTCTGACGTCTGATGCTAGGACTTCCAGCACTGTGGGCATCCCTGTCGTGTTCCTGATCTCAGGGGGAAAGCTCCTAGTTTTTGCCCGTTGACGATGATGTTAGGTTTTTATGATGTTTAAATAATTTCCTTCTATATCGATTTTCTCGAGGGTCTTTCTTTAGAAGAGATGCTGTAGTTTGTGTAATGCTTTTTCTGCATCTATTGACATGATCATATGATTTTTATCTTTTCTTTTGTTGCTAAGATGTATCACATCGATTGATTTGTGAATATTGAAACAGCCCTGTAACCCAGAAATGAATCTCACTTGTTCTTAACGGATAATTCTTTTTAAGTACTGTTGAATTCGATTTGCTAATATCTTGTTTAAGATTGTTGCATCAGTATTCATCAAGGATATTGGCCTGCAGTTCTCCTTGTTTGCTGGGTCTCTGTCTGGCTTGGGAATCCACGTGATGCTGGCTTCATAAAATGAATCTGAAAGTTTCCCATCGATTTCTGTTGTTTGGAATAGTTTGAGAAGAATGGGCATTAATTCTGTTTTAAATGTCTGGTAGAATCCCCCAGGGCAGCCATCTGACCCAGGACTCTTATTTGTTGGGATATTTTTGATAACTGATTCGATTTCCTCACTTGTTATGGGTCTATTCAGATTTTCTATCTCTTCCCATGTGTATTTTCATAGTGAGTGTTTTTTTAGGGATTTGTCCATTTCTTCTAAGTTGTCCAGTTTTGTTGGGATATAGTTTTTCATAGTATTCCCTGATTAACGCTCGTATTTCTGAGAAGTTGGTTGTAATTAGCTCATCTTCATTTATGATTTTGTCTATTTGATTGCTCTCTCTTTTCTTTTTGAGAAGCCAGGCTAGTGGTTTGTCCATTTTGTTTATTTTTTCAAGAAACCAACACTTGGTTTCATTGATCTGTTCAACTGTTTCTTTGGTTTCTATATTGTTTATTTCTGCCCTGATACATGTTATTTCTCTTTTTCTGCTGGGTTTGGGGTGCCCTTGTTTCTCTCCCTTTAGTTGTTTTAGGTGCGGTGTTAGATTTTGCACTTGTGGTTTTCTACTTTCTTGAAATAGGCCTGAAGTGCAATGTACTTTCCTCTCAGGACTGCTTTCGCCACATTCCATAGAGTTTGGATTATTGTAGTCTCCTTTTCATTTGTTTCCATATATGTTTTAATTTCTTCTATAATTGCCTGATTGGCCTCTTCATTCTTTAGTATGGTATTCTTTTTTTCATGTTTTATTAAAATTTATTTCGGAGAAAGAGAGAGAGAGACACAGAGCAGGGGAGGAACAGAAAGAGAGGGAGATGCTGAATCTAAAGTGGACTCCAGGCTCTGACCTAGCTCCTACCTGTCAGCACAGAGCCTGATGCGGGGCTGGAACCCACGAACTGTGGGATCATGACCTAAGCCGAAGTCGGACACCCAACCGACTGAGCCATCCAGGCTCCCCTAGTAGTATGTTCTTTCGCCTCCAAGTGTTTTTTTGGGATATCCAGTTGTCTTCCGTGGGATTGATTTCGAGTTAATAGCATTGTGATCTGAAAGTGTGCATGGTATGATCTCAATTCTTTTACATTGACGGAGGGCTGCTGTATGTCCCAGTATGTGATCTTTCTTCCAGAATGTGCCATGCACATTTGAGAAGAATGTGAATTCCATAGCCTCAGGATGTCGAGTTCTAAATATCTGTCAAATCCATCTGTCCGAATGTGTAATTTAAGTCCATTGTGTCTTTATTGATTTTCTGTCCAGTTGATCTGTACATTGCCATAAGTGGAGTATTAAAGTCCCCTGCTATTAGCACGTTCTAATTGATAAGACTTTCTGTTTGTGGTTAATAGTTTTATGTATTTAGGTGCTCCCATATACTGTGCATAGGCATTTATGATTGTTAGTGCTTCCTGATGGATAGACCCTTTAATTATTATATAATGCCCTTCTTCATCCCTTGTTACAGTCTTTTCTTTAAAGTCCAGTTTATCTGATATAAGTATAGCTGCTCGAGTTTGTTTTTGTTTTTGTTTTTTACCTCCTGTAGCATGATAGATATTTCTCCATCCCCTTATTTTCAAACTGAGGGTGCCTCCTATGTAAAATTAGTTTCTTGTAGACAGCAAATAGATGGATTTTGGGTGTTTTTTAACCCATTCTGCTACCCTGTGTCTTTTGATGGGGGCCTTTAGTCCATTTACATTCATTATTATTGAAATATATGGGTTTAGAGTTCTTGTGTCATTTGTGGAATTCATCCCTGCAGTGTATCTCTAGCATCTTGTGTCCCTTGCAACATTTCCCTCAGGGAGTCCCCCTCAGGATTTCTTCTACAGCTAATTTAGAGGTGACAAATTCTTTCAATTTTTGTTTATTTGGGAAGAATTTTTACCTCCCGTTCTATTCTGAATGACAGGCTTGCTGGATAGAGGATTCTTGGCAGCATATTTTTTCTGTTCATCACATTGAAGATCTCCTGCCATTCTTTATGGCCTGCCATGTTTCAGTAGATACATCTGTCACCACTCTGATAGGCTTCCCTTTGTATGTTAGGGCCCTTTTCTCTCCAGCAGCTTTCAGAATTCTCTCTTTGTCCTTATATTTTGGCATTTTCTCTATGATATGTCGTGCAGAAGATCGATTCAAGTTACATCTGAGGGTAGTTCTCTGTGCCCCTTGAATTTCAACATCTATTTCTCTCCCGTGGTTGGGGAAGTCCTCTTCTATAATGTGTTCCAGGACTCCTTCAGCACCTCGCCATCTCTCTTCATCTTCTGGGATTCCTATGATATGCATATGGTTCCGTTTGATTGTATCACTGAGCTCTCAAAATCTTCTTTCATGTTCCTGGATCAGTTTTTTTCTTTTTGTCTCAGTTTCTTATTTTTCTATAATTGTGTCTTCTAAATCACTTATTCTCCTTTCTGCCTCTTCAATCCGTGCAGTGGATGCCTCAAGTTCATTATGTATCAAATTTATCGCATTTTAAATTCATCGTAAGTATTTTGAACCTCCATAGTGTTGGTAGCCATCGTTTCTCTGCTGTCCTCCATGCATTTTTCTAGCCAAGCGATTAATTCTAGGATTATTGTTCTAATTCTTGTTCAGTTATTTTGCTTATATCTCTGTTTTCAGCCGTTTTTTAGGTGTCAGTTCTTCCTGGAATTTCTTTGGAAGAGAGGTCTTTCGTTTCATCATTTTTGTTACCTTTCTATCTCTTGTTAGTTTCTTTTTCATTTTTTTAAGTTTTATGTATTTCTAGGAGAGAGAGAGACTGCGTGAGCAGGGGAGGGTCAGAGAAAGAGGGAGTCACAGCTTCTGAAACAGGCTCCCTGGAGCTGGCAGTCAGCACAGAGCCTGACGTGGGGCTCGAACCCACGAACAGCGAGATCATGACCTAAGCGAAAGTCGGACGCTTAACCGACTAAGCTACCCAGGTGCCCCAATCTCTTGTTAGTTGTTAAAGATTGTTACACACTCTGTTGAGATCATGTTTACTTTATTTTCCTACTCATAGTGGTATTTGGGAGTCTCCATCATGTGAACTTTTGCTTCTTTCCTGAGGTAACCCTGGAAAAGAAGACAGACTGATGTATACACAGGTAACAACGGCACACAAATGCACAGACAAATCCAAGAAACACACACTGAAAGGAGAAAGGAAAATGAAAAAAGAAAAGAGGAAGAAGCGTCAGCGAATAATAAGAAATAAGAATACATAAAAAAGAAAAAAGAAGGGGCGCCTGGGTGGCTTAGTCGGTTAAGCGTCCGACTTTTGCTTAGGTCATCATCTCGCGGTTCGTGGGTTCGAGTCCCGCGTCGGGCTCTGTGCTGACTGCNTAAAGCATATGACCACATTTCCCAGCCGGGTGTATGCAGTGTAGGTTGAAGAGCATAGAGAAAGAGAGAAATGACAGGGTGTGGATGAGGTGAAATTGTAAATGAAATGAGGAGGCAGAAGGAATCAAAGGCTTTTTTCAAAGAGTAAAAGAGTGGAATATGGTTGGTGAAGAGGCAAAATAAATGATGAAGGTGTTATCATGAGAAACTATATAGTCTGATTACTCCAGCGAAATAGAGATGAAAAAGTAGGTAGGTGTAGAATGTACATCTAGAGAATGCGTTAAATGTGACTTTTTAAGCAAGCCAGGGACTAGAATTAATAATCAGAGCAGGACATCCATTTTGGTCTTGTCCCGGCTCAAGTTTTACAAAAATTTTAAAAAGGAAGAGGGAAGCTCTCTAGCACGTATGGGCGTGGTTTGCTCCAGTGTGTCTCGCAGGAGTCCTGCTTGGCGGTTGTGGGGAGAAGCGTTGCGGCGCTCCAGTCCCTTCTTGAACTCAGCATTGCAACTCACTTGTTTGGNCTGGAATATGGTTGGTGAAGAGGCAAAATAAATGATGATGGTGTTATCATGAGAAAGTATATAGTCTGATTACTCCAGCGAAATAGAGATGAAAACGTAGGTAGGTGTAGAATGTACATCTAGAGAATGTGTTAAATGTGACTTTTTAAGCAAGCCAGGGACCAGAATAATAATCAGAGCAGGACATCGATTTTGGTCTTGCCCCGGCTCAAGTTTAAAAAAAATTTTAAAAAGGAAGAGGGCAGCTCTCTAGCACGTATGGGCGTGGTTTGCTCCAGTGTGTCTCGCAGGAGTCCTGCTTGGCGGTTGTGGGGAGAAGCGTTGCGGCGCTCCAGTCCCTTCTTGAACTCAGCATTGCAACTCACTTGTTTGGATGTGTAAACTCCCTGTGCCAGGGACGTACCCAAGGTGGGCTGTGCTCTATATCCCAGGCCAGGCCTCGTTTCCAGATCCCAGGCCATGCACCCCACTGAAACTGCCAGAAATATAAACTTGCAGGCGAGCCCCTCAGGACACTCCCAAGCCTCTTGCCTTCCCCCTGGGGACTGAACCAGAAGCCATTGCTCCCATATCCTCCAAGTCGGGTTTGCGAGTGAAGAGCAGTTTCATCTGGGAGTTGCCTGGGATGAGTGTGTCCTGCCTAGGGTCAGCTGGAGAAGCAGGTTTGAAACCAGGTCCCTCTGTAACCCGAGCAGAGGTTTTTACCTTCTCCAGCGGCAGGGACAGTGTCTTGAGCAGTTTTGGCCACTCTCATTCCCCTCTAGACTCCCCATAGAAGGGGATCCCCCCTCCCTCTGTTTCTCTGATCCCAGTATGATTTTGCCATCCCCAGTTAGCATTCACCCTAGAAGGTTTTCTCATGGGACTGTCTCCTTTTCCTCTCAAACTCCTGGATTCTGTATGGGATCTTATGACTTCAGGCCTTCTCCGTGTGAGATATGGGGGCGAGTGAAATATACAGAGTTCCCTACTTCTAAGCGATCTTTCACCTGGGTCTCTCTCTCTCTCTCTCTCTCTTTTTTTAAATTATGTGATCAGAGTGACTGGAGACAGACCATGTAGAGGGGAGCTAAGCAGGGTAAGCTCACACACACTCCCAGAATTAGGAGGTTAATTCCCATGAGGGTTTTCCCTCTCCCAGGAGTTGAAAACCATCCTTCAATTACTCTCCTAGTTTCCGACCGTTTCAGGTCTGAAGTGGGACAAGAGCAACTTTTTATATTTGATCTGTGATCTCTTCTATGACTTCTTCCTCGTTGTCCATCTGTGGGAAGGGGTTTTTCAGGGCAACTTTTTTTTTTTTAAATAAACTATCTCTGAAAAGCAAACATATAATCTCAGGCCAAGCGATTTTGATAGATGTTATTGCACATTTTGGTTTGGGGATGGGCTAGTAAGTTAAGAGCTGTGGCGGTTTCATTGGTTATAACTTTTGCAGCGGCTTGTAGTCTAGTTATGCAGTTTAGCATGTAAATGGGAGGAGCAGGAGCCCAAATTCCCATCCTCTGTCCAGGTGGCAGGACGATAACATTGCCTTATATGCCCGTGAGGCCATTTATCATCTTTTTAGTTGATAATTTGTAAGGCGTGCTGCTTCCTTTGAGTCTCCCTGTCCCCAGATACTGGGACTCCCAAATGCGTCCCGCTGGCAAGAGGTAACAGGAAGAAAGTTGGACGGGTAGTTTCCAGCACAAATGACCCTGGGAACACTGAAGGAAGCACTAGGTAGGGTGTCCATCCACATATCTAGCACAGCCCAATGGGGACCTGCCATTTGATGACTATGTTGACATTGTCTCGGGCCTCCTGGAGATGAGAGAAGTTAGACAAGGGTGGGGATCTGGCTCAAGGTGATCTGTGGTGCCCCACCTTTGGGTTTCTCGGGCAGTAGAGTTATAAAACCTTTGGCCTAGGCATGTTAAGTTTTAACGGAGACAGTGGTCAACATTTCCCCGTGAGGCAAGACAGTTTCTCCCAACAACTGAACCTTTGAGAAGCCACCTCCTGGTAGTAGGCCAGGAGTATTTGATGTTAGTACTAGGTTTACTCAGAGAGACTAATTTCCTAGTCTCTCGGATGGCCACTGTTTTCCCAAATTGGTAGCAACGAAGTATCCTAACCACAAAGGGAAGGTGAGTGTTAACACAAAGCTCTCACCACATTTCCAGCCTGCCAGGGTGTCTGGGCCAATCGTATGACAAAGAGTAGAGCGAGCGTCACAGCAATAGTGAGAAACAAGGTGTGACAGTGCATCACAAGGAAGGAAACATAAACATAAGCGCAGTCTTATGTTTCAGCGGGCCATCAATGCCTCAAGCTTCTGCGGTGCATAGATTAGGCAGCCTCCAGAGTGGCTAAAGCAGGGCTGCCGTCATCTCCTGGAGAATCTGGAGTTGCAAATCGCTTCTTCCCTATGGTCAGCTTGCACAGCGTTGATGGAATAGGAGTGCACTCTCAGTTTCGAGGTGCCGGCTTCACTCTGCAGTAGTGAATCCAGGGACCCACTTTTCTACCTTTACTGCAGTAGAAGTGGCCAAATGACAGTAACCGGGCTCCTCTGGAAGGGATTTAGGGGTTAGACGTTTCATTCTTTTATCCATATTGCATCTCCAGGTTTAAAGGGGTGAGTACCTCTGGTCAGATTCACAGGTAATCATTACTGGACCCAGTGGTGAAAAGTCGTTAGGGTAAAGCCAACGGATCACAACTGTTGTTTTTGGGTTAGATTGAATATCACACAAATCCCCCCTAATGCCTCTGCTAATGCGGGGGTGCCCATAACGGACTTTGTGAAGGGAGACCCTCATCTGTTTCTTTAGCTTCCCACTTGTAGCAGCAGTCTGCCTCCCTGAAAGTGCCTTGTCTCTCCCTGCCTAATGTGAACCCTTTCCCTATTTATTTCTCCCTTGGCATTGGGGCCATGTCAGCTGTTAGGTGGCAGGGACGATGACCCGCTAGCTTCTTCAAGCTGACAAGGGATAGAGTCTACCCAGCGGTCGGTCCAGTGGCCCACAGTATGATTTTACAGAAGGCTGGCAGGCATGAAGCGAAATAAACATTTGCAGACACAAAGAGAAATATACAAAGTAAAGATTATACTGACCTAAAAGAAGGCAACTTAAGATAATGTCTGTAGTTTGTAATCCTGTCAGATAATCTAGGAGATACCCTAACAATGTGAACAACATATGCCTGGGAATCTATCATGACCCAGGTGACAGAGAAGCAGGAGTGGTAATTTATCAATGGTGGCTCTATTTCCAAGAGTTTGCCCCTAA
>NW_027532165.1:27365-35281 GCF_008692635.1 Crocuta crocuta
TGCCGGCTTCACTCTGCAGTAGTGAATCCAGGGACCCACTTTTCTACCTTTACTGCAGTAGAAGTGGCCAAATGACAGTAACCGGGCTCCTCTGGAAGGGATTTAGGGGTTAGACGTTTCATTCTTTTATCCATATTGCATCTCCAGGTTTAAAGGGGTGAGTACCTCTGGTCAGATTCACAGGTAATCATTACTGGACCCAGTGGTGAAAAGTCGTTAGGGTAAAGCCAACGGACCATAACTGTTGTCTTTGGGTTAGATTGAATATCACACAAATCCCCCCTAACGCCTCTGCTAATGCGGGGGTGCCCATAACGGACTTTGTGAAGGGAGACCCTCATCTGTTTCTTTAGCTTCCCACTTGTAGCAGCAGTCTGCCTCCCTGAAAGTGCCTTGTCTCTCCCTGCCTAATGTGAACCCTTTCCCTATTTATTTCTCCCTTGGCATTGGGGCCATGTCAGCTGTTAGGTGGCAGGGACGATGACCCGCTAGCTTCTTCAAGCTGACAAGGGATAGAGTCTACCCAGCGGTCGGTCCAGTGGCCCACAGTATGATTTTACAGAAGGCTGGCAGGCATGAAGCGAAATAAACATTTGCAGACACAAAGAGAAATATACAAAGTAAAGATTATACTGACCTAAAAGAAGGCAACTTAAGATAATGTCTGTAGTTTGTAATCCTGTCAGATAATCTAGGAGATACCCTAACAATGTGAACAACATATGCCTGGGAATCTATCATGACCCAGGTGACAGAGAAGCAGGAGTGGTAATTTATCAATGGTGGTTCTATTTCCAAGAGTTTGCCCCTAATTTAATTTAAAAAGAAACTTAAACCACCTAATGCTTGTGAGGTGTTGTTTAGAGTTTTGTCGGTTTGAGTAGACAGTCTGCTTTATTAATTATTATTATTATTATTATTAAATTTATTCATGTATTTCGGAGAGATAGGGAGACAGTGTGAGTAGGGGAGGGCCAGAGAGGGGGAGAGATACAGAACCTGAAACAGGATCCAGACTCTGAGCTAGATGTCAGCACAGAGCCTGACACGGTGCTCAAACCCACAAACCATGAGATCGTGACCTGAGCCAAAGTCAGACGCTTAACAGACTGAGCCACCCCGGCACCCCCAGTCTGCTTTATTTTCATGTGTAAAAATATTCGGTAAAATTTTGGAAAGCCAACCTATGTATTATTTTATAAAGTAGAATTTTTATTACTTTTTGTACATTTTCTGTGTTGTTAGGGAAAACATTTACCCTGTTAGTAAAAGTATTAACACATAGAAACAAATGTTGGCATTTTTTAAAATCTTGGCAACAGAGTGAGACCTAATTGTTCGTCATTTTCTGGATAGTCTCTGGTTCCCTGATTGTCTGGGAGCACGTTTGTGGTTGAAAGGATTGTTTTTAAGACATAAATCACAGCCTGGTACCACTTGCAGAACTCTTCTTGACAACTAACCCCAGGAAACATCCTTTGGGCCATTTCATGAGCTTTGTGCCTCCCTTAATGAAAGGCCTGATGTTGTGTTTTGATAATATTTTAGCTCTGTGAGCTTGGCAAGTGTCATTGTCCTGTTCTGTGTGTAACCATTCCAAGAATTAGAGACAGTGTTTAGGAGTCAGAGCCCAGTGTATCTAATTTTTTGGAAAGGGAATAGGTGGGACAGAGTCTCCTTTAAAAATTGATATAGAAGAAACTACTTTTACAACCCCTGGTATCTATGGCCTACAATGCACAATGATTTTCTTTTTTATTTTTTTTCATACTTTTTTTTAATGTTTTATTTATTTCTAGGAGAGAGAGAGAGAGAGAGAGAGAGAGACAGCGTGAGCAGGGGAGGGTCAGAGAGAGAGGGAGTCACAGACTGAAACAGGCTCCAGGCTCTGAGCTGGCAGTCAGCACAGAGCCCGANTATTAATTATTATTATTATTATTATTATTATTATTAAATTTATTCATGTATTTCGGAGAGATAGGGAGACAGTGTGAGTAGGGGAGGGCCAGAGAGGGGGAGAGATACAGAACCTGAAACAGGATCCAGACTCTGAGCTAGATGTCAGCACAGAGCCTGACACGGTGCTCAAACCCACAAACCATGAGATCGTGACCTGAGCCAAAGTCAGACGCTTAACAGACTGAGCCACCCCGGCACCCCCAGTCTGCTTTATTTTCATGTGTAAAAATATTCGGTAAAATTTTGGAAAGCCAACCTATGTATTATTTTATAAAGTAGAATTTTTATTACTTTTTGTACATTTTCTGTGTTGTTAGGGAAAACATTTACCCTGTTAGTAAAAGTATTAACACATAGAAACAAATGTTGGCATTTTTTAAATCTTGGCAACAGAGTGAGACCTAATTGTTCATCATTTTCTGGATAGTCTCTGGTTCCCTGATTGTCTGGGAGCACAAGTTTGTGGTTGAAAGGATTGTTTTTAAGACATAAATCACAGCCTGGTACCACTTGCAGAACTCTTCTTGACAACTAACCCCAGGAAACATCCTTTGGGCCATTTCATGAGCTTTGTGCCTCCCTTAATGAAAGGCCTGATGTTGTGTTTTGATAATATTTTAGCTCTGTGAGCTTGGCAAGTGTCATTGTCCTGTTCTGTGTGTAACCATTCCAAGAATTAGAGACAGTGTTTAGGAGTCAGAGCCCAGTGTATCTAATTTTTTGGAAAGGGAATAGGTGGGACAGAGTCTCCTTTAAAAATTGATATAGAAGAAACTACTTTTACAACCCCTGGTATCTATGGCCTACAATGCACAATGATTTTCTTTTTTATTTTTTTCATACTTTTTTTTAATGTTTTATTTATTTCTAGGAGAGAGAGAGAGAGAGAGAGAGAGAGACAGCGTGAGCAGGGGAGGGTCAGAGAGAGAGGGAGTCACAGACTGAAACAGGCTCCAGGCTCTGAGCTGGCAGTCAGCAAAGAGCCCGACGCGGGGCTCAAACCCACGAACCGTGAGATCATGACCGAAGCGAAAGTCGGACGCTTAACCGACTAAGCCACCCAGGCGCCCCATCTTTTTTAAAAAAAATAATTAAATGTTTTATTAATTTCTGAGAGAACGTGAGCAGGGGACGGTCAGAGAGAGAGAGAGAGAAACACAGAATCGGAAGCAGGCTCCAGGCTCTGAGCTGTCAGCAAGGAGCAGGACCTAGGGCTCGACTCACAAACTGTGAGATCATGACCTGAGCCAAAGTCGGCTGACTAACCAACAGAGTCACCCGGGTGCCCTACAATATTTTCCAGACCTCACATAATATTTTATCCATCCTGAGTCAGTAGAATTTAATTTAATTTTATTTAATTTAATTATATTTAATTTAATTTTAAACTCTAATTATAATGAACCTTTCTTACTAGGGACTAAGTTTCTCTGGCATTATCAGGAAAGAATGAGGGGGAAAAAAGAGGTCTCCCCATATAAGTCCCAGGGGCTGACAGAACAATGTAGTTAGTTTTCCAGAGATGCCTCTAATTGGCAGGCTGCTTTTGGATAGTTGGCCTGAGGTGGAAAGGAGGACAGGAAAGGTACCTCTGGTGTTAACAAGGAAATCAAAAGTTTTACTTCTGTTTTTAGAGTTGCCCAAGGTTCTGGGTTTCTGAAACACAGCCAATTAATGGGAGCCACAGTTAAGAGCCACAGGCACCAGTTAGCCCCTCCCAGGGATGCGGGTTATCTGAGCCCTCACAATTAGAGGTCTCTGAGGACATTCAAACTCCAGTTATTGTTTGCATATCAGGGGCATGACTTACGGGGTTTNTTAAACTCTAATTATAATGAACCTTTCTTACTAGGGACTAAGTTTCTCTGGCATTATCAGGAAAGAATGAGGGGGAAAAAAGAGGTCTCCCCATATAAGTCCCAGGGGCTGACAGAACAATGTAGTTAGTTTTCCAGAGATGCCTCTAATTGGCAGGCTGCTTTTGGATAGTTGGCCTGAGGTGGAAAGGAGGACAGGAAAGGTACCTCTGGTGTTAACAAGGAAATCAAAAGTTTTACTTCTGTTTTTAGAGTTGCCCAAGGTTCTGGGTTTCTGAAACACAGCCAATTAATGGGAGCCACAGTTAAGAGCCACAGGCAGCAGTTAACCCCTCCCAGGGACGCGGGTTATCTGAGCCGTCACAATTAGAGGTCCCTGAGGACATTCAAACTCCAGTTATTGTTTGCATATCAGGGGCATGACTTACGGGGTTTTCATTTCAGTTGTCCCCTCTGAGGATGTCCTCATTTTAGTCCTCAAAATTGCCATATAAATGACACCCGGTGCCAGGACCTCAGGGTGTTTGGTCTGACATAGTACATAAGGCTTTTTCTTTTTCTTTTTTAGCTTCCTTTTCCCACTTTGTTATCTACCTAATAGGCAGCTCTTAAGAGCACTTTCAGGGTCCCTTCAAGGTCAATAGCCATATTTTGCATCTTCTCTGAATATCTAGAGCTGACTGAGTGAGAAATTTGTCCTTTAAAATGATCTCAGTCTTAGGAGTGCCAGGGAGGATAGCCATATATTTAATGAAAGGCTCCCTGAACACCTCCGGGAAGGCCTGCAGGCTCTCAGTATGTGTTTGTAAAAGAGCGGTAATTTAGCATAATTTAAGGGCTAAATCTTGGAGTTCCTTCTTTTTCATAACCCCTCCATTTCCTACCTATAGGAACTTGGGTATATGGACTGTGATGAAGGAAGATTTTCGTGGTTGTCGTAGGAGCCAGTAATTTTATTTTGGCTCAACAGTAACTTACATCTTGCTCATTGGCATTTGAGGCAGGAGGTTACGAGCCAAAGTCAAGGTCTTTTCCCCTATCATTTTCAACAATCCCACATACATGCCTTTCAGCCACGTGGATGTCTATTTTCAGCATACAATGAGCTAAGTTTAGCAAAACGTCTCCCATGTGTCTTAGGAAAAGCCCTTTATCCACTCCTCATATGGCCGCGACACCCATTCTCCTGCTGAAGAGGAACAACACAAATGGGGAGGATTTGGAGGTTGACACTAAGACTATTGCTATCGTTTCCCCTGCCTTTGGATCAAAGGAGGAGACCTTTTCCTCTTAACCCTGTGTACTTTTTTTTAAAAATATTTTTATTTATTTCTAGGAGAGAGACAGGGTGAGAAGGGGAGGGTCAGAGAGAGAGGGAGTTCCAGACTCTGAAAGAGGCTCCAGGCTGTAAGCTGGCAGTCAGCACAGAGCCCGACGCGGGGCTCGAACCCACGAACCGCGAGATCACGACCTAAGCTAAAGTCGGACGCTTAACCGATTAAGCCACCCAGCCACCCCAACCCTGTGTACTTTTAAAATCCACTTATTTTCACCTTAGTCCATCCTGACCATGAGTAATATTTCCATTTAAACACTGTCCTTCACATGGATTTTACAACTTTTCTTTTGCATTCAGTGTCCCAAGCCATTTCTCTCCAAATGACCCATCTGATTTAGCATAAAATTACTTTGTTTTTCCATCAGCAAAAAATGTATTCCCATTCCTTATATCTTTCTTACATACCTCCTACTTTCCTATGTACAGAGTTGCTTTCCTTATTTCCATCAATCTTAAGTACACTAAGCAGGATTTTAAGTACACTTTAAGAATCTTAAGTACACTAACCAGGTAGAAACCTCAGGCTCCAGTGAAAACTAAATAGCAACCAATTGTGAACTTTGTGTAATATCAGAATTTTTTTAAGATGGCAAACTTATAAATCTATTAAGTGCAATGCATGTTTTCCAACAGCTCTAAATATTCTTTGTTTTTTGGAAGAAGTCAAAAGCTCAAACCTACATCTAGTAGTCAGTGCTTTAGCTTCTTATCTCAATACTTGGACAATGAATTCACTCTCAATTTATCATGCAAGCAAAACTTTAGCGTTTTAGGTTGTCAAGAATTTTAAATGCTATCTTAACATTTACCCATGTAAATGCCGAGAAAGCAGTTAATTATCATCCTTTTGTTAACAAATTGGAATTGAGATAACATGAGCATATTTGACCTTCAGCAAATCTAGGTAGAACATGATTGTTTCTATTTATTCTTTATTTTTTTTAAATGTTGATAAACATGGTCAATCTCAATCAACAGACTCCAATGAAATTAAACACTGAAATGTTAGTCCGCGGAAGATAGATTTTTTTCCCCCAGGGTTAATTTTTACCTGGAACGCTAGCAGGGAAATCTGACATTGGTGGTCTTGCTGTTTCAACATCTCGTGAAGGAGAAGAAGCTGATGGAGCTTGGAGCCAGGTTCGCAGCCCTCCCCCACCAACGGAAGCAAAACGGAGTAAGAGAAATGGAGGACAGAGGACCTGAGGTGCCTGAAGAAAGCAGAGAAAGAGAATTCCTAGTATTAAATCAGCTCATACTGAGGAGGAGACTCCAGGATTTTTGTTTGTTTTGTTTTGTCTTGTTCTCCACCAGTAGANGGGAGCCGTTGTCAAGGCTTTCCCCCACCAACGGAAGCAAAACGGAGTAAGAGAAATGGAGGACAGAGGACCTGAGGTGCCTGAAGAAAGCAGAGAAAGAGAATTCCTAGTATTAAATCAGCTCATACTGAGGAGCAGACTCCAGGATTTTTGTTTGTTTTGTTTTGTCTTGTTCTCCACCAGTAGAATTAGGCAATCCATGGCAGTCCAGAGAAGACGGGAACCTCCCTGAAACAAATGGGTCTCGGCAGCTGCTTGGGAATATTCCTTAAAGTCCCTGTTTTGAGGTAGAACAGCCAAAGACAGTGGGCCCTATTTATCACAGTCATTGACCCAGAAAATGAACCTGAGTTAAGTTCCCATTCCTAGTCACAAGGTGACCCAATCTGTTGCCCAGGGCCCATTGCCCAGCACCTGAGAAGTGTAGCTTAGTTCTTCTTCCCTTGTGGATTTACTAGGACAACTCCGGGAGGTGGTCAGGCTCCTGTTCAGCCTATTACGCGCAGGTCTGCCAAAATGAACCCGGGTCCTTACCCATCTAAATGGCCCTGACCCAAGCTCATTCCTGGGCCACACAGGTTCCATTAGGGCACAGGGAGTTGTCAGTCCAGCGCACTGGGAGGGCTAGCTTCCTGTGTATCAAGCAGTGCACTGATGCTGGGTGNCTTCAGACTATTACGGGCAGGTCTGCCAAAATGAACCCGGGTCCTTACCCATCTAAATGGCCCTGACCAAGCTCATTCCTGGGCCACACAAGTTCCATTAGGGCACAGGGAGTTGTCATTCCAGCGCACTGGGAGGGCTAGCTTCCTGTGTATCAAGCAGTGCACTGATGCTGGGTGAGTCGCCTCTGCAGGTGCCCTGAGGTTTGAATCCCCGTGACAAAGGAGGTGGAAATGCACCATGTCTGAATCCATGACAAGAGCCCCTAGTGAGATAGCAGGGACTCTCTCACAGAGAGACAGAGAGATGGGACACTGAGGCTTTTCTTTCGAGGAAGCAACTTGATCCCTGCCTCACTTGTGTCCAGACCCAAAGAACAGGACCCTGATCACTGCATGGTGTTGATGTTTATATATTTTCTACTTCTGTGTCTCCCATATATGGAAACACACAAATATGCAGTCTGATTAAGTGGACTCATGGTAAAAAGGTCCACATACAGGAATGCAAGGTTGCCTTGAGATGTTTTCTTTCCGTGGGGTGAGGAATCGAGCCCAATGTCATTAAGATCCTGAAACCAAGGAGTCAACATCGCTACCCTGATTGTTCCCACAAGAAGCTGCCAAGCAGAGAGAACCCTTAATATAGAAGATATAATAGGTGATGTTCCAGACTGGTACAGATGGTTCCAGGGAAGGAAACTTACTTAGATTTGAAATGACAGTGGTACGAAATCACTACCAGACCCTTTCGATATTGCAGTAAAATCTGACCACGGCACCCATGGCAAAAACAAAAACCAAACCAAAACAACCAAAC
>NW_027532166.1:0-4048 GCF_008692635.1 Crocuta crocuta
TCCATCTCTCATATATATATGAAATATAGTCCATCTCTCATATATTTATGAAATATAGTCCATCTCTCATATATTTATGAAATATATCCATCTCTCATATATATATGAAATATAGTCCATCTCTCATATATATATGCAATATAGTCCATCTCTCATATTTTTATGAAATATAGTCCATCTCTCATATATATGTGCAATATAGTCCATCTCTCATATATATATGCAATATAGTCCATCTCTCATATATATATGAAATATAGTCCATCTGTCATATATTTATGAAATATTTATCATCCTTTCAGGGAAAGGAAATCTCCAATGCATGCATTGAAGATTCAGAAAGGAGAATAAGTGATTTAGAAGACACAATTATAGTAAAAGAAGAAATTGAGAAAAAGAGAGATAAACTGATCCAGGAACATGAAAGAAGAGTTCGAGAGCTCAGCAATACAATCAAACGGAACAATATCTGTATCATAGGAATCACAGAAGAGGAAGAGATAGGGAAAGGTGCTGAAGGACTCCATCAATAACTTATAGTAGAGAATTTCCCCAACCTGGCTAGGGAAGTAGACATTGAAATTCAAGAGGCACAGAGAACTCCCCTCAGACGTAACTTGAATCGATCTTCTGCACAACATATCATAGTGAAAGTGGCAAAATACAAGGACAAAGAGAGAATTTTGAAAGCAGCTAGGGAGACAAGAGCCCTAACAAACAAAGGGAAACCTATCAGAGTGGTGACAGACCTATCTCCTGAAACTTGGCAGGCCAGAAAGGAATGGCAGGAAATCTTCAATGTGATGAACAGAAAAAAAAAGGCAGCCAAGAATCCTCTATCCAGCAAGCCTGTGATTAAGAATAGAAGGAGAGATAAAAATCTTTCCAAATAAAAACAAATTGAAAGAATTTGTCACCACTAAACCAGCCCTGTAAGAAACCTGAGGAGGACTCTCTGAGGGAATTGTTGAAAGGAATGCAAGATACTAGAGACACCACCACAAGCATGAATCCCACAAACTGCAGAATGACATAAACCCATATATTTCAATAATAACACTGAATGCAAATGGGCTGAATCCTCCAGTCAAAAGACACAGGGTAGCGGAATGGATAAAAAACAAAATCCATCTATTTGCTGTCTACAAGAAACACATTTTAGATTGGAGGATATCTTCAGATTAAAAGTAAGGGGATGGAGAAATATCTATCATGCTACTAGAAGTCAAAAGAAAGCTGGAGTAGCTATACTTATATCAGACAAACTGGACTTTAAATTAAAGACAGTAACAAAGGATGAAGAAGGTCATTATATAATAAATACAGGGTCTATCCATTAGGAAGAACTAACAATTAGAAATGTTTACACACCGAATATGGGAGCACCTAAATATTGAAAACAATTAATCACAAACAGAAACAATCTTATGGATAAGAATGTGCTAATAGCAGGAGACTTTAATACTCCACGTACAGCAATGGATAGATCAACCAGACAGAAAATCAATAAAGAAACAATGGACTTGAATGACACATTGGACCAGATGGATCTGGCAGATATATTTAGAACTCTACATCCTGAGGCCATGGAATTCACGTTCTTCTCAAGTGCACATGGCACATTCTCCAAGGTAGATCACATACTGGGACATAAAACAGCCCTCAATAAATATAAAAGAATTGAGATCATACCATGCACACTTTTAGATAATATTGCTATGAAACTTGAAATCAATCACAGGAAGAAGTCTGGAAAACCTCCAAAAACATGGAGGTTAAAGAACACCCTTCTAAAGAATGAATGGGCCAATCAGGCAATTAGAGATGAAATTAAAAAATATATGGAAACAAATGAAAATGAAAATACAACAATCCAAACTCTATGGGATGCGGCAAAGGCAGTCCTAAGAGGAAAGTACATTGCTCTCCAGGCCTATTTCAAGAGAGTAGAAAAAGCGCAAGTCCAAAATCGAACACCTCACCTAAAGTAACTAGAAGGAGAGCAACAAAAGCACCCCGAACCCAGTAGGAGAAGAGAAATAGTAAAAATTAGGGCAGAAATGAACAATATAGAAACCAAAGAAATAGTTGAACAGATCAATGAAACCAAGAGTTGGTTTTTGAAAAAATAAAATTGACAAAACCCTAGACAAGCCAGACTTATCAAAAAGAAAAGAGAGAGCACCCAAATAGACAAAATTATGAATGAAAATGGACTTATTACAACCAACCCCTCAGAAATACAAGCAATTATCAGGGAATACTATGAAAAATTATATGCCAACAAATTGGACAACTTAGAAGAAATGGACAAATTCCTAAACACACACTCACTACCAAAATTCACACGGGAAGAGATAGAAAATTTGAACAGAACTATAACTAGTGAAGAAATCGAATCAGTTATCAAAAATCTCCCAAAAATTAAGAGTCCTGGCCCAGATGGTGTCCCTGGGGAATTCTACCAGATATTTAAAACAGAATTAATACCCATTCTTCTCAATCTATTACAAAAAATAGAAATCGAAGGAAAACTTCCAGACTCATTTTACAAAGCCTGTATCACTTCAATTCCCATGCCAGACAGAGACCCAGCAGAAAAAGAGAACTACAAGCCAATATCCTTGATGAATACGGATGCAAAAATCCTCAACAAGATCCTTGCAAATCGAATCCAGCAGCATATCAAAAGAATCATCCACCAAGATCAAGTGGGATTCATTCCTGGGTTACAGGGCTGGTTCAACATTCGCAAAACAATCAATGTGATACATCATATCAATAAAAGAAAAGATAAAAATCATATGATCCTGTCAATAGATGCAGAAAAAGCATTTGACAAAATACAGCATCCCTTCTTAATAAAGACTCTAGAGAAAGTTGGGATAGAAGGAACCTACTTAAACATCATCAAAGCCATCTATGAGAAGCCCTCAGCGAACATCATCCTCAACGGGGAAAAACTGAGAGCTTTCCCCCTGAGATCAGGAACACGACAGGGATGTCCACTCTCACCACTGTTGTTTAACATAGTGCTGGAAGTCCTAGCATCAGCCATCAGACACCGAAAAGAAATAAAACGCATCAGAATTGGCAAAGAAGAAGCCAAACTTTCACTTTTCGCAAACAACATGATACTCTACATAGAAAACCCGACAGACTCCACCAGAAGCCTACTAAAGCTAATCCATGAATTCAGCAAAGTTGCAGGGTACAAAATCAACATGCAGAAATCGGTTGCATTTTTATACATCAACAATGAAGCAACAGAAAGAGAAATCCAAGAAACTTATCTCATTCACAATTGCACAAAAAAACCATAAAATACCTAGGAATAAACTTAACCAAAAATATAAGAGATCTGTATGATGAAAACTATAGAAAACTTATGAAGGAAACTGAAGAAAACAAAAAAGAAATGGAAAAACATTCCATGCTCATGGATCGGAAGAATAAATTTGTTAAAATGTCATTACTACCGAAAGCAATCTACGCATTCAATGCAATCCCAATCAAAATTACACCAGCATTCTTCTCAAAGGTAGAACAAACTGTCTTAAAATTTGTATGGAACCACAAAAGACCCCGAATAGCCAAAGTCATATTGAAGAAGAAAACCAAAATGGGAAGCATCACCATCTCAGACTTTAGCCTCTACTATAAAGCTGTACCATCAAGCTGTAGTATGGTATTGGCACAAAAACAGACACATGGAATACACCAATGGACCAATGGAATAGAATAGAGAACTCAGATTTGGACCCAAAAGTGTACAGCCAACTAATTTTTGACAAAGCAGGAAAGAGTGTCCAATGGAAAACAGACAGCCTCTTTAACAGATGGTGCTGAGAGAACTGGACAGCAACATCCAGAAGAATGAAACTAGATCATATTCTCACACCATACACAAAAATAAACTCAAAATGAATAAAGGACCTGAACGTGAGACAGGAAAACATCAAAACACAAGAGGAAAAAGCAGGAAACAACCTCCTTGACCTCCACCACAGCAATCTCTTACTTGACACATCCGCAAAGGCAAGGGAAT
>NW_027532166.1:4216-17182 GCF_008692635.1 Crocuta crocuta
GATGAATGGATCAAGAAGATGTGGTTTATCTATACAATGGAATACTACATGGAAATGAGAAAGAATGAAATCTGGCCATATGTAGCAACATGGATGGAACTTGCGGGTGTTATGCTGAGCTAAATAAGTCAGGCAGAGAAGGACAGATACCATATGTGTGCACATATAGGTCGATTAGGAGGAACTTAACGGACGACCATGGGGGAGAAAAAGGGGAAAATGAGTGAGGGAGAGGGAGGGAGGCAAACCATGAGAGACTCTTGAATGCAGAGAACAAAGTAAGGGTAGATGGGGTGGGGGGAGGGGAAGATGGAGGAAGGGGATGGAGGAGGGCACTTGTGGGGATGAGCACTGGGTGTTATATGGAAACCAACCTGACAATAAACTATTAAAAAAAACTTAGCATTTTAATTAGTCCTTTTTATGTTGCCGTCAACAAATAAAATAGGAAAAAGGAAGTGCCTCTTGAGATATATCAGAAAGGTAACCAAGCCTTTTGTCAGACTAATATTTATGTTCCCATGAGACCAAGGGCAAGCTTTGTTTTCATCTTAAAAAGTTTTTTTTTCTGCTACTAATNAATACTACATGGAAATGAGAAAGAATGAAATCTGGCCATATGTAGCAACATGGATGGAACTTGCGGGTGTTATGCTGAGCTAAATAAGTCAGGCAGAGAAGGACAGATACCATATGTGTGCACATATAGGTCGATTAGGAGGAACTTAACGGACGACCATGGGGGAGAAAAAGGGGAAAATGAGTGAGGGAGAGGGAGGGAGGCAAACCATGAGAGACTCTTGAATGCAGAGAACAAACGATTAGGAGGAACTTAACGGACGACCATGGGGGAGAAAAAGGGGAAAATGAGTGAGGGAGAGGGAGGGAGGCAAACCATGAGAGACTCTTGAATGCAGAGAACAAAGTAAGGGTAGATGGGGTGGGGGGGGGGGAAGATGGAGGAAGGGGATGGAGGAGGGCACTTGTGGGGATGAGCACTGGGTGTTATATGGAAACCAACCTGACAATAAACTATTAAAAAAAACTTAGCATTTTAATTAGTCCTTTTTATGTTGCCGTCAACAAATAAAATAGGAAAAAGGAAGTGCCTCTTGAGATATATCAGAAAGGTAACCAAGCCTTTTGTCAGACTAATATTTATGTTCCCATGAGACCAAGGGCAAGCTTTGTTTTCATCTTAAAAAGTTTTTTTTTCTGCTACTAATTTTTAGGATGCATGGAAAGCAAGTGTACAGGCTAAGTTAACTTGTGAAAAGCTAGATACAATGAGAAATAATGTACTTGGATTCAGATGAATCATTCAGGCTTTGGACTAATGTACAGCAAATTGAGCTCAGTCTAGAGAAAATGTAGATAAAATGAGTTCAGGAGCAAATAATGGGATGCAGAAATATATTTTAAATGGAATAATGCTTCAGCTTAATAGTTAAGAAACTATTTTAAGAACCAAGGCAAAAAAATCTCATAAAATTGACTAGTCTCTATAGCATAGTAGAATAGTAGTACAAACTGATATGGTAGATAAGGTGATAGTTGTATTGCTAGAGGCTTACATGTCAAATAAAAAATGATATTGACAATTTTTTGATACGGTTAAGGGGATTAAAAATGTCATTCAGTAGGGATTTTCCTACCTTTCCACAAACATTTTCAAATATTATCAGAAGATTAAGTGCTCTCTAAAGCATGAGTGAGTAAGGCAAGCCAAGTCTAAATCTTGACTTTACCTTTATTAGCTTTGTGATGAAGGGAAGACATCAATTTCTCTAAGCTTCCTGATCAACTAAAATAGAGTTAATCATGACTACCTCACAGAGTGTTTAGAAATAAATAAGATGGTGCATGTGAGAGGAGCTTGTGATCTGTAAAGCATTTTAAAAATGAAAACTTTAAATGTTAATAATAATATTAGAAATTAAAATGAAAGGTGATATCCTACAGGAAATGTTATGACTTTACTTACGGAAAATTAAAATACATGTGTTTATAAATGCATAAAGAAGTTAGATAATATTAGAACCATAACTAGTGACCTGCAACGCTATCCATGATATTAAGTGAAAGAAACAACTTGCATACAGTCTGTTTTTATTTCAATAACAAGCAATATATGTGCTTATATGCTTAGATATATTTGTATGAGGGAGAAAGTTGTGGAATGAGTCATCTCAGGCTGCCAGGAGAGTGAGGGAGTTGTTCAACTTTCATATAACACACACATGCACACACATGCACACACACATAGCTACATCATGTGTTTTCTTTTTTTTTTTTTTTTTTTAAATTTTCCATCTTTTTTTTTTAATGTTTTTATTTATTTCTAGGAGAGAGAGGCAGCGTGAGCAGGGGAGGGTCAGAGAGAGAGAGGGAGTCACAGACTGAAACAGGCTCCAGGCTCTGAGCTGGCAGTCAGCACAGAGCCCGACGCGGGGCTCGAACCCACGAACCGCGAGATCATGNAGGGAGTCACAGATTGAAACAGGCTCCAGGCTCTGAGCTGGCAGTCAGCACAGAGCCCGACGCGGGGCTCGAACCCACGAACCGCGAGATCATGACCTAAGCGAAAGTCTGACGCTTAACCGACTAAGCCACCCAGGCGCCCCTACATCATGTGTTTTCTTAACCACAAGTCCATATTATATTTGTAATGTGAGAAACAAAGGGGAGTTTTAAAGATAATACTAGTAACATAAGCCTTTAAAAGCAAGGTTAATAATACCCCCCAAAATACCAAATTATGCAGCAGTATCCAAATTTATAGAATCCTATATCTTATCATCAGTTGTTCTAGCTGATGATTCAACATGCTTCAAGACGACTTTGAACTGCCAAGCCAAACCAAATCCAAACCACAAAGTAGGGCAGCTTCACCGCCCACCAAAATCATCCCTGTAACATCAAAGTAAAGGGCACACCATGGGATCTGAACCTAGCCTAAGGGGCCAGGAGCTTTGTGGCATCTGAAACTGATGGAGTGGGTCACAGGGGGTGGGAGAGAAACTCAATGCATACCATGAAGCTCCTTCAATTTGGGAGCCTTTCGGCTCAAGAGCTCCATCCACCTAGATGACACAGGAGAGCCAGTAAATTGTACTGATTTGCTGAGTTTCAAGCCATTTCAGGTGTGTTTTACACCTACAGTCAGTGTGGGAAAAGTAGTGGCCATGTGTTCTGTTTCTTCTCAATTCATTTACAAAAGGCTCTGAAAGCGTAGAAACTCTATAAAGGAATGTGACCAGATATATGAAATAAGCACTTTATGTTTAAGGGCTCCAAGTCAGAGAAAGACTAATAAGAATCAAGAAATGAATTTAAAGAAATGCAGAGCACTCTGCTTCTCTTTTCTAATCCTTTGTTTTTTATTTTTAGAAAGTCTGGTTCTGTGGAGAGAAATTACGATGTTGCCAGAGCAGATGTTTATGTAACAAATCAGAGAAGGCATTGGAGATGTTTAGGAGGGGAAGTGAAAGTCTTTGTGAGCAAGGCAGTATTTATTATTCTTTGGTGACTTCTCCAAAGTGTTAATAAGTTTTCCCCAGGTGTTTGGAGTGGTTCCCTAGGCCTTCTGTATATAAAGGCTAAAATATTGTCATTTCATTGAAAACGTTTTCTCTTCCTCCAGAAACACTTCTTAGAATTTAGGGACCTCTTTGTTCTCTCTGAGGAATCCTTAGGTGCTTCTCTTTAGTGGCCATTTGAGGATGGAACCTCTCTTGCTTTTCCCAGCTGACTCTGTCATATCTTCAAAACGGCATCCAAACCACAAAGGTACGTCTTTGAAAGAGGCCAAAGGCTCTGAAATGGGTATTTTTCTATCTAAATTAAGAGGAGCTGGTACAGAGAGGAGTGCTCTTCTCATCTATTTAAACAAATGATAGGGAAGGGAGTGAGTGTTAAGCAAACGAAGGCTGCTCCTGGCGCAGGGGATTGCAACAGGACAGGCTCCATGTAAAAAGCTCCGGTCCCTCCACAGAAACACAGGAGCCCAGCAATATTCCTTTGAACATGAAATGTTGTCTCCTGGCTCTGCAGAATATATTGGACTCTGTTCCAGGAATACTTACTGGGTCTAGCAGGCCTGGGTTACTTAGGATGAAAGCCTAGCTTGGGAACACATGAACAGACACATTTGAAGCCAGTCTTTCCTTGCACCTTCAAGGTACAAAAACAGAGACACTAGTTCACAGGACTGTATTCAGAAAACCTAAATGTTACATGAAAGGGAATGTTTGAAGGGGAGAAATTCGCTAAAGGTGGACAAAGGAAAGAAAAGAAGGTGGTGGCGGAGTTGCCCATTCACAGAGTTGAAGAGTTCTGGACCTTACTGGGTTTCTCAGCAGTAGCCAATACTGGAAATGTTGGCTCCCCTGGGTCTTCTGCTCTTTGTTTCTGATGAGATGTTAAAGAAGATGAGCATCTCCTCACAGATTTAAGGGCAGAGGGAAAAAAAGAAGTTCTAATAGAGAGAAAGTTGTAAGAGAACAAAAATTTTAATGAACACTGAAATCTGGACAGATATTCTATTTAAAGTGTGGTCATTATTTTATTGGTTTGTTTTATAAAAATCTGCTAAGAAAATTAGATTTAAAGAAGCTTTCTAAATCCCAAAGAATGAGCTTTTATAGAAAATCCAGAGGAGCTTTAGAAAACCTTAAGATTTGTCAAAAGATGATGAAATGCAACTAAGATGAGTTTGGAGAGGTGACAGTTCAAACATTGAAGCAGTAATGAGCTTGAAAGTATTCCAGGAGATGAAAGAGATTTTTTGGCACTTTGGGGGAAAAATAACTACCTTTCTTAGTACATAATATGTAGCACTTTTTTATATAGTTTACAAAAGAAATAAGTTCTTCACTTCCTAAAGTAGAGCTTGCTATAAAGTCTCGTTGGCTATTTCTTTCAAAAGTAATGATCAAATCAAGAGAAATGGGTACAGATTCTTAGCCATGATATAACTTGAAAATTGCATTTTCAGAAAAAAATATAAGAAATTAGACTTTTGTGAATACATATTTTGACGATTTAGACAAGCCATTTTTATTTTGCAAAAGTTACTTTGAATGCAGCAAGACATTAAGGTTTGAACAGTGTCACTGACACATTTTCCAATGATGGATCACACTTGGAAGAATGAAAGCTTGAATCCAGCTCAGTGTCTGGCTCATCCTTTATATGAGAATGAGTTCCTGAGAACCCCGCTGCAAGGGTGCAGAGAGAGAGCTTGTGGAGAGTGGAACACGGTGTGAAAGCTTATGTTGTAGTTACTTTTGCTAACAAGTTAACAGTGCTGTTATCAATGCAACTACAATTGTAAATGTACCTTTCAGACTAACAAATAGCAGCTTCTAAGAATACTAGGTTTTCTTACCATCTATTAAGTAAAACTATGTGTCACTGTTGGCTTCATTTCTTTTACACACATTACAAAAAAGCCTTAGAAAAGACAAGTACCCAAGCCATCTTTACTGAATGTGCGGATAACTTGATTGTCCTTGCCTCACTAAATTTCTTTGTTGGGTTAGAACTGTGATCACTTTCTGGGAATTTAGAAAGCATTTTTTAGTAAAAGACCTGTTTCTGGTAAAGTAGTTGTGACAGGTTTACCATGAAATAAATGGACTTCAAAGAACTCTGGTAGATCACCTGTGACAGACTCAGGTTCTCTATCCCTTGCACCCTTTCTTTCCTTCTTAGCCTCCCTCTCAGTGAAGGGACGGTTTTGTTGTTTTTGTTGACACAGTTACATCAGTTACATCAAAGTTGTGCTATAAGCGCTGTGTTATTAACACCAGAGAGGCTGGTTTTATATTTTTAACAGATTATCTTATATAGCAGTTTAAGCCAAATCCCATGGAGGGCTGTGAGGCGCCAACTGTGATTCCTCATCACCTTCCAGAATAGACCCAGGAACAGTGGTTTCTCCAGCTCTGACCAGTGGGGAGGGTAGAGGAGTAAAAGAAGGGAGGAATGGGAAGATCACCAGGAAAAAAAGGGGCCTAGAGTTGACTCAGGCTAAAAGAGCATAATGAGAACAGTATTTTAAAAAAAAAAAAAAAGTTGGCATCATACTCCAGACTCTGAGAATGTTTGCAGTCAGCTACTAGTAAGACTGTATTCTTCCTGGCAATGGACTGCACATGTATGCCTCCTCTGACATTACAGAGTGTAATAGAGGGTTACAAGCAGATTGTGAAATAAACTCTAAATGCTCAGAAAATAAAATCTATTTTACACATGGCGGTATTCTTTATCACAATGTGGACTTCTGAGGATTATTTAAATTAACAGTAACAGCAAGATGGCTTCAAACCCTTCTTAACTCTAAAAGAGACTTGGCCCCAATTGTCCATATATTAAGAATAAGTTTAAATGGATAAGACAAAATGATGGAAGTAGTAATCAAAGTTAGAAAGCCAAATGAAGTCAGCTATCAGATACTGATTTTCATTGTTCCTGTGTACTGTAGGAGACCTCGTGTAGAGATAGGGACTTTTTATGAAGCATTTATGTGACTTGAAACTGCTTTTATGCAGACTGCATTATGACTGTATTGTGTATTATGCTGCGTTAGCTGCTCTTTCAGCATGATTCATAAAATCAGGGGAGAGTGGGCTCCTCCGAATTCTAATTATTGTAACTATTTCAATCATATGGAAAGAACAGGGGAAATGACACACAGTGATTCTCTTATTATTTGATCCTCAAACAAGCACAGGTATTTGCTATATCCCACTAAGTGGTCAGGCATGAGAGGAACTTGAGAAATATCATTCTTTCATCTATCTGACCTGGCACAGTCATCTTGAGTGATACCAAGATGAAAGTAGCTCCCTGACCCAGCCGAATGGGCTTCTCCTGCGGGCTGTAGTAATGGCATTTTACACTGTGCTTCTGCCAGATATATGGCATCCTAGATACCTTGTGGATATCTTTTCCTTCAGGTTTTAAGTAAAATGCCACTTTGTCAAAAACATACTCCTGATCTGAGCAGGGTTTCCAGCCACTCATCCCTTCCTCATTATTGTCTCTTACTGCAACCTATTTTTATATTATACTATTTCATACTTCTGACACAGCATAATTAGATATTTATTTTTCCATTTACATACCTCCAAGCACAACAGATATCTGTTGAGAGAGGGAATGGCATCAATGAAGGGTCCACAAGGCTCTCCTCATGAAGCTCCCCAAGGCCCGGATATGAGCTCCAAAGAGCCACCTCCCTCTCAACTTGCCCCTTCTGAGCCTGACCAGAACTTTATGTGAAGCTCTGCTAAAAACCTAAATGTCATCATTCTGTCTAGAACTTAGGAAGTGGATAATTCAACAAGCAGCTCTACTGGACAAAGTATATTAACTGATAGCTCACACTAGATTTAAAAAAATACTAATAAATAACATGAAAATGTACACAACATTAAGAAACATCAAATAAATGTTAATGAAAGGGTGCCTGATCCTTTATTAATACACACACACACAAACACATACACAATGTGTTTAAAAAACATAACAACTAATTGTTAATGAATTCTAGTTTGAGGTCAAACATATACTCTCATCCACTGAAACCTCTCCCTACTCTTTGGAAAAAATACAACACAGAGGCATACAGGGAGAATAGGATGATTTGAGTACCTTTGACCCACTCCTTCAAATTTCTACTAAAGAGATAATTCAAGGAATGCTTGGGTGGCTCAGTGGTTGGGTGACCAACTCTTGATTTTAGCTCAGGTTCTGACTTCACAGTTTGTGAGATCAAGCCCCATGTCAGGCTCTGTACTAATGGTACTGAGACCACTTGGGATTCTCTCTCACTCTCTCTATCTGCCTGACCCCTGCTCTTGTGCACTCTCTCTCTCTCAAAATAAATAAACATTCTAAAAAGAGAGAGATAATTCCAAAGAAATATAAAAGTGAATGTGCACAAAACATTACTTCAGTATTCTGTATCATTGCAAACATGCAGGAAACATCTAACTGTCTAATACTTAAAGATTGGTCATGGTACCAAATAAAGTAATAGAAATCAGACATCAAAGATTTTGCAAATGAAACAAATATTGAAGTAAGGAATTTATTACAAGTAGAATACAAAATATTATGTGTATCATTCATTCATTCATTAAAAATTACTTAAAAACACATAATTTGCCAGGCTGTATTCTAAGAACTGAGAATATATCCATAAACAAAATAATCTCCCCCTCAAGCATCTATTCTAATTGGTAGGAACAGACAAAAAATCACTAAGGAATAAAATTGATGATAGATTTTCCATCTATGGCAATAGCTCATTGCACTCAACCTCCAAACATATGTCTATAAAGCAAGCAAAGTAAAATAATTTTATGCCTAAAATAGAATCTTTTAAAATTTCAGTGTTTGTCTTCCAAATTAGGCAAATCTAGGTTACTAATGATGCTAAATGTGTCCATTGCAAGAAAGCACAAAATCAAAGAAATTCTATTTCTAAAAAAAAAAAAAAAAAAGAAAAGGATAAAATAATTCTAAGAGCAAGCACACTTGACTGCACACTTGACCCCACACTTGACTATGGGGTCTAATCTACCTCTTCCCTCTCTATCCTGGTTATAATTTTATCTGGTTTCAATAAAACTGTATATTTTTACACAGCTGAAATCCCCAGAAACTATATATAAAGTAGGTCAATCATTTTACTTATTTGGCATGTTTACCTGTTTTGGGTTCCTTTCTTTCTTTCTGGAAGGTAAGCCCCATGGTGGCCAAGACCTGGGATGTCTCATTGGCCACCATATCCCCAAGCACCTAGTACAGTGCCTGGTAAAAATCATAGTGTCATTCTGAACTCTCTTTCTTTTCCATCCTATCTCTGATCTGGGCTCTAACTAAAAAGTACCTCCAGAACACAGCCACTTCATACCACATCCTTGTTGGGAGACAATTCTCCATGGGGTTTGCAGTTTGTTTGTTTGTTTTGTTTTTTACATTTCTGCTTATCTTACAAGGGAAGGCCCTGGCAGCTCTTGTTCTAGACTATATTTCCAAGGAGGTTTGGATATCAAAAAGCCTTGGAAGATAGTGTTCCCTCTGGAACAAAGGACACATTTATTTGTTTGTTCTCCGATATTAATAAAGAGAGCAGAGGTTGGGCAAGTTTGCTTTTAGTTCATTATAAAACACTGGAATTTCCTAAACTTATGATCCCTCAGCTGTGACACAAACCCACCGTATACACAGTGTCCACCTGAGCCACTCTGCATCTCCCCCAAAAGACAGGGGGGACATAAAGGATAAAACAAATATGAAGCACAGACTGACTGCTATGTCATGAGAAATAAAGTCCTTTGACTCTGACCCATAAATCTCATATTTTCTGTCAGCATGCAAGAAACTAGCTAACTTGGTAGATTGCAAATAAGCAGTAGGATAAAATCTCAGGCCCTGACAGTTATTGACAGCCCCCCACTCCTATCCTGGCACAAGTGACCATCATTTCTCACTGCAGTAGCCTCCGAAGGGTCTCCTGCCTCCACCCTGATCCCCCTACAGACTTTTCTGCACATGGCAGCCAGAATGATCCTTTGAAAACTAACTCAAATAAAACAACTCCTCTGCTTAAAACCCTCCAGTGGTTTCCTGTCTTGACAATGTCCCACAAAGCTCAAAGTCTCTGGCTTCCTGCTGTATTCCTTTATCTCATTTTGTTCCACTCTACTCACTGTTCCATAGCTCTAGTCATGCTGGTGTCATTACTGTTCCGCTAGGCATGCTTTCATCTCAAGCCCTTTATACTTACTGTCTCCTCTGCTTGAAATGTTCTTCTGCAGAGTTGGAATCCTTCTTCAGCTCCTTCAGGCTTCTGTTCAAATACTGCTTTCTCAGCCAGGCCTTTCTCGATCATCCTATTCAAAATTGCAACCCCCACCCCCCAACTCTGTCTCCTTAGCCCCTTTATCTGCCTTATTTCTCTCTAAAGCACCTTTCAGCTTCTAATACATCTCCTGCCATTCATTTGTGTTTATATCTCCTCACACTAGAATGTAAACTCCATGAGGGCAGGGTCTTCGGTGTGTTCACTTTAGTATCCCTAATCTAAAACAATTTCTGGTACATAGTCAGTACTTAATAAATTCTTGTTAAATGACTAAGAATGGACTTCCAGTCAGTCCAGGCTCAATCTCTTATTATTAACTATACCACCTCAGACAAGTTGCATAGTTTCTCTGAGACATACTTTCTGTCTGTAAAAATGGACAGGTGTATCATTGGACAAGGTACACATAAAAAGCACCTATGAGGCATTCAATTAATGACATTTCTCAATAGGATCTCAATGAAATTTATATTAAATGTATACATTTTAGTATCACCAAGGAAAACTTGATATATTTTATATATCACTAAGCAACCCAGTTTCTAGAAAACACTAGTAATTCAATAAGGGTGTATTTGTTTGTTTGCTTTCTCTCATTATAAAAATAATATCACATTAAAAAAATTGGAAAACAGAGGAGAAAATATCACCTATATTCCTACCATAGTAATATGACTGTCATTACTATTTTATTGTATTTTCTTCTAGAATTTTTTCTGGTAACTATTTTTAATTTAAATTACATTGCACATTCATTTTTATATCATGTTTTTGCTCACTTCTTTTTCATACATTTTTTCCATATAGCTATGTTGTCTTTCCAACAATTTTTTTTTGTTTTTGAGAATTGCATCATTTTGTCAAATAAATGTATTATAGTTTACGTGAGCATTTTCTCATTATTGTATATTTAAATAAGCTACTGTTCACTTCGATAAATCTTGAAGGATTAAAAAGAATCTACTTTTTTCTCTCTCTCTTCTAAACTAAAGCATGTCTGACCCTCTCGAGTAAAAAGGAACTGAATTCCTGTACTCTGCATTTGCAAAAGAACACTTCTGAATAATTCATGGTTACATAAAGATGGAAAAGATATACATCATCTAGCTGATTATTAACATAATACAGCCAAATGAAACATTATCCTAAAAAGTCATTTAATTGCAGCTGTGGAAATGAGACTTTGAACATTTTAGAAAGAAGTCATATTTGAGATGTAAATAAATACATTTCAAAATTATTTTAAGGCATTGCCTAGTACAAATTCTTTGCTGTAAATGGTGGTTATTGGGTTTTTTCCCATAAAAATGGAAAATCACTCCTTCCAATTTACTAAGTTAGCGAACAATCTGGTATGAATAATGTAATAAACTCCTAAAATATCTATAAATAAAAGGTAACATAAAATCACCTAGATTTTTGTATATTAATGTTAGTTTCTTCACTTTTTAGTTAAGGTTACATGATTCAAATGGTGCGATGAAAACTACACTAATTACTTCAATCACTGATAATGTTTGATTATATCATTTCTAAAAGAAAGGTATGCTTCTTATACCTTTTCTAAAAATGGAAACTCGAAAGAGGAATGCGAAGATAAGCATAAAAACATCTATTTCACACAGGGCCAAGCAAAGTAAAAAGAAAATGGAAGGATGTGCATGACTAGCATACTCTTTACAGGATAGTGAATGCTCCTAGGATTCAAAACCTCGGAAAACCTGAGTTCAAAGTTTTTTTCCAGTCTCCTTTGCCTCAGCCTGTTTTAGTCTATGCCAGCTGCACTCTAAGTCTCAGTGTATGGATCCATACCGTATTTCCTTTCTTGGTTTATTCCCTTGTATCGGTTAAAGAGCACCTTCCAGTTACTTCTTAAGAAGGTAAATGTTTTCAGTACTCTTATATCTGAAAATATCTTCATTCTACCATGTATCCTACTAGATAAAACTCTTAATAGATTTAGAAGCTGGGCACATACTCTTAAAATTCCAAAGGCACTAATTTTTAGCATCCATTTTTGGATTTGAGAAGGGCCTGAGGGAAGACATCTGGCTGTCAGATTTCTGAGATCAGAGTGGGGAGAGGGAGGTGCTGAGAGTCCTGTTGTTCAGTAAATTGACTCACTCAATCCCTGTTGCATTCCTTGCCTTGTGCTTTACTCACCCTGCTTAATACTGAGGGCAAGCCTTCTCCAGTTCAAATCCTCTAAAGAATGAGCCGGTTGCTCCTGCCAGGATCCAACTACTTACAGTCCCTCTCGATCCTTACGCATATCTCTCCCCGACTCTCTGTAATACTTGGTGCTTCCAAGAGCTGAGACTCCAGAGGCTGTCCAGGGGCCACTCGCACACTTCTAGTCTAATCATTCCTCATCTGCTTTCTGTCTTCCAAAAATGTTTCATCTACTTCTATCTCCTCTCTGTGCTCTCTGTCCTTGTGAAATAAAAACTGTGTCTTATTCCTTTATTGTCTTTTTCCAAAAAGCGTTCAAGGGAGAAAGCCTTCAAGTGATGGTATGCTCCTTCCTTTCTAAGGCCTTGATTCCACTGGTCTATTGTTCCATTGCTCCCTCTTAAGTTCTTAGGGTTCTGGGAACAGATCTCTAGTAGCTACTTTGTTCTTTGTTGACTTCTTCTACAAATACTACACCTATACTCTATATCATACATTTGAGTACTTAATTACAACCACCTTGATTCTGCCATTATTTCATGTATCTATAGGCATCTCATTGTGGGGACAAAGACTAACATTTCTTATCCAGCCCCACAATGCCCAAATATGGGATCTCAGACTTCAGTGTGCCTAAAGATCACTTAGAGAACTTGTTTAAAATAAAGATACCTGGGGCACCTGGGTGGCTTAGTCGGTTAAGCGTCCGACTTTCGCTTAGGTCATGATCTCGCGGTTCGTGGGTTCGAGCCCCGCGTCGGGCTCTGTGCTGACTGCCAGCTCAGAGCCTGGAGCCTGTTTCAGTCTGTGACTCCCTCTCTCTCTGACCCTCCCCTGCTCGCGCTGTCTCTCTCTCTCTCTCCTAGAAATAAATAAAACATTAAAAAAATTTAAAAATAAAATAAAATAAAATA
>NW_027532166.1:17267-21594 GCF_008692635.1 Crocuta crocuta
AAAATAATTCTAAGAGCAAGCACACTTGACTGCACACTTGACCCCACACTTGACTATGGGGTCTAATCTACCTCTTCCCTCTCTATCCTGGTTATAATTTTATCTGGTTTCAATAAAACTGTATATTTTTACACAGCTGAAATCCCCAGAAACTATATATAAAGTAGGTCAATCATTTTACTTATTTGGCATGTTTACCTGTTTTGGGTTCCTTTCTTTCTTTCTGGAAGGTAAGCCCCATGGTGGCCAAGACCTGGGATGTCTCATTGGCCACCATATCCCCAAGCACCTAGTACAGTGCCTGGTAAAAATCATAGTGTCATTCTGAACTCTCTTTCTTTTCCATCCTATCTCTGATCTGGGCTCTAACTAAAAAGTACCTCCAGAACACAGCCACTTCATACCACATCCTTGTTGGGAGACAATTCTCCATGGGGTTTGCAGTTTGTTTGTTTGTTTTGTTTTTTACATTTCTGCTTATCTTACAAGGGAAGGCCCTGGCAGCTCTTGTTCTAGACTATATTTCCAAGGAGGTTTGGATATCAAAAAGCCTTGGAAGATAGTGTTCCCTCTGGAACAAAGGACACATTTATTTGTTTGTTCTCCGATATTAATAAAGAGAGCAGAGGTTGGGCAAGTTTGCTTTTAGTTCATTATAAAACACTGGAATTTCCTAAACTTATGATCCCTCAGCTGTGACACAAACCCACCGTATACACAGTGTCCACCTGAGCCACTCTGCATCTCCCCCAAAAGACAGGGGGGACATAAAGGATAAAACAAATATGAAGCACAGACTGACTGCTATGTCATGAGAAATAAAGTCCTTTGACTCTGACCCATAAATCTCATATTTTCTGTCAGCATGCAAGAAACTAGCTAACTTGGTAGATTGCAAATAAGCAGTAGGATAAAATCTCAGGCCCTGACAGTTATTGACAGCCCCCCACTCCTATCCTGGCACAAGTGACCATCATTTCTCACTGCAGTAGCCTCCGAAGGGTCTCCTGCCTCCACCCTGATCCCCCTACAGACTTTTCTGCACATGGCAGCCAGAATGATCCTTTGAAAACTAACTCAAATAAAACAACTCCTCTGCTTAAAACCCTCCAGTGGTTTCCTGTCTTGACAATGTCCCACAAAGCTCAAAGTCTCTGGCTTCCTGCTGTATTCCTTTATCTCATTTTGTTCCACTCTACTCACTGTTCCATAGCTCTAGTCATGCTGGTGTCATTACTGTTCCGCTAGGCATGCTTTCATCTCAAGCCCTTTATACTTACTGTCTCCTCTGCTTGAAATGTTCTTCTGCAGAGTTGGAATCCTTCTTCAGCTCCTTCAGGCTTCTGTTCAAATACTGCTTTCTCAGCCAGGCCTTTCTCGATCATCCTATTCAAAATTGCAACCCCCACCCCCCAACTCTGTCTCCTTAGCCCCTTTATCTGCCTTATTTCTCTCTAAAGCACCTTTCAGCTTCTAATACATCTCCTGCCATTCATTTGTGTTTATATCTCCTCACACTAGAATGTAAACTCCATGAGGGCAGGGTCTTCGGTGTGTTCACTTTAGTATCCCTAATCTAAAACAATTTCTGGTACATAGTCAGTACTTAATAAATTCTTGTTAAATGACTAAGAATGGACTTCCAGTCAGTCCAGGCTCAATCTCTTATTATTAACTATACCACCTCAGACAAGTTGCATAGTTTCTCTGAGACATACTTTCTGTCTGTAAAAATGGACAGGTGTATCATTGGACAAGGTACACATAAAAAGCACCTATGAGGCATTCAATTAATGACATTTCTCAATAGGATCTCAATGAAATTTATATTAAATGTATACATTTTAGTATCACCAAGGAAAACTTGATATATTTTATATATCACTAAGCAACCCAGTTTCTAGAAAACACTAGTAATTCAATAAGGGTGTATTTGTTTGTTTGCTTTCTCTCATTATAAAAATAATATCACATTAAAAAAATTGGAAAACAGAGGAGAAAATATCACCTATATTCCTACCATAGTAATATGACTGTCATTACTATTTTATTGTATTTTCTTCTAGAATTTTTTCTGGTAACTATTTTTAATTTAAATTACATTGCACATTCATTTTTATATCATGTTTTTGCTCACTTCTTTTTCATACATTTTTTCCATATAGCTATGTTGTCTTTCCAACAATTTTTTTTTGTTTTTGAGAATTGCATCATTTTGTCAAATAAATGTATTATAGTTTACGTGAGCATTTTCTCATTATTGTATATTTAAATAAGCTACTGTTCACTTCGATAAATCTTGAAGGATTAAAAAGAATCTACTTTTTTCTCTCTCTCTTCTAAACTAAAGCATGTCTGACCCTCTCGAGTAAAAAGGAACTGAATTCCTGTACTCTGCATTTGCAAAAGAACACTTCTGAATAATTCATGGTTACATAAAGATGGAAAAGATATACATCATCTAGCTGATTATTAACATAATACAGCCAAATGAAACATTATCCTAAAAAGTCATTTAATTGCAGCTGTGGAAATGAGACTTTGAACATTTTAGAAAGAAGTCATATTTGAGATGTAAATAAATACATTTCAAAATTATTTTAAGGCATTGCCTAGTACAAATTCTTTGCTGTAAATGGTGGTTATTGGGTTTTTTCCCATAAAAATGGAAAATCACTCCTTCCAATTTACTAAGTTAGCGAACAATCTGGTATGAATAATGTAATAAACTCCTAAAATATCTATAAATAAAAGGTAACATAAAATCACCTAGATTTTTGTATATTAATGTTAGTTTCTTCACTTTTTAGTTAAGGTTACATGATTCAAATGGTGCGATGAAAACTACACTAATTACTTCAATCACTGATAATGTTTGATTATATCATTTCTAAAAGAAAGGTATGCTTCTTATACCTTTTCTAAAAATGGAAACTCGAAAGAGGAATGCGAAGATAAGCATAAAAACATCTATTTCACACAGGGCCAAGCAAAGTAAAAAGAAAATGGAAGGATGTGCATGACTAGCATACTCTTTACAGGATAGTGAATGCTCCTAGGATTCAAAACCTCGGAAAACCTGAGTTCAAAGTTTTTTTCCAGTCTCCTTTGCCTCAGCCTGTTTTAGTCTATGCCAGCTGCACTCTAAGTCTCAGTGTATGGATCCATACCGTATTTCCTTTCTTGGTTTATTCCCTTGTATCGGTTAAAGAGCACCTTCCAGTTACTTCTTAAGAAGGTAAATGTTTTCAGTACTCTTATATCTGAAAATATCTTCATTCTACCATGTATCCTACTAGATAAAACTCTTAATAGATTTAGAAGCTGGGCACATACTCTTAAAATTCCAAAGGCACTAATTTTTAGCATCCATTTTTGGATTTGAGAAGGGCCTGAGGGAAGACATCTGGCTGTCAGATTTCTGAGATCAGAGTGGGGAGAGGGAGGTGCTGAGAGTCCTGTTGTTCAGTAAATTGACTCACTCAATCCCTGTTGCATTCCTTGCCTTGTGCTTTACTCACCCTGCTTAATACTGAGGGCAAGCCTTCTCCAGTTCAAATCCTCTAAAGAATGAGCCGGTTGCTCCTGCCAGGATCCAACTACTTACAGTCCCTCTCGATCCTTACGCATATCTCTCCCCGACTCTCTGTAATACTTGGTGCTTCCAAGAGCTGAGACTCCAGAGGCTGTCCAGGGGCCACTCGCACACTTCTAGTCTAATCATTCCTCATCTGCTTTCTGTCTTCCAAAAATGTTTCATCTACTTCTATCTCCTCTCTGTGCTCTCTGTCCTTGTGAAATAAAAACTGTGTCTTATTCCTTTATTGTCTTTTTCCAAAAAGCGTTCAAGGGAGAAAGCCTTCAAGTGATGGTATGCTCCTTCCTTTCTAAGGCCTTGATTCCACTGGTCTATTGTTCCATTGCTCCCTCTTAAGTTCTTAGGGTTCTGGGAACAGATCTCTAGTAGCTACTTTGTTCTTTGTTGACTTCTTCTACAAATACTACACCTATACTCTATATCATACATTTGAGTACTTAATTACAACCACCTTGATTCTGCCATTATTTCATGTATCTATAGGCATCTCATTGTGGGGACAAAGACTAACATTTCTTATCCAGCCCCACAATGCCCAAATATGGGATCTCAGACTTCAGTGTGCCTAAAGATCACTTAGAGAACTTGTTTAAAATAAAGATACCTGGGGCACCTGGGTGGCTTAGTCGGTTAAGCGTCCGACTTTCGCTTAGGTCATGATCTCGCGGTTCGTGGGTTCGAGCCCCGCGTCGGGCTCTGTGCCGACTGCCAGCTCAGAGCCTGGAGCCT
>NW_027532166.1:21647-30212 GCF_008692635.1 Crocuta crocuta
TCTCTCTCTGTCTCGCCTAGAAATAAATAAAACATTAAAAAAATTTAAAAATAAAATAAAATAAAATAAAATAAAGATACCAAGACGTCACCTCAGAGAAACTGAACATGACTTCAGCATTGTCATGAGATCTGGATATCCAACAGGCACACCCACATAATTCTGATGCAGGTAGTTTGAAATCACATTGTGAGATATATTGTCTATGACACGCCAGAGCATTTGTTCAATAAAAAATGAATGATTTGTTCGTCTCTACTCTGTCCTTCTAGAGTTTAGAATCCTGGTTTCCCTTACTATGTCAACATGAATCTGACATTCATGAATTTATCTGTCTTTTCTTTAGAGTTGTTAGTTTTTTCTCTTTAATAGCTTAGTGTTACAAATTTCATAAGTTTATAGTTAGCCATATGAAGTATAGCTCTATGTTATCCTGTTGCCCTTGATTTATTTCTTATAAGACTCACAGTTATTCTAGTTACAAAATTCCTGGATTTGGCAAATGTTTCAGTCAGCTCAGGGTGTCATAAAAAACACCCTAGATTAGGTGGCTTAAACAAGAGAACTTTATTTCCTCACAGTTCTGCAGGCTGCAAGTTCAAGATCAGGGTGCAGGCATGGTGGGGTTGTAATGAGACCCTTCTTCCAAGCTTGCAGCCCTCCTGGCTTGCTGCCTTCTCACTGTATGTTCACATGACCTCTCGTCAGTACGTGCACGTAGAGAACATGAGAGAGAGACGGAGAGAGATCTTTTCATCTTTTCACAAGGCCACCAATCTTACCAGTTTAGGGCCCTATTCTTATGACCTAATTTAACTTTAATTACCTCCTAAAAGCCCTTCCAAATACAGTCACATCAAAGGTTAGGGCTTCAACATACGAATCCTGCAGAGACACAATTCAGTCTGTAACAGCAAACTAACACGCAATACTCAGGTACAACTACAGCTACACATAAACATGCACACCCAGGAGGTGGCACACACGGTGAATGTTACAGGTGTTTGGTAAGCATTTGTTTGATGAGTGAAATGATAAAACATCTAGAAAACAGCTACAAAAATAGCTAAGAAAAGAAGAATATGTGATATGCTTTGCTTTACACAGTCAATGTATGAAAATGTAAAAATGCACATACTGATATATTTGACATACAAAAGAATTCCCTGACTTCCTTTGAGCATGTGAATCTTTTAAAAATTCCATTTATATTTTTTCTGAAAAAAATAATACTAAGCAAATTGACGTATATGTCTAAATGGATAATAAATTTAGATGAAGTTTGGGTGGTTTATCTACAAAGGTTTCATGGCAATGTTATTTTAAATAGTTTGGAGAAGAAAGAAGTGGAGATTCAACCGTTGGAAATTAAATACTTCCACTACATTTCACTGGCCAAAGACAAGCTCTGTATAATTCTCCCTTATATAGGGAAAAGTGAACTGGTCAATGAATAGTAGTAAATCCTGCCACAGTAACTATAGGAGCTTTTTCAGTACAAAATTGTCTGTCTTCTCAACGTATCTGCTGAAATATTTTATTTTTACTGATTTGAGTGTTAGCAACAATTCCTGACCACCGCACAGAAAATGAAAGCAAGAGGTGGCTTAGAGGTCTACAGCTGCTGGTAGATGGGCAGCAATTTCTTTTCCACACCTCTCTTTGGCATCTGAATGGATCTAGAGAGACAATTTTGGTCTTTGAGGTTTCAGATTTGATTGCAAGTGAAATAACTAGGGCCTCTAGCTTCGCCTGAAAAAGCCAGAACCTGAAAAGTGCCCCCAGGGAAAGAGTAGCAGTTAAAGGCTCTGAGCTCTAGAGGCAGGAAATGCTGGCTCTTAGAAATCTGCTGAAAGCCTTCCTCAACAGTTTTGTCTTCCTTGCCTCCTCAGAGAGCTGAGCAGCGAATTCAATGAACAGAGACAGACACCTAATGCAGCTGCCTAACTCGCCACTTAGAAGAAAGAGACACTCATCTTCCTGACAACGGTGTGCTCACGGCTCACAAAGCAGGTGAACTTTCTCCTCTTCCTCTTGGAATGAATGGTGAGGTAGGAGAATCAACACTCGCTTCACAATGGGCTTCACCTCTTGGAGAACTTCAGGCTGGGAGCTGTAACTTTCCATTCTGCTTTAGACTCAGAACTTCATTGGTGTTGCCTCAGAAACAATCAACAAGTACCTCTGACTAACAAGTTGAACATCCATGGGTCTATGTGACACTCCCAACTGACACTGAAATAGAACCTGAGTAACATAATTTTTAACTGAATAGCTTCACTTATTGGGTATAAGTGTGGGTTATAAGATAAAAGGAAAGAAAAGTGACTTAAATGTGCTTGTCTGTGACTGTAACAAAGTCTGAAGTCATTTTATTTAGTGTGACTGAGGAAGAGCATTGACAATAATCTAGACAGAAGAGATTATTCATAAACTAATCTCACCAGAGAATGACTATGACAGAGTTTAACCATGTGTGGCTAATATCGAATCCTGTTTGCATCACAGGCCTGGTGAGTGTTTCACTACCGTGCACCCTCTCTAATCTCCACTCAAGCAATTTACCAGATTAACCAATTATCTACAGTGTCACTGTGAAATATCCCAACTGATACTACAGCACACTATAACTTTATAACTGGTAAGGCTACTCTTTTGTATATCCGTGTACTTTTTCAATTCCCACCAACTTGAGTTGTATAATTACCAAGAATTAAGTGTATTTGTCCCCAAACTTGTTAATATCAGTTGTAGTTGTTGTTTTAATTATAACATTTAATTATATATCATGTAAATTAATGAAATATAAATGTGAGAAGTAAGAGTTGCTGCTTCTACAAAAACCAGGCTAAATGCCTTGGAAAAATTCATATAAAAGTGTATTGTAGGAGAGTTCAATGTAAAATACTAGAGGAAAAAAATGAAAGAAATTTAGAAGAGTTTTGTCTCATTGCTTTGCAACTGACTTTACTTAGTTTCACAGCAACTGAAAACGGGCATTCTTATAATTATATTGTGACTTTGTAAGCAAGATAGATTCAGAACTCCAATTAGCTATGCCTTACTTAAAGAGAAGTACTTGGCCTTATATTAAAAGATTTTAAAATAGTGCATCTTAATAAGCTTTAATCAAACATACAATTCTTAAGATACATAAGTAGTATTTTTGTTTTTATTTAACTTTTTCAAATTTTTAATAGAAAAATGTTCAATATATAAAAAAGAGAAATCTAAAGTACTATAAACGCCTGTATACCTTCACCAAGTTTCACCAGTTTTAATATCTTGCCACATTTTTTCCTCCTCAATCTATATATATATATACACATATATGTGTATGTTTTACAAACCATTTGAAAGTAAGTCGAAGGTATTGCAAGACTTCACCCCTAAATACTCCAGCCAGAATCTCCTAAAAGTACAGATATTTTCCTATATAACAATAATACCATTATCATACTTAGAAAATGGATAGTAATTCAATAATATCATCTCAGTTGCTGTCCTCATGTAAATAATCCCAGAAGCCTCCATAGTGTCTTCTGTAGCACCTTTTCCCATATGCAGAATCCAGATCAAGTTTCACACACTGAATTTGCTTATTTTGCCTCTTTAGTCTCTTTTAATTTAGAACAGTTTTTTTATTGTCTGTTTTTCATGACATTGATTACGAAGTTGATTATTTTCTCCCTATTAGATTTAGTTGTAACTTTTCTTCCCAAGAACACTAGATAAGTAATATGTATTTCTTACTGCATCATTATCAGGTTGCAATATTACTGTCATTGGTAGAAGTACCTCTACAGGTTATAATAAATTTGATCACTTGCTGAAGGTACACTTCTCCTTTTTGTAATTAGAAGTTGATCTCTATGAAGGTATTTCACTATGGCATGAATATTCTATTCCCCAACAACCTTTGATCCAATAGTTACAAGTCTTGATCACCTTTGCGAACTCAAGTATTACACAGACAGATGCAAAAGAGGAATTTCCTAATTCTATAATCTCTTCTGCTTTTATTAGCTGATATTTTTGTGTCCCTTAAAAAAAAAAAAAAGCTTTCTCTCAACTTTCTTTTTCTCTATCTCTAAGTACCTCATTAACTTGGAAAGTTATTTTATTCTATGTATAATAATCCATTACTGTAATAATTTTTTGATTCCTAAATTGTCCAAATTTGGAAAGTGGAGGGACTTTCCCATCAGCTTCTGTGTTCTTTTTGAAACGTACTATTAGTCTTTGAAATTTCTTGCTTTTTAAAAAGTGCTAGACTTTTTTATATTTTCCCTGAACCAAAACTGAATCAGCCATATTTTTTTTTTTTACAAATAGTTTATTGTCAAGTTGGTTTCCATATAACACCCAGTGTGAATCAGCTATATTTTGAGTAAAGAATGATATTTAAAAACCATGATTTGGGCACTAGATGTGCTTGTTGCTACTAGGGTGTCTTGCTTCCAGTCTATAATACTCACTTAATATTATCATATATTTAGGCAATATTGAAACTTTTATAAGTGTCAAATTTCTATGAATGTCTGTTTCTTTCTTTCTGTCTGGCTCTCTTTCATTTTCTCTCCACTTTTCCCTATAGTTTTTGTGTAAGATTCAGGATCCTAATAAAGTCAATATATTGCAATTGATTGACACGTACTTATCTCTCATTTTTCCTTTATATTTATTTGCTCAAGAAATGTTTTTTTTATTCCCTTGTGGAGTATCCCACAGTATAAATTTTGCTGATTGCATACCCATGGTATAATTCAAATGTTCCTCTTCTTCTAATATCTCCCGTAGATTGGTTGTTAGCTCTAGAGGCTTTTTGATTTATTGGCAAAGATAGGTCATAAGCGATGTCATGTACTTCCATTAGGAGGCGCATAATACCTGATTGATTTTTTTTTTCCATAGGATGTCAGCAACCAATGATGATCACTGCTGAAATCCATTAATTTATTAGGACTGAAAAATAATGATACTCTAATTATTTCTTCTTCATTTACTACCTGGAATACTCTTATAAATACACATTTCCCCTCATCAAATATTTAGTTGATATAGGGATACAATTTGAATGGGAATATAAGAATAAATATTTGCTAACCTTCTCTTTATTACCTATTGGTTTAGAAGAACACATTGATTACCTAGAATTCTCCAAAAGTGGCCAATAATTTCTTTTTATCACTATAAACTCATGGATTTAAACCAATTTGATGTGCTTCAAATCACTGCAATTATTTTCCTAGTGACGTTGAAAGTGTTCCATATTTTGTTCAAAAAGATTCTGTTCAAGATAGCTCCTACATCCTTCTGTCACTACACTAGTTTTCTTTGGCATTTATCTTACTTTTTGATATGACAAGAATGTTTCAGGCCTATCTCATAAAATTTTCTGCCCAAGATTCTACAATCTGCCATTTCTTCATCAAGTTTTGGTATCTCTTAGTGGGAATGAGATGTAGGGACCACAATCAGAATTCTAAAGGTATACATTGCTCTGGGCCCATCATTGTTTTTTAGGTCATTTTAGAGGACAGGGCTAGAAAAATGCTTTGAAAAAAATAATGGTATAGAGCACGTATTCATATTGATCTTCCAATTCAAATTCAGGACTACTAGATGTTTATTAATCTCATAAATCTTTCACCTGTATCTTCTTCCTCCTATACAAAATATCACTGTCTCAACATCTCATTATTTATTATATCCCATTTACTTTATAATACACACTCTCCAGTCTCAGATAAATGCCTACATCACCACCAACAATGTTTACCAAAAAGATTATTTTGTATTTCTGTTTTTTGTTTTAAATATACACCACTAGGGATATATAGTCAACTTTAATTACCTACAACATATACATATAATTGAAATAACTCTCTACTTTGTGGTTTTACCAACAACTCCATACATTTAGACATTTGTTTATTTTGCTTCTGGCTTTTAGGATCATTTTTAATTTCATTTTGCTTTTAATTATATAAAATATTTACCATGATACAAACTGAAATCTGTAAATCAAAGTATGATCAAGGAAGTCTAGCTTCTATCTCTGTCTCCATCATATTGTTTACTTTTTCTACCAAAAAATAATCAATATTTTTATCTATTAAATATACATACATATATGCACTATATATACGTATACATATCATAAAAATATACACAAAAGTACACAAACGTGTGTGTATTCCCATATCCTCCCCTTAAAAAATAGCAACATACATGGGCACCCGGTGGCTCAGTTGGTTGAGCAACCAACTTCGGCCCAGGTCACGATCTCATGAGTTCATGAGTTTGAGCCCCACATTGGGCTTGCTGCTGTCAGTGCAGAGCCAGCTCTGGATCCTCTGTCACCCTCTCACTCCCTCTCCCCCACCCTCTTTCTCTCTTTCCCTCTCTCTCTCTCTCTCTCAAAAATACATAAACATTTAAATAAATAAATAAATAAATAAATAAAAATAGTGACAATGCACACTTTTTCTTCACCTTACTTTTCTCACTTAAACTACACATGCTGGAGATCCTCTGCAGAAGATAATATTGATTATCTCTTATAGCTGAATGATAATTTATTGTGCAATGCCTACAAGTGCTCCACTGATAAACACTTGGAAATTTCTTTTGCTATCATGAATAATGCTGAAATGAAGAGTTTTTTGCTTATACTTTACATATTTTTACTACTGTACTGCATTGTGTTACTATACCCTCTGAACTCTAGAAGTTAGATTGGTGGATCAAGGTATACATATGTAATTTTGCTAGATGTTGATAAATGACCTTCAAATTATTATATTATTTTTATTTCTATCAGCAATATATAACAACATTCATTTACCCATAGCTTCACCAATAGCATAGGTTGTTAAACTTTGGGACTTTTGCCAATATGATAGATGAGAATTTTGTTTTAGGCTGTTTTAATTTGCATATTTCTTGTTGTAAATGAGTAATGAGGTTAAGCACCATTTTCATAGTTAAGGACCGTTTGCAGTACTTCTCATGAATTGACTATTCAAATTACTAACCTATTTTTCTTTTTTTTTTTTAATTTTTAAAAATGTTTTATTTATTTCTGAGAGAGAGAGAGAGTGTGTGTGTGTGTGTGTGTGTGTGTGTGTGAGCAGGGGAGGGTCAGAGAGAGAGGGAGACACAAGAGTCTGAAACAGGCTCCAGGCTCTGAGCTAGCTGTCAGCACAGAGCCTGACGTGGGGCTCAAACTCACGAACCATGAGATCATGACCTGAGCCGAAGTTGGACGATTAACTGACTGAGCCACCCAGGTGCCCCAACCCATTTTTCTATACAATTGCTGGTCTTTTTCTTTTCCACATCAGATGCTATTTACATATTAATACTTGGTCTGTGATAAAAGTTGTGATTTTAAAAAATTTGTCCTTTGTCTTTTTACATATGGTAAAAATAATCCTTTTGTTTTGTTTTGCCCTGCAAAAGTCTTTTCTTTTATCAGATTTAACAATCTTCTCCCTTTTGGACTTCATGAGGATTTCACTCATGTGTCTCCTACTACTCATATGATTTCTTTTAATATTTAAATCTCTAAACTACTTGAAAGTTATCATAATATTCAGTATTAGGAATATATTCGATTTCATAGGCTCCCCACCGCTACCCAGCTTATCTCAATACCACTTATTAAAAGTGCAACCCACAGTGTTGCCATATGCTGTTATGTTTACTTGTGGATTTTCTATTCTGTTCTATTCTGTCTGTCTATTCAGGCACCATGATCACACTGCTTTAATTATGTTTTAATATAAAGTAGACCTATTTTACCCCCATTGCTCTCCATTTCCAATGATTTGACGAGTCATTGAAATGAACTTTATAATCAACTTTTCTAAAAGCTTGATCATAGTTTACTGGAATTCTGTTAAAGTTATAAATTAACTTGACATCTTTACAACGTTTCCTCTTTCTACCCAAGTAGTTGATAAAACTTTCCACATGTTTGAGTTAAATTTTTATGTTTTTCAGGATTATCTTTATAGTTTTCTTCATTAAATGTTCTAGGATATTCTTCTCAATTTTATGCCTAAATATTTTATTTGGATATAATAAATAGTATATTCCCTTCTATTACATTTTCTAAGTGGTTTCTTGCTCTACATAATAAGGCTATTGCTTTCTAATATTGACTTTGTAACCTACTACTTCATTAAATTCTCTTACTAACCTGTGTTAGTTTCCCACTAATGTTTTGGGCTTTCCGGATATAAAATAATACCATTTGAAATAAAGATCATTTTTATTCTTTCAAATTAATATGCTTTTAATTATTTTCTCTTGTCTAGGTATATTGGTTAATATCTCAATACAATGTAAAATAATAGTGTGCTTATGGTTGCCAGATAAAATATAGGATGCTCAGTTAAATTTTAATTTCAGATAAATAATGACTAATTTTTAACATAAATATGTCCCAAATAGGGTGTTATATGGAAACCAACTTGACAATAAACTATTTGTAAAATAAATAAATAAATAAATAATAAAATAAAAGTTTTCAAATAAAAAAAATGTCCCAAATAT
>NW_027532166.1:30250-70538 GCF_008692635.1 Crocuta crocuta
AAAATGTCCCAAATATTGCCTTTTTATCTATGGAAATGTTATTCTGCTCACTATACTTTTTTTTCTTGTAATAACTATAATATTTTTTGGTACTTATATTCAATTGAAATGAGTTTTCCTACACTCAATGAGGAAGGTGGGTCAGAATATTAATGCATAATTAGAAAGTAAAATTTAAGACAACTTATAATTTAAAACAATACTAATAATCAAAACACCAAAATACATAAAATATTAAATAGCAAAATTAACAAAATATATATAAGACCTGCACATTGAAAACTATAAACTCTATTGTAGAAAATTACAGAAAACTTCAGAAAATGGAGAGATGTGCCATGTTCACACATTGAGAGACTCAATTTTACGTTAGGTGTCAATTTTTCCCAAACTGATCTATAGATTGAAACCTAATCACAATCGAAATCCCAGAAGACTTTTAAAAGAAATTGAAAAACTAATTTAAAAATTTATGTGAGCAGTAACAAAAGGATAGCTAGAAAATCTCTAAATATATGGATATGAAACAACATACTTTTAAATAACACATGAATCAAAGAAGAAATCTCAAGAGAAATTATAAAATATTTCGAACTAAATGGAAAAGAAAATACAACTCCTCAAAATTTGTGGCATGCAGCAAAAGCAGTGATTAAAGTTTTAGAGCTTGGAATGCCTGTATTACAAAAGAAGAAAGATCTAAAATTAATAATCTGATTTCCATATTAGGAAACTAGAAAGGGAAGGGCAAACTAAATCCAAAGTAAGCAGAAGAAAAGAAATGATAAGAATTAGTTAATAAATCAATGTAATTAAAAACAAGAAATCAAATAGAGAAAATCAATGAAGCTAAAAGCCAGTTCTTTGAAAAAAAACAATAAAATCAATAAATCTTCACACAGACTAAGAAAAAAAGAGGACACAAATCACTAATGTCAGAAATCGGGGTCGCCAGGGTGGCTCAGTCAGTTAAGTGTCGAACTTTGGCTCAGATCATGATCTCACAGTTGGCGAGTTCAAGCCCCATATGGGGCTCTAAGCTGACAGCTCAGTGCCTGGAACCTGCTTCAAATTCTCTCTCTCTCTTTCTCTCTCTCTCTCTCTCTCTGTCTCTCTCTTTCTCTTCCCCTACTCATATTCTGCTCTCTCTCAAAAATAAACATTTAAAAAAATTTAAATAAAATTGAAAAAAAGAAATTAAAAAGGAGACATAATGGACATTATTTATATTTATATAAAAAAGAGACCTTATGGACATTAAAATAAGAAGACAGGAATACTATGAATATGCTGTGCACACAAATTTAATAACCGAGATGAAGTGGACCAATTGCTTGAAAAACACAACTAGCCAAAAGTCAAACAAGAAGAAATAGATAAACTGAATAAGCCCATATCCATTAAAGATATTAAGTCAATTATTAATAACCTTCCCAAACCAAAAGCACAACCCAAATGGGTTCACTGGTGATAACTATAAAACATTTAAGGATGAAATTATACCAATTCTCCACAATTTTTTTCACAGGATAAAATCAGAGAGGAAATGGAGTAATGAAAATTTTTATTCATTGCTGGTGAGAATGCAAAATGGTACAGCCATTATGGAAGACAGTTTGGTGATTTCTCACAAAATTAAATATACTCTTACTATACAATCTTGCACTCACACTGTTTGTTATTTATCCAAAGGAGTTGAAAATTTATGTCCACAAAAAATCTGCACACAGATGTTTACATCTGCTTTATTCATACTTGTCAAACCCTAGAAGCAACTAAGATGTCCTTCAGTAAAGGAATGGATAAACTGCATAACATTCAGATAATAGAATATTATTCAGTACTTTTGAAAAAATGCGATATAAAGCAATTAAAAGATATGGAGAAATCTTAAATGCATATTACTAAATTAAAGAAGTCAATCTAAAAATGCTACATATTATATGATTCTAATCTGAAAAGGCTACATAATATAAAACTCTGACATTTTGGAAAAAAACAAAACTAGAGGAACAATAGAAACAGAAATGGTTGCCAGAAGTTGGGGATTAGGGGAAGAGATGAATAGGTGGAACACAAATTTTTAGAACTGTGAAGATATTCTGTATGATACTAGAATGATGAATACATGTCATTATACACTTGTCCAAATGCATGGAATGTACATCACCAGGAGTGAACCTTAAGGTAAACTATGGACTTTGAATGTATCAATATATGTATTATGATGTATCAATATAAGCCTATCAAGTCTAACAAATGTACCACTCTGCAGATGCTGATAATGTGGAAGGCTTAGCACATATGGGGGCAAGCAGAATATAGGAAACTTGTGTACCTTCTGCTCAATATTGTTGTGAACCTAAAACTGCTCTAAAACAACAAAGTCTTAAAAAAAAAAAAAAAGTCTTGGGGCGCCTGGGTGGCTCAGTTGGGTGGGCATCCAACTTCAGCTCAGGTCACGATCTCACGGCTCGTGAGTTCGAGCCCTGCATCAGGCTCTGTGCTGACAGACAGCTCAGAGGTTGGAGCCTGTTTCCAATTCTGTGTCTCCCTTCTGTCTCTGACCCTCCCCTGCTCACGCTGTCTCTCTCTCTCTCTCAAAAATAAATAAAATATTAAAAAAAAGTTTTAAAGGGGCGCCTGGGTGGCTTAGTCAGTTAAGCATCCAACTTTCGCTTAGGTCATGATCTTGTGGTTCGTGGGTCCAAGCCCCGCATCGGGCTCTGTGCCGACTGCCAGCTCAGAGCCTGGAGCCTGTTTCAGTCTGTGACTCCCTCTCTCTCTGACCCTCCCCTGCTCACGCTGTCTCTCTCTCTCTCTCCTAGAAATAAATAAAACATTTAAAAAATTAAAAAAAAAAGTTTTAAAAATTATACGGAATTCCTAAGATCTCAAATAATGAAAAATATTTTATAAAATCAAATTTGGAGGGTTTACACTATTTGATTTTAAGTTTATTATAAAGTTACCATAATCAAGACAGTGGAATATGGCATGAACACAGACATAGTGAATAAAGGCACAAAGTAGTCCACAAACTGACCCACACATAGCTGATCTACAGATTGTTGACAAAAGTGCCCACATAATCGAGTGGTGAAATTATAATTCCTTCAAAAAATGGAGCTGAACTGGATATCGGTACAGGGAAAAAGAAAGGTAAGTCTCAATCCCCACTTCTGACTATACACAAAAAATAAGCCCAAAATGAGCATTTAAATTTAAGAATTAAAACTATAAGTTTTTAAAAAGAAAAAAAGAAAAACTTTGTATTTTGAGGTCATAAGATATTTCATAAACACAAAATTCTGTAATTACAAAAGAAAAAAATGATAAATTAGACTTTATAAAAGTAAAATCTTCCAGTCTTCAAAGCACATACTTAAGAAAGTGAAACTGTGTGTACTTCTGCAGATCCAGTCCCTCCAATATGCTCTTGGCTTCAGCCCATTCAAAGAAGTGCCACAAGCTATTGGTGTGCACAGTCCTGACAGGGGCCAGTACCACTATAAAGGGACTTCTACCCCGGGGAGAAGGGAAGATAAGCACACTCACCAGACTGACTATAGCTCCAGCAGTGGGCTGCGGTAGACATCTGCTCTAAATACAGGCCCCATCCAACAATGAAAGCTTCTCAGGAGACAAAACAGTTCAGGACTACTGCATTTATGACAAACACCCAGTCTGACTCAACTCAAGACCAAATCCATCCCAGACAGGCCTACTATGAAAAGGAAAAACCCTACCCATAGCAGGCAGAGAGTCATTGCAGATGATTGGACTAAAGACAAAGTGGGCCAGCCATAGCATCAGGGTGCATACAACACACACAGAAGATACCCCTAAAGCACCAGATATTAGTGAACAGGGAACATTGCACTGAAGGGCACTACAGGACTTCTGCTTCGTGAGGCCACTACTTTCAAGAGCAGGAGACATAGATGACTTTCTTAACACACAGAAGCAGAAACCAAGAGTCAAACAAAATTAGGAGACAGAGGAGTATATCCCAAATGAAAGAATAGGACAAGTCACAGCAAGACACCTAGATGAAATGGAGATAAGTAATATTCATGAGAGAGAATGTAAAGTAATGGAAATAAAGATACTCACAGGTGCATAACAAACTTTTAAAATTAACAAGAGACAGAAAGCTAACCAAAATGATGAAACCGAAGAACTCTCCTCCAAAGAAATTCCAGGAAGAAATGACAGCTAAAGAACTGCTCAAAAACAGATATAAGCAACATAACTAAGCAAGAATTTCAACAATAAAATTAATCAGTGGGCTTGAAAAAGGCATGGAAGACATCAGAGAAACTACTGCTACAAAGACTATGAAGCTTAAAAAATAGTTTTGATGAATTAAAAACTACTATAAATGAGATACATAATAATACAGATGAGTCCAATGCATGGATTGAAGAGGCAGAAAGGAGAATTAGTGATTTAGAAGACATATTATAGAAAAAGAGGAAGCTGAGAAAAAGAGAGATAAACTGATCCAGGAACATGAAAGGAGAGTTCAAGAGCTCAGCGATACAATCAAACAGAACAATATCCATATCATAGGAATTCCAGAAGAGGAAGAGAGAGAGGGAAAGGTGCTGAAGGAGTCCTTGAACACATTATAGCAGAGAACTTCCCCAATCTGGGGAAGGAAATAGACACTAAAATCCAAGAGGCACAGAACTCTCCTCAGACATAACTTGAATTGATCTTCTCCACGACATATCATAGTGAAACTGGCAAAATACAAGGACAAAGAGAGAATTCTGAAAGCAGCTAGGGAGACAAGGGCCCTAACAAACAAAGGGAAACCTATCAGAGTGGTGACAGACCTATCTCCTGAAACTTGGGAGGCCAGAAAGGAATGGCAGGAAATCTTCAATATGATGAACAGAAAAAATAGGCAGCCAAGAATCCTCTATCCAGCAAACCTGCCATTCAGAATAGAAGGAGAGATAAAAGTCTTTCCAGATAAATAAAAATTGAAAGACTTTGTCATCACTAATCCAGCCCTACAAGAAATTCTGAGGGGGACTCTCTGAGGGAAATGTTGCAAGGAACACAAGATACCAGAGACACCACCACAAGCATGAATCCCACAACGGACATGGTGACTCTAAACCCATATTATTCAATAATAACACTGAATGTAAATGGTCTGAATGCTACAATCATTCAGAGAAATAATAAAAATCAGGGCAGAAATAAACAATATAGTAACCAAAAAAAAAAAACCAGTAGAACAGATCAATGAGACCAAGAGTTGGTTTCTTGAAAAAATAAACAAAATTGACAAACCTCTAGCCAGGCTTCTCAAAAAGAAAAGATAAAGGATTCAAATAGACAAAAACATGAATGAAAATGGACTTATTATAACCAATCCCTCAAAAATGCAAGCAATTATCAGGGAATACTATGAAAAATTATCTGCAACAAACTAGACAACTTAGCAGAAATGGACAAATTCCTAAACACACACTCACTACCAAAATTCACACGGGAAGAGATAGAAAATCTGAACAGATTCATAACTAGTGAGGAAACCGAATCAGTTATCAAAAATCTCCCAACAAATAAGAGCCCTGGACCTGATGGCTTCCCTGGGGAATTCTATCAGATATTTAAAACAGAATTAATACCCATTCTTCTCAAGCTATTCCAAAAAATAGAAATCGAAGGAAAACTTCCAGACTCATTTTACAAATCCAGTATCACTTTGATTCCCAAGCCAGAGACCCAGCAAAAAATGAGAACTGTAGGCCAATATCCTTGATGAATACGGATGCAAAAATCCTCAACAAGATACTTGCAAATTGAATGCAACAGCACATAAAAAGAATTATCCACCAAGATCAAGTGGGATTCATTCCGGGGTTACAGAGCTGGTTAATATTCACAAATCAATCAATGTGATATATCACATTATCAAAAAACAAAGATAAAAACCATATGATCCTGTTGATAGATGCAGAAAAAGCATTTGACAAGATACAGCATTCCTTCTTAATGAAGACCCTCGAGAAAGTTGGGATAGAAGAAACTTACTGAAACATCACAGAAGCCATCTATGAGAAGCCTTCAGCTAACATCCTCAACGGGGAAAACCTGAGAGCTTTCCCCCTGAGATCAGGAACACGACAGGGATGTCCACTCTCACCACTATTGTTTAAAATAGTGCTGGAAGTCCTAGCATCAGCCATCAGACAACAAAAGGAAATAAAAGGCAACAGAATTGGCAAAGAAGCAGCCAAACTTTCACTTTTCTCAAACAACATGATACTCTACATAGAAAACCCAACAGACTACACCAGAAGTCTACTAGAACTGATTCAAGAATTCAGCAAAGTTGCAGGGTACAAAATCAACATACAGAAATCGGTTGCATTTTTATACACCAGCAATGAAGCAACAGAAAGAGAAATCAAGAAACTGAGCCCATTCACAATTGCACAAAAACCATAAAATACCTAGGAATAAACCTAACTAAAGATATAAGATATCTGTATGATGAAAACTATAGAAAACTTATGAAGGAAATTGACGAAGACACAAAGAAAAGCAAAAACATCCCATGCTCATGGATCGGAAGAATACATATTGTTAAAATGTCATTGCTACCCAAAGCAATCTACACATTCAATGTAATCCCAATCAAAATTGCAACAGCATTCTTCTCAAAGCTAGAACAAACTCTCCTAAAGTTTGTATGGAACCACAAAAGACCTCGAATAGCCAAAGTAATATTGAAGAATAAAACCAAAACGGGAGGCATCACCATCCCAGACTTTAGCCTCTACTACAAAGCTGTAACCGTCAAGACAGTACGGTATTGGCACAAAAACAGAAACACAGACCAATGGAATAGACTAGAGAACTCAGAATTGGACCCACAAATGTATGCCAACTAATCTTTGACAAAACGGGAAAGAGTATCCAATGAAAAAAAGACAGAGTCTTTAACAGATGGTGCTGGGAGAACTGGACAGCAACATGCAGAAGAATGAAACTAGATCATTTTCTCAGACCATACATCAAAATAAACTCAAAATGAATAAAGGACCTGAATGTGAGACAGGAAACCATCAAAACCCCAGAGGAGAAAGCAGGAAACAACCTCGCTGACCTCAACCGCAGCAACTTCTTACTTGACGTATTTAAAAAGGCAAGGGAATCAAGAGCAAAAATAAACTACTGGGACCTCATCAAGATAAAAAGCTTCTGTGCAGCAATGGAAACAACCAAAAAACAAATAAGCAACAGACGGAATGGTAAAAGATAGTTGCAAATGATATATCAGATAAAGGTTTAGTATCCAATATCTATAAGGAACTCACCAAACTCTATACCCAAAAAAACAAATAATCCAGTAAAGAAATGGGCAGAAGCCATGAACAGACACTTCTCCAAAGAGGACATCCAGATGGCCAACAGACNGCTGACCTCAACCGCAGCAACTTCTTACTTGACGTATTTAAAAAGGCAAGGGAATCAAGAGCAAAAATAAACTACTGGGACCTCATCAAGATAAAAAGCTTCTGTGCAGCAATGGAAACAACCAAAAAACAAATAAGCAACAGACGGAATGGTAAAAGATAGTTGCAAATGATATATCAGATAAAGGTTTAGTATCCAATATCTATAAGGAACTCACCAAACTCTATACCCAAAAAAACAAATAATCCAGTAAAGAAATGGGCAGAAGCCATGAACAGACACTTCTCCAAAGAGGACATCCAGATGGCCAACAGACACATGAAACGATGCTCAGCGTCCCTCATCATCAGGGAAATACAAATCAAAACCACACTGAGATACCACCTCACATCAGTCAAAGTGGCTAACATGAACAAATCAGGAGACTCTAGATGCTGGCAAGGATGTGGGGAAATGGGCACCCTCCTATACTGTTGGTGGGAATGTAAACTGGTACAGCCCCTCTGGAAAACAGTATGGAGGTTCCTCAAAAAATTAACAGTAGAACTCCCGTGACCCAGCAATAGCACTGCTAGGAATTTACTCAAGGGATACAGGAGGGCTGATGCATAAGGGCACATGGACCCCAATATTCACAGCAGCACTCTCAACGACAGCCAAAACATGGAAAGAACCTAAGCATCCATCAACTGATGAATGGATCAAGATGATGTGGTATATTTATACAATGGATTATTACATGGCAATGAGAAAAAAAGAAATCTGGCCATGTGTAGCAAATGGATGGACCTTGTGGGTGTTATGCTGAGCTAAATAAGTCAGGCAGAAAAGGACAAATATCATATGTTTGCACATACAGGAGGATTAGGAGGAACTTAATGGAGGACCATGGGGGAGAAAAATGGGGGAAAATGTGGGGTAGAGAGAGAGAGGCAAACCATGAGAGACTCTTGAATGCTGAGAACAAACTGAGGACTGATGGGTGTGGGGGGAGGGGGGAGTTGGACATGGAGGAGGGCGCTTGTGGAGATGAGCACTGGGTATTATATGGAAACCAACTTGACAATAAACTAGTTGTAAAAAAAAAAAAGTGAGGTTTCACCTTGGCACATGTCAAAATCATGGCACCAGAAAACAGCTGTAACACTGTCCTTAGACTAATGCCACTAGGCTTATTGTTTGTTTTGATTGGAATGGATTTGTTATTAGAAACAATATTTTCTCTCATACCAATTACATGCAACTACTTCCTTTTGAGAGACAATATAAATTGCTGTCAGGAAGAAAAAAAAAGAATATGCAATGGGACAGTCTCTTCAATGAATGGTCTTGGGAAAACTGGACAGCTACATGAAGAAAGGGGGGACATGGGGGAAGGAAGAGAGAGAGAGAGAGAAAGAAAGAAAGAAAGAAAGAAAGAAAGAAAGAAAGAAAGAAAGAAAGAAAGAAAGAAAGAAAGAAAAAGAAAAAACGAAAAGGAAGAAAGGAAGGAAGGAAGAAACAAAGAGAGGAAGAGAAGGAGAAAGGAAAGGAAAGGAAAGGAAAGGAAAGGAAAGGAAAGGAAAGGAAAGGAAAGGGAAGGGAAGGGAAGGGAGAAAGGGAAAGGAAACAGGGAAAGGGAAAGGGAAAGGGAAAGGGGAAGGAAGGAAGGAAGGAAGGAAGGAAGGAAGGAAGGAAGAAAGAAGCAAGGAAAGAAAGAAGGAAGGAAAGAGAGGAAGAAACAAAGAAGAGAGAGAAAGAAAGAAGGGAGGAAGGAAGGAAGAAAGCAAATGAGAGAGGAAGGGAAGAAGAAACAAACAAACAAACTGGACTACTTTGTTTCACCACACACAAAAATAAACTCAAAATTGATTTAGGACCTAAATGTAGAAACTGAAACCATAAAAATCCTAGAAAAGAGCACAGGCATTAATTTATCTGACATCAGCCATAGTAACATTTTTCTAGATATGTCTCTTGAGGCAAGGGAAACAAAAGAAAACTATTGAGACTACATTAAAAAAAACAACAACTAGGGGCGCCTGGGTGGCTTAGTCGGTTAAGCGTCCGACTTTCGCTTAGGTCTTGATCTCGCGGTTCGTGGGTTCGAGCCCCGCGTCGGGCTCTGTGCTGACTGCCAGCTCAGAGCCTGGAGCCTGTTTCAGTCTGTGACTCCCTCTCTCTCTGACCCTCCCCTGCTCGCGCTGTCTCTCTCTCTCTCCTAGAAATAAATAAAACATTAAAAAAAAATTAAAAAACAAACAAACAAAAAACAACTGTTGCACATCAAAGGAAATAATCAACAAATCTAAAAGATAACCTAATGAATGGGAGAAGATATTTGCAAATGATATATCTGATAAAAGGTATCTATAATATATAATATATAAAGAACTGCAACTCAACACCAAAAAAATAAGATAAAATTATTCAGTTAAAACATGGGCAGAAGACATGAAGAGACATTTCTCCCAAGAACACATACAGGTGGCCAAAAGACACATGAGTAGATGCTCAAAAAAACTCATCATCAGGGAAATGCAAAAATCAAAACCACAATGAGATACCTCATACCTGTCAGAAAGGCTAAAATAAAAAAGAACAAGAAACGATAAGCGATGGCAAGAATATGGAGAAAAAGGATAAGTCTTGCACTGTTGGTGGGCATGCAAACTGGTGCAGCTACTGTGGAAAACAGCATGGATTTTTCTCAAAAAAATAAAAATAGAACTACCATAACATCCAGCAATTCTACTACTACTGGGTATTTACCCAAAGAATACAAAACACTTATTAGAAAAGATATTTGCACCCCTATGTTTATTGCAGCATTATTTACCATAGCCAAATTATGGAAGCAGCCCAACTATCATAAATAGATGTATGGATATAGAAGATGTATACATATACATACACATACATACAACAGAATGTTACTCAGCATAAAAAAAAAATGAAATCTTGCCATTTGCAACAACATGGATGGGTTTAGAGAGTATAATGCTAAGTAAAATAAGTCAGTCAGAGAAAGATAAATACTTTATGACTTAACTCATATGTAGAACTTAAGAAACAAAACAAATGAACAAACAAGATTCTTTTTTTAAGTTTTCACTTAAATTCCAGTTAACATACAGTATATTAGTATTAGGTGTACAATTTAGTGATTCAACACTTACATACAACACCCAGTGCTCATCACAAGTGCACTCCTTAATCCCCATCACCTATTTCACCCATTCCCAGTCCCCCCTCTGGTCACCATCAATTTGTTCTCTCTAGTTAAGAGTCTGTTAGTTGGTTTTCCTCTCTCTTTTTTCCCCCTGTGATTGTTTATTTTGTCTCTTAAATTACACATATGAGTGAAATCATATAGTATTGGTCTTTCTCTGACTGAGTGAAATCATGTAGTATTGTTCTTTCTCTGACTGACTCATTTCACTTAGCATAACACTCTCAAGCTCCATCCACACCGTTAACTATATAGAACAGATGGTTAACAGAGGGGAGATGGGTAGAGGGATTGGTGAAATAGGTGAAAGGGATTAAGAGGACACTTATCATGATGAGCACTGAGTAATGTATAGAATTGTTGAGTCACTATATTGTACACCTGAAATTAATGTTAACGCCATATGTTAACTATACTAGAATTAAAATTAAAACAAAAAAAGATTTGGGAGGCAGATTAAAAAAATGAAACAAGGGTGCCCGGGTAGCTCAATCGGTTAAGCATCTGACTTCAGCTCAGGTCATGATCTCACGGTTTGTGGGTTCAAGCCCAATGTCCAGCTCAGAGCCTTGAGCCTGCTTCAGAATCTGTGTCTCCGTCTCTCCCTGCCCCTCCCCTGCTTGTGCTCTATCTCTCTCTCAAAAATAAATAAACATTAAAAAAAAAAAAGACATTGATAGCCACAGACTAAGAGAAAACATTCAAATTAAAAAATAAACTATCCAAAATATTTGGATATATTTTATTTCAAAATAAAAAATAATATGATAAAACTTTGTGCCAAAAATATGTAAGGAACACTTACTTAAAACTAAATAATAAGAAGACTAGCAACCAATAAAAATAAAGATACCTGTTATATTGATTCCAAAATTGATCCCATGACCAGCTATTAGCTTAGCAAAATTTCTAACTGCTTGATATTTTCTAAAGGGTAAAGTATCTAATTTCAGGAATATTGCTGGATTTATTTCATTCAAACTTATACACAGTGTGAAACAAATTAAAAGACAGAGATCAAGGACTTCTTCAAGTTTATAGACCAGGTTGTAAGACCTGTTTTGAGCCTGCTCCACTAGTAATGCCTACCCTCTGAATGTCTACATATAAGATGGGAAAGTGAGAAGAGGGAAAGGAAGAAAAGTATACTACATGGCTCCACTTCCAAAAAAGTTGTATAAATGTAAGTACCAAATATTAATTTAACCACACTTTTAATAGAACTATATTAGTGTGATAAATTGAAAAGTAAGTCTTCTGGAAACTAGGATGTTACACAGAAACTGAGAATTGACTCATAAATTACATCTTGTAAAATGTGCACTGATTCGCAGAACTGTACCAAACCAAACTATGATATTCATTATAGACTCTCACAATTAACACCAGTTTATTCAGACTCCTATACATAAGACCACAAATAAACTGATACAAGGGAATCTCCACATAGCTCATGTTTTCTAAAACCACTGATGTTTCATCTGCTCCTTAATTTACAAAGCCTGACCAATCCCTGCTAAAACCAAGGCAAATTTTATAAGACCCCTTTCTTACTCCCTTTGAAACTCACCTTTGCTCTGCATGATGTAGGGTCTCCTTTGTTGCAGAAAATAATAAACTTCACTTGATTTCAGCGGTGTTCCTAATGGTCTCTGGTTCATATTGAAACCAGAATTGGAAGACAAGAAGATACAGTGTGTGTGCTGGATCCTCATCTTCCATAGCTAGAAGTGAACAGACAATATATAAAATGTATAAATCAAGAAGCAACAATAAAAACATGTTATTTAGACGTAAGGAGGAGCGTCTGAGTACCTCAGTTGGCTGAGTGTCTGACTCTTGATTTCGGCTTAGATCATGTTCCTGGGGGCTTGTGGAATTGACCCCCATATCAGGCTTTATGTTGAACATGGAGCCAACTTGAGATTTTCTCTCTCTCGTTCTCTCCCTCTGCCCCTCTCCCCTGCATGAGCATGTGCTATCTCTCTCTCTCTCTCAAATAAATAAATGAATAGATAGATAAAATTTAGACATATGGAGACAGATATCAAAACAATCAGCTAAGGAAACTAAAAGGGAATGAGTTAGAAGATGATTATTTCGTTCAAAATATTGAAGAGCATGGGTGGCTCAGTCAGTTAAGTGGCCAACTCTTGATTTCAGCTCAAGTCATGATCTTATGGTTTGTGGGATAAAGCCCCGCATAGATTTCGCACACTGATGGCATGGAGCCTGCTTGGGATCCTCTCTCACTCCTCTCTCTCCTTCTGCCCCCAACTCATTCTCTCTCTGTCTCAAAATAACTAAATAAACATTTAAAAAATCTTGAAGTACCATTTCATCTTTAACCATATATTACTTTGATATTAATGAAATTACATTGAAAATAATAAATTAGATGTATATTTCAGGACAAAATAAGAAATTAACTGATTTTATATTTGCTCAACAAATATTTCTTTCTTAAACACCACTATGTACCAGACACAAGTCTAAGTACTGAGTATCAGTAGAGAAACAAAAGCAAAACACATCCCTGCCCTAAAAAAGTTCAGACAGATAAGGAAACTGGGTCCTGCTCACTTCTCACAACGTAAAACAGTTCTAATTTTTTTTTTCAGTATTTATTTTTGAGAAAGAGAGACAGAGCGTGAGCGGGAGAGGGGCAGAGACAGAGGAAGAAACAGAATCCGAAGCAGGCTCCAGACTCTGAGTTGTCAACACAGAGCCCGATGCGAGGCTCAAACTCACAAACTGCGAGATCATGACCTGAGCCGAAGTCAGACGCTTAACCGACTAAGCCACCCAGGTGCCCCTAAAACAGTTCTAGATCACATAGCTGGTAAATGGTTAAGCAGAATTTGATATAGGGTCATCTGATTCTAGACCCTACTGATTTTAATTTTAATTATACACAGATTGGAACAAGGACAGGAAATTTCCAAAATGTTAGGGCCCTTTTATCCCTAGCTGCTTTCAGAATTCTCTCTTTGTCCTTATATTTTGTCAGGTTCACTATGATATGTTGTGCAGAAGATCGATTCAAGTTATATTTGAGGGGAGTTCTCTGTGCCTCTTGGATTACAATGTCTGTTTCCTTCCCCAGATTGGGGAAGTTCTCTGCTATAATTTGTTCAAATACTCCTTCAGTGCCTTTCCCTCTCTCTTCCTCTTATGGAATTCCTATGATATGGATATTGTTCTGTTTGATTGTATCGCTGAGCTCTTGAACTCTCCTTTCGTGTTCCTGGATCAGTTTATCTCTCTTTTTCTCAGCTTCCTCTTTATTTATAATTGTGTCTTCTAATTCAACTATTCTCCTCACTGCCTCTTCAATCCGTGCATTGGATGCCTCCATTTTATTATGCACCTCATTTATAACAGTTTTTAATTCATCACAACTATTTTTAAGCTCCATAGTCTGTAGCAATAGCTTCTCTGATACCTTCTTCCATGCTTTTTTCAAGCCCAGCGATTAATTTTATGACTATTGGTCTAAATTCTGGTTCAGTTATATTGCTTATATCTGTTTTAAGCAGCTCTTTAGCTGTCATTTCTCCCTGGAATTTCTTTAGAGGAGAGTTCTTCCATCTTGTCATTTTGGCTAGCTTTCTGTCTCTTGTTAGTTTTAAAAGCTTGTTATGTGCTCTGCCCCTGCAAGTACTGCTATATTAAAGAAGGCTCATTGACTGTCTAGGGCCTGTCCGTTCAGGAAGTGTTCTTTTAATGTTGTCTCTTGGTCTCTCTTGTTTTTTGGCTATTTTATTACCCTACTTGTAGTGGTATTTGGGACTCTTCACCATGTGTACTTTGGCTTATTTCTTGAGGTAGCCCTAAAGTGTCCCAATGTTGTGACCCTGATCATTTAATTCTTGCTCTAGGAACCAGTCTAGCACACTCAACGTCACACTTTGTTCTTCTCTTCCGGTTCCTGCTTTCAGGGCTCAGAAATCACACCCTTGTCTGTTGTCCCACCACAAGACAGCAGGGGCACTGAGCCCAAAAGCGGGAAAAGCTGAATCTGGATTCCTCTGTCTCCCCACAGCGGTTCAGCCCCCTCAACAGGCACCCCACCGGAAATTTACAAAATGAATCTAGGGCATCTTATAGTGCCAGAATGTAAGTACTCAAAAAAAAAAAGAAAAGGAAAGAAAAAGAAAAAGAAAAAAAAAAAGACTCCAATAAGGAGTGTATTCAAAAGGACACAATAACCAACAGAAAGAGATCACAATGGCCAAAGCTATAATTTGAGCAATAAAATAAGGAAGTATTGGATTGTAGCCCAAAGTACAAACTAAATATCCATGAGTTCATATTGACTTANTGATATCTTAAGAAATCAAAGGAACATCCTTATTAATAAATAAGTTCCTCTAATGACACGAAAATAATTCTAGATACTGCAGTGTTATACTTGTTTGACACAAAGGAGCTGAGGCTTTAGTAAGGTTACATTTATATTATATATATATAATATATATATTATATGTATATACACATACATATACACATACATATGAGAGAATAAACAAATCTCCCATGCAGCATTCCAAATAATTTATACAGCTACTCTTCTATCCAGAAGGAGATGCACAATTCCCCCCTCCTTAAGTATTGGTGGTGCATAGTGATTTCTTTCCAAAGGGCACAGTATGGAAAGGGGATTAAAAGAGTAACGTTACAGTGCAGAAACTGGACAAACACTACCGCAGCCAGATGTCAAGATCAACATCAATAGAGATGTCATGTTGACAGCATCTTCCTTTGATAGGGATGTGATGAAATGGTACTTTACCTTTGTTGTCTCCCTACCAAAAACTCATAACTCTAGGCTAATCAGGAGAAAAACATCAAAATATCCCAAGTGAAGGACATTCTACAAAATATATGACCGGGTACTCATTAAAACTCTCGAGGTCATTAAGAACAAGGAAAATCTAAGAAACTTTCCCAGTCCAGAGGAACTTAAGGAGAAACGACAACTAAATGCCATGTAGTATTCTGGATGAGATTCTGAAACTGAGAAAGGACATTAGGTAAAAACTATGGAAATCTGAATAAAGCCTGAGCTTTAGTTATGAATAGTATTGAATAGTATTCAATATTCAATAGCATGCAGCTCATTAATTGTTAACACACATATCATACTTCTGCAAGATGTTAATACTAGGAGAAACTGGTTACATGGTACTATCTTTGCCATTTTTCTGTAAATCTAAAACTGTTTCTTAAAATAAGGTTTATTTTTAAAAGATTTGAACAAGTGAAAAATATCTGGACAGCCTGGCAATTTGGCAATTATGATCTGTTCTGTTCTTCAAAAATAACAACATAGACCCTAGCTGGCTAAGTCTCCTTATCATGTGCTCTATGAAACAAGTTGTTTAAAGCCAAGGTTGTGAATTCCAAATGAATATTCTAGAAACAGTGTATTAAAATAAAATATACCTTAATATCAAAAGTAGTTCTCTCTAGGGTGTGATCACAGATGACCATTTTGTTGTTGTTTTCTGTGTTTTCCAAGTTAACTGCAATAAGCATGTATTACACATAAAATTTCAGAAAAGAGCATAACAAAGGTGCTTTTAGTAAAATTTGCAATTAAATAACTGCAGAGGGCACCTGAGGGGAAGGAAAAGGAAAAAGATTATTCTACAAATACGAGATGCCAGTCCCTGGGCTGGGCACTTAACATATATTATTTCATTTAGGTGTGTAAAATAAAGATGTCCTTCAATTGAATCACATTTGGAGAGTATTTTATGTTTATGAAGCCATTATAAGTTTTATACAAAAATGCAAAGGCAAGCTCTTTAGAGTTCCGGTCATGCATTTTTTGTTCCTATGCTGAAAGCACAATTAGTTACCCACCACCTAACATGTCATCTACATTTTTTTCTTGTCACATAGTTTTATTTGATCCACTTCTGAAGAGAAGCCAATACACCATGTCATGCCTATATATGAATCTCTTAAACTAATTTTATGCTTCATTGTGAAATAATTGATTTGTGATTCACAGGACATTAATTAACTCATAAGCCTTTAATAGTAAGTAAATAATGAAGTTTAGAAAATGATGGCATGTAATTGAGTCTAAAGGGACTCTTTTTCACACTTTTTTGTTTTGCTTTTTATATTATATCAAAAAGATGGACAAAATTTTAATCACATTAATCACAGATGTTAAGATCACAAATTTTATATATATGTCAATATTTTTACATAAGGCTCATTTTCTGTGAAAGCCTGTCTCAGGCCCATTTCCTTTGAAAGCCTACCTCAAAATCAAAACTACAATCAATAACCAATGTATATTGTTCTTGCAAGTGATTGCTGAAAATGGATGCTCAGTAAGTCTGTAAATTTGTAGATTTGGAGATGGTTTTCTCTAAAGATTTCCAATAAATATAGAAAAAACTTTTTCCCTCTGACACCTTTTTCTAGAGGTGACTTCTAAATTCCAGAAAGTAACAATACTGTAATTATTGAATTAGCATTAATTACTTGCTTAGCATTTTATCATATAGTCTGATTTAATCCCTACAATAACTTGTGGTATAGGTACTATTATCCCCAATTTACAGAAATCTGTGTAAAGTCACACAGCAGTAAGTAGAAGAGTTATGTCTCAAATCTGTGTATCTAATTCCAATGCCCAAAGTCTTAATCACTCTGCTGTACTGTTTCTTAGCATTGGTGCCTCTATTTGAGACTGAGTTAGCTGCGGCTCCCCGACTTCCTCAACTCCCCTTGGGAAGTTGATCTTATCCTAGTTCGTTGCCACCTTATCCAAACCACCCTTATCTCTCACCTAGACTACTACAGAAGCCTCGTCTCTGTGGATCCATGGTCTCCCTAATCCTTTATTTGTTGTCTTTTTCCTCCATCCCACCCCCACTCTCAATCCATTCTCTACACTGTAATCACAATGATTTTTCTCAAATCATGAGGTCTACAAGCCATTACCTGTTTGTTGTGTGAATTTCCATTTGCATCTTGTGCAATGCTATCCCTCACTCTCTGCTGCCACTCTAGTCTTCTTTACATATGAATATGTACCATAGTCCCTCCTGCCACAGGACTATTGCATACACTGTTCCCTCCCCTTGGATCATTCTTTGCCTAGTTAACTCCTACTTACCTTTCACATAACAACTCATAATAATACCATCAGGAAGTATTCCTTGACCTCCATATCAAGACATAACTCCTCCTGTTATATCCTCCAGAAACATGCATCTCTGTTCCATTACATGCTGTCATTACACTATTATGTTTGTTTTTGTGATTTCTTGATTGTCTGATCTAAGCCACTATGCCCTACTATGCACCAGATTGTAAGCTCAGCGAAGACAAAGACTCTGTTTGCTTTTGCTCCCTATGTTATGAGTTTGCACACAGTAAGCTTTCAACAAAAGCACATAAATGAACAACTATTCCCACTCTCTACCACTCTCATCCTCTACATAGGGACTACTAACCTTCTCCAATAGGAAGAATGTCCTCTGCCCTTCCATAAGGTCTAATGCAGGAATAAAACTAAGGCAATGAGGGGAGAGAAATATAAATAGTAGTGGCTGCATAATAAACCTCCTGGGATCCAAGGACAAGAATTTCAATAGCTACTTTAAATTCCAGGTATAGTTTCGTATGCTATTTTGAGCCTTCAATTAGCCCCTGAGCTACAAATTCATATATGAATACATATATATACAAACACACATATATACACATGTACATATATATATATACACACACACACAAATACATATACACATACATACATACAACATCTCCACTGGAATTTCTAAGAGGCATTTCAAGTTTAACATGCCCCAAATTGAACTATTTTGATTTCTCCTCTAAATCCATTCCTCCCTAGTTCTCCCCACCTCAAAAAATGGCATCATGTTGTATCCAATTCCCAGGCCAAAAACCTAAGAATCATGCCTGATTTGCTTTTTCTCATATACCCTACATTTAAATTAAATTTGCCCTCTGTTCAAAACCCTCCAATTGCTCCTATCATACTTAAATAAAATCCAAAATCTTTATCTGACCTTAGCACTTTTCATAATGTGGCCCCTCTTCACCTCTTCGACCTCATTTCCTCTTTTGTTCCTGTTTCATAGCAGTTCAGCATCATTGGCTTTACAATGATCTTGGAAGATGCACATGGCCACTTCAGAATCTTTGTACTTGCTTCCCTGTGCCTAAAAGGTACTCACCCCAGGTATTTGCACAGTTTATACTCCCTACTGCCTTCAGGGCGCTGGTCACATGTTTCCCTCATTTTTAAAAAATATTTTTAATGTTTATTTGCTTTCAGAGAGAGGCAGAGTACAAGCTGGGAGGGGCAGAGAGAAAGGGAGACACAGAATAGGAAGCAGGCTCTAAGCTCTGAGCTGTCAGAACAAAGCCTGATGTGGGGATTGAACTCATGAACTGCAAGACCGTGACCTGAGCCAAAGTTGGATGCTTAACTGACTGAGCCACCCATGTGCCCCACAGGTCTTCCTCATTGCAAGTTCTTCCCTCATCACCATATCTACTTAGCCCTCATTGGTGCTCTAAGCTCTGTATCTCATTCCCTTTTCTAAATAGCACTTATCACTACTGTTTTAAATTATATATTTATTTACATACTTATTCATCTATGCCTCCACTGCTCTATTTTAATCTCCTCAAGGGTTATCTATTCTGTTAAGCATCTAGGAGCTAAATACCCATGAATGAATGAAAATTATTGTCAAAGCCCAACTCTTTTGCATTATTTCACAGTTTGAATTTTTTATGTCGAGTAGACATGGAAAAGGAAATAAATGAACTATTTAATAACTAATGTTAAAAAAGCTAGCAATGCAAAATGTAATCTTTTAATGATTAGCTAAGAATGATTACAAATCTGTACCAAAGAGTTGTAAAAAAATTAATGAAAGCTTATTGTTGTGGTTTCTTCATTGACTTAGGAAATTTTGGAATCAGATGAATTATTTACTTATTTGTTTCTCTTTAGTCTTCCTCTGCAAAGCCTGTCATTAACTGCTACTCATGACAATCTTATGGCAATAACACTGTGTGTCAATGCAAAGATTATATAATGTATAAGAAAATAGACAATAATGTTAAAACCAGTAAATTTGTTAGGTGATTCACCCTGTGATTACTCAGTAAGTAAAAGCATGAGATATGGACAGAAGTTCACTATTAATTTTTTTTCTTTATGTTACACATTAGCACCAAAGAACTACAGTTTACAAATTTCTGATTCAAGGAAAAAAGATGACAGGCAAATTAACACTATATTTCATATTTTAGATGATGGATACTTCACCCTAAAATTTCCAGCATGCTAGAGGAAAGTGGAGAGAGCTCAAAAGGACCTACAACTATTTATTTCAACAGGTTAGGAAAGCTAGGAATCAGTCTGGACTCTCCTCTTCCTGGTACTTGGCGCCACCCTCCCCACTATTCAATGTGTCATCGAGTCTTATCTAGTAATATGTCTCAAAGTCATCAGTTTAAGGTTTTAGGTAGGGTAGCTGCTGCCCTAATCCTCTTACTCGGGTTATAAAAGTTTCTTGCAGCACCTGGGTGGCTGAGTTGGTTAAATGCCCAACTCTTGATTTTGGTTCAGTCATGACCTCATAGGTTCAGGAGATTGAGCCCCGCATCCAGCTCTGCACTGACAATGTGGAATCTGCTTGAGATTCTCTCTCTCTGCCCCTCCCCTGCTTGATCATGTGAGCACAAGTGTGCACATGCACATGCATTCTCCCTCTCAAAATAAATAAAAGACTTTTTTTTAAGTTTCCTGAAATGTCTCTGCACATTCATCTGTTTTCCTTTAGATTCATTCTCCAGCTTTTAGCAGAGGACATTCTAAGATGCAAATCCAATAATGTCACTCTATTCCTTAAAAACATGCAGTGGCCTCTCTTTGCTTTTAGGAGAAGAATTCTGGTCCTTAATGAGACGTGAAGGCCACATGTGTTCTGGCCTCTGCCTAACATCCCAACCTCATTATGAACCACTTTTGACTTTACTCTTTCCACTTGAGCCACACCATTCTCCTGTTAGATCCTTCAAGGTGCCAAATGCCTTTTTGTTTCACAGCCCCCCTCTGTAGGTATCATTCTGATTTTACATCAAGGTCACTCCCTGGAGGTAAGTCTCCCAGTCCCTCCAGACTAGGAGAGACTCTCCTGTTACAAATCCTCACAGGTGCGCTCAGACCTTTTCTATCCCATCATAATTACACATTTAATTTACTTACTATTCTTTTCTACATTACACCCTGTAAGCCTCCTAAAAGGAGGAACCACAGGAGTGGTGCTTGATATTATATCCCAACACCTAACATATAATCTAGCATACAGAAGTTCTGTAAGTACTCCATGATAACCACATGAGATGAGAAGAAACAGCCAAATGTTGGCATAAGGAATCTGTGCTACATCTAAGAGCATTTTTCCAGCATCAATGAACACTGGAATGGGATCCCCCAAAATGCCAAAGGACCATCCCCTATGGAGACTCCTAAAAACAAACTATATCAGCTCAGAGCTGCATTATACAATACAGTAGCCACTAGCCAAATGTGGCTACTGAGTTCTTGAAATGTGAGAAAAGTCCTAAATTTTTATGTTGACTACATGTTCAAATAATAATTTGGATATATTGGGTTAAATAAAATATACTTTTAAACTTAATTTCACCTTTTTTATTTTTTTAATGTGACTACTAGGAAATTTAAAATATATGTATCTCACATTACATTTCTTTTTTTTTTTTTTAATAGTTTATTGTCAAANACATTACATTTCTTTTAGAACATGGTGGTTTATGAATTTCAGGACAATACTGCCGAAGATAGGCATGACAGAGTGAGACAAGCTGTGGACATTGATCTGAATACGGCAAAAAGTCCTGAGGAATTTTCTTGTGCTAGAAGAATTCTAAACACAATTCTTGTGTTTCTGTCTGCCAATATCATCCCATCCCACTTGGCTGTGCCTGTGCTATTTTACCACACATCCAAATATTTGTTCAATACATGGCCCCACTTGGCTAAGCAAAGTGAACTTCAAACCTCCTCCTTATGTTTGTATTTAACTTGTATCTTAAAGTTTAACATAAAGTTTGCAAAGTTCAGCTTTCCCACTTTACTGAATTCCAAGGGGTCAGTTTGTTGATAGAGGGCTGGAAAAAAGTGTGACATTGTGTGTCATTTCTACCCAATGTAACTAGGAACTGAACATTGCAAGCAGCAGTTCCATTTAGAAATGTAGATTCAGAGTTTTATTGATTCTCTATATACCTCTGAAAGCTTCACTCCTCAGAGTTTTCTTTTTATTCCAATGGCAGTTTGCCCATGTCCTTTTTACATGCTGTCTTCCTCCTAAGATCCTGAAGCAAGTGAATACATGGATTTATCTTGGTATCCCTAACATCTAGCCTAGAACAGTGCCTGATACAAAGTAAGCACTCAATAAATCTTTTCTAGAATGTGTTGAGTAAATGTATTTTTCCTTACTCTGATCACTCCTTGACTCTAACCTCAGCACTGATTGTAGATTCAATTTATAGGCATGTACTTAATGAACCATTGCCCAGAGATTGTTTTAGGACCATTTTATGAGTATGTGTTTTAAGTGACTAAATCAAAGATAGGAGTATTGAACCTCTTTTAAATGCTTAGGGCTATGCTTTAAGCATTTCACATGTTCAATATACACTAACTAATAAATTATAATCATTAGATCAAATGGTATTCCCACAAAAAGGTGAAGGACCAGACCATGATTTCTTAGCACACTCCACTTCTTAGTCAACATGCTATGCTTAGGCATACAATTAGTATTCATACAACTTAGTGAGTATACCTCTAACATGGAAGCTATAGTTTAGGATAAGCTGCAACCATTGAAATATGAAGTTCAGGTGATTTCTTTTGAACATAAACTCTTCATAACATAAAGATGATTGAAAAACTACATCAAGAATATGTACTGAATAATTTATCTTAGGCAATTAGGTCTAGGTGAGTAGAGCCACAAAGTAGTCAGGGGTACATGCAAGACTAATACACATAACCTTCATGTTTGACCAGCTTCAACCAAGACCTTGCTTCTGCACAAGGACATTGAGAGGCACAGCAGCATGCCTGTTGACTGCCAGAAATCAACATGAGGAGACAGATAACCATGGTACCTGGCAGCTTGAGAAATTCGCTGTTTCACCAAAAGCATCAGGCAGTTTCACCAGGTGAAGGACAATTTAGCAAATATTCATAGTCCTAGACATTTTTGCTAATAGGAGGCCAGTACAAGTATACTCTTGGGTTGAGTCCAACATCTGAATGAAATCTCAACATTAAACACTCGGGTATAAGTAAATTGGAAATTCAGTTTTGGGGATTTCAGTAGAATGATTCTCATCAGAATTAACAACCTCAAGGCAGAAGAGATTTTGTTTTATAGCAGATTCTTCTTCTACACTAGTAGTCCAGGCAGAAATACTAGGTCACAAGATTGCTTTTAATGGTTTAAGTGTGTGTGTGTGTGTGTGTGTGTGTACTCCTCCCAATTTTGTAAACCTGAATAACCAACATTTATAAATATAAATGGCTGACCTGGCATACATCCAGGCTATTACTACTTTTATCCTTGGTGGCCATCAACTGCCTTAGCAATGATCTAGAGAAAATGTGTATGGAGAAATTGCCATTGCATTTCAGTAATTGACAGATAGTACGTCCTAGGCTTTGTGGCAGTCATAACCTCTAGCCATTCCATTTTTCCATAAACAAAGGAATAAACAATTGATGCGGATTCAACTAGGCCATGAACACTATCTTTGCTGACATATTCTTTTCTTGCTAAGAACTGCAACTTGCCATTTGCAAACAATCAATGTAGCAAAGAGATCTCATAAAAAGCTATTTAACCCATTATGTGAATGAGATGCTATGGAAGAAAAAAATGACAGGTAACAGGGAAGGGGCAGGAAGGAAAATATGGGATTTTCTAGAGTAGTGATAATATATAGGAAAATTCTAAGGGGAATTAAATGAATTTCAGCTATAGTATGAATTAGGATATTGGATAGTCTAAGAACCCAACTACCATTTGTTATGATGTTTCCATGGGGAATGTCTCTAAAATGATTTTCTGAAATGAAATCTGCTTTATATCACTTTTTGCCTAGGAAAATATTTAAATGAATAGTAGTAAAATGTAGTTACGGTTAATAAAAAAAAAATCAAAAGAATTCATTTATTCTCCCCTACTATTGGAGTTACAGGAAAGTAAACAAAGCATTTGTATGCTAACTTTAATAGGAGGTAGGGTGCCATAAAATACAAAGGTAGGGTTCTGGAGGTAGAGAGGTGGTCAAAGAAGGCATGGGATGGAGGATGATTTGAGAGACTTGAAAGAATGTGAAGGGCATATAAAGAGTATTCTTGGCAGATTAAAAAAAATAAAAAACAAAAATTTAGTTCTGGAAGCAAGAAAAATAATAAAGTCAAGGAAGACTCCCAGATTTCTGGTTTTCACTCCAGAGAAACAGTTGTACCATTCCCCAAGAGAGGGAACAAAGAGAGGTCCAGCATGAAGAAGAAAGGGTAGAGTTTAGTTTTGGAGGTGAATACAAAGGAACCTAAGGAACATACAAGTGATGGTATCTAGGAACCAGGTAGATATCTGGAGCTCAGGCTTATAAGACTTCTAGCTGGAGACACAGATTTTTAAGCCATAGGGATAGTAATTAAGGGCTTTGGAGAGAACAAATCCCCCTCTCCAAGACTGTGCCAGTGTGGGAAGGGGTACCTCAAAGGATAGGTAACAAAAGAGGAATGGCCAGAATGGTAGAAAGGAAAAAATAAAAGATGTCACTGAAGCAAAATAAAAGGGAGGATTTAAAGGAGGAAAGAATGATCAACAAGGATGATCAACTAATATGAGGACTGATAAGAATCTGTTGGATTGAGTTATATGGAGCCATTGGCATTTGGTTAAAACAGTACAGTGGAATGGTGTAAGACGAGAACAGCTGAATTGTGGAAGACTAAGAAGTAGAGTCATATAAGTAGACAATTCTCAAAGAGTGTGCCCATCCAGAGGCAAATAAAGATATGGATGTACTGGGAGGGCAACTTGGCCTTGAGGGAGAGGTGGCTTTTATTTCATTTTGCTTTGTTTACATAGTTAAGTAAAGGAGCCAACAAGAGAAAGAAGAATTTGATGATATGAGAGAGAAAAAAGTCAAAAAACTGAGAGAGTTATAAAGGAGGGAAAAAATGAGACTCAAAGCCCATACAGAAGGAATTAGCCCTAAATAGGAAAAGATCTATATCTTTCATGGGAGGAACAAGAAGAAAGGAGAAAAATCTAAAAGTAGGATACGTAAGATAATAAGTTTATTGCTTGGAGATGGGAGTGTTCTCTCTGATGATTTCTATCATCTTCGTACAGCAAGAAATGAGCTCATCAGCTGAGAAGAGGTGGGAGTAAAAGCTGTAGAGTGACAGCTTTGAGCAGAGTAGGGAATGGGAGAGACAGAGGATTCTACATACCTGGAAGGCTTGCAAAACTCAACCAAAAGCATAACAAGGTTCTGTGGGTTTTGCCAGCAACTGGTTGAAGTGCTGGCTCATGGGCTATGACCTCCACAGTTTATGGACTGGGAAAAAAAGAGAAGTGGAGAGATTTAAGGCCTCCCAGAGAAGAAAAATTAATTGTTGGGGAGAGAGATTAAGAGATGTGGAAAATTAAAGGTTTAAAATTAATACTGCTAAAGTAGTGCAATTCCAGGTAATAGCAAGAATCAGGTCATGGGCACTGTTGTACATGGTTGAAGCTGAGTGGAGATAAAGGTCACAAGAATTGGTAAAGTCACAGAAATGAGATGCTACAGTTGTTGGTTAAGTTGTTCACATAGGCATGGAAGTCACTCAGAACAATGGTATAAACTGCAACGAAAAACAATGAACAAATTGTCTTTAATTAATAAATAGAAAAGCTGTGATGAATACCAAAATTGAAGTGCTTAAGAAATAAAAAACAATTAAGAAGGATAGAGGAAGGACATACAAAACAACCTGAAAAATTTCCAATGGCCAAAGCTTTTTGAGCACTAAAACAATAGGTTTGGATTATAGCACAAAAATAAAATAAACATCCATGAGTTTATACTGATATAAATAAGTGATTAAAAAATAGAGGGGAAGTGACAAATTTTCCATACAGAATTATTCTAAATACTAAATGTAGAAGAAATGAGAAAAATAGAAAATTACCACAGCAATATTTGCTTTAGGCAAGATCCACAGATGAATGCTAAAAGTAGCCACCAAAACATTAAGGAGAAACAGGATATTCACATAGCCTTGAACTATCTTCCCCCAATAAATTTATTAATTACTGTGGTGATTTTAACATATGTCTAAACATTTTTCAATATATCTCCCTCTAGGAAGTGGAGCTTAATTCTCCTCCCCTTATGTGTGAGCTAGATTTAGTGACTCATTTCTACCCAAGGGTCTGAAAAGAGAAAAAAAATAATACCTTTACAGAGAAGAAACCTGGCAGGCACTAGCTTAACCAAGGGATCAAGGATATATTTATATCACCAGTCCTAGTCATACTGATGTCATGCACCCCTAATATGATGTGATGGGAAGGGTACTTCACTTCTGTAGCAGTCTTCGTCCAAATCCTAACCCTAGTCTAATCATGAGAAAAACATGTCACGATGAGGGACAAAATAAGAGACATTCTAGAAAAACATTTGGTCGGTAATCTTCAAAAGTGTCAAAGTCATGAAAAACAAAGAAAGTCTGTAAAATAAGGAAAGATAGATTAAAGAAGCCTAAAGGGACATGACAACCAAGTGCAACATGGTACTAGACTGGATCCTGAAACAGAGGACACTGGTGTAAAAACTGGGGAAATCCAACTAAAGCCATCATTTAGTTGATAATGTTGGACCAGTGTTAATTTCCTTGTTTCGACAAGAGGCTAACATTAAGGGAAGTGAGCTAAAGGGTATATGGGAATTCTGTATACTTCTTCAGAACTCTTTTGTAAATATGAATTCATTCAAAATAAAAAAACTTAAGAGAAAAGCTTTAATGAAGAAGAATGGGTAGCTAGGAGACCACTATTTTATCCAATAAGAGATAGGGGATATAATGAGTGTGGAAGATGGATGGCATGAGGCTGAATGGAGCAGGAGGTTTTATAGAGAGATGAAGAAGGAATGTTTTGAGACATCATTAATGGAGTGAAAAATAGAGGCCAGCTTATCAACTCTGCATTAGAGCACAACGTTTATTTGACTAGATGCTATTGCAATGTCTAGAGGTCAAATAAGAACTGAAAAGTATTTGCTGCATTTGGTAATTCTTTGGTCCAAGTATTATGTGGACCACTGGTCTTGATGAGAAAGGCCATCATCCTTGAAATCTATCAATATCAATCAGCTCCCTTCCATTATCCATGGCAAATTCATGCTATTCCCTATTTCAGAGTTTGCAGCCCCCATGAACAAAGTTTTATAAGTGACCTGAGGAATGGCATAAGTCCTGAGTTGTTTTGCATAGTAGGATGACTGGCATATCTGGAACGTAGTAAATGATCAACTCCCCAGCTCATATTTCCAGCTTTCCTTCCCTTTGACTTCCTCCTACCAAGAGGAGAGTTTTTCTACAAAGTGCTCTAAACATTATGGCAAACTAGCAAAAATTTAACAAGGAAAGGAATTTTTTAAAAATCAATACTAAAGTTTGCTCAGTGCCTGTCAAGAGTTCAAACTAGTAACTGAAACTTTTACATAAATGATCTCATTAGGAATAATTCAGAAAATATGAATAAAAACAGGGAAAATGAAACGCTGATAAATCCTACTCACTGTACTATTTGGAAAAATTAATAATGTATACTACTCTAAATTTAAGATATAGGGAAAACATGGGTCAAAAGGATGGGAAGGCAGAGGTTTTAAGGTACCGAAAGGCGGACTATTCCACAATAGCTTTAGCTATCTTTTAATCAAACCTACGGTTTATTTGTCGTGTGTAAGTACCAGCCCACAGCCACAGCAAAGTCACAGCAGGGCAACAAAGGGGACTCCAAGGCATGCAGAGTCAATGCCGCCCATCACAAACAGCCAAACAACTCGTGTCTGTGTTAAAATTCATCACAAAATTCCAGAAAGAAAAAAAATAAGAACTCCCAAATTTTCAGTGTTCCTCTTGATAGATAAGTCTAACAAATACAACTAGAATTAAAATATAATAATGATAAATAAGTGAAGATAGATGATAGAATAGGTACACAGATACAAACAGACAGGTAGATGAAACGATAATAAATGTGTTCTAGGAACCAGATCTGAAAATTCAGTTAATAATGTCCAATAGGTTAAAAAATGAAAAAAGACATTATCTAAGACTAACAATATCTGCATGTTTTTATAAACAATAAACAACTGCAAAAAAAAAACAAACAACAACACTATCATTTTTTCGGCACTTAAATTCTGAGAAGCTTAAAGTGCTTTATATGTAATGTCAGTCCCACTCCCAGAGAATTAAGTGGGAATCAGCATCAAGAATAAATAAACTGATCCACTCAAAAGCACACAGCAAAAATGACTGGGCCAAATCAAATCCTAGATGAGTGTTTTATGCAGCACAGAAGGCTTACAGTGGAAACCTGGAAAGGTACACAGAGTGTGTCTTAAAAGACATTAAAAAAGAGAGATGGTAGCAAGATGGGAGAGAAGTAGGGGGCTCCGTGCATTTTGCTTGCACCCATCTCTCAAACAGAGAAGGCTTGAAGTCATAGGACACTGAGCCACAGGAATTTGGGAAGAGAAAGAGAATACATTGGGAAGGAAACCTCATAAGTGCAGCTACCTCAAAAGAAACAAGCCAAAGTACACATGGTGGAAGGTCCCAAATACCACTACAAGTAGGGAAATAAAATAACCAAAGTCTCAACAAGAGAGACCAAGAGACACCATTCAAAGAACACTTCCTGAACAGGCAGGCCTTGGATGGTCAAAGAGCTCACTTCAATACAGCAGCACCCACAGGGGCAGAGTGCATAACAAGCTTTGAAAATTTACAAAAGACAGAACGCTAACCAAAATGACGAAACGGAAGAACTCTCCTCCAAAGAAATTCCAGAAAGAAATGACAGCTAAAGAACTGCTCAAAACAGATATAGCAACATAACTGAACAAGAATTTAGAACAATAGTCATAAAATTAATCGCTGGGCTTGAAAAAAGCATGGAAGATATCAGAGAAACTATTGCTACAAAGACTATGGAGCTTAAAAATAGTTATGATGAATTTAAAAATGCTATAAATGAGATAAATAATAAAATGGACATGTCCAATGCACGGATGGAAGAGGCAGAAAGGAGAATAAGTGATTTAGAAGACACAATTATAAAAAAAGAGGAAGCTGAGAAAAAGAGAGATAAACTGATACAGGAACACAAAAGAAGAGTTTGAGAGCTCAGCGATACAATCAAACTGAGCAATATCCATATCATAGGAATTCCAGAAGAGGAAGAGAGAGAGGGAAAGGTGCTGAAGGAGTCCTTGAACACATTATAGCAGAGAACATCCCCAATATGGGGAAGGAAATACACACTAAAATCCAAGAGACACAGAGAACTCCCCTCAGAGGTAACTTGAATCGATCTTCTGCATGACATATCATAGTGAAACTGGCAAAATACAAAGACAAAGAGAGAATTTTGAAAGCAGCTAGGGATACAAGGGCCCTAACATACAAAGGGAACCTATCAGAGTGGTGACAGACCTATCTCCTGAAACTTCGCAGGCCAGAAAGGAATGGCAGGAAATCTTCAATGTGATGAACAGAAAAAATAGGCAGCCAAGAATCCTCTATCCAGCAAGCCTGTCATTCAGAACAGAAGAAGAGATAAAAGTCTTTCCAGATAAACAAAAATTGAAAGGCTCTGTCACCACTTAACAAGCCCTACAAGAAATTCTGAGGGGGACTCTCTGAGGGAAATGTTGCAAGGAACACAAGATACCAGAGACACCACCACAAGCATGAATCCCACAACGGACATGATGACTCTAAACCCATATTTTTCAATAATAACACTGAATGTAAATGGGCTGAATGCTCCAGTCAAAAGACATAGGGTAGCTGAATGGATAAAAAAACAAAATCGATCTATTTGCTGCTACAAGAAACTCATTCTAGACTGGAGGACACTTTCAGATCGAAAGTAAGGGGATGGAGAAATGTGTATCATGTTACTGGAAGTCAAAAGAAAGTTGGAGTAGCNTAATAATTACAGGGTCTATTCATTAGGAAGCACTAACAATTATAAATGTCTACTCACCAAATAGGGGAGCACCTAAATAAAACAATAAATCACAATTAATATAAAACAATCACAAACAGAAACAATCTTATGGATAAGAATGTGCTAATAGCAGGAGACTTTAATACTCCACTTACAGCAATGGATAGATCAACTTGACAGAAAATCACTAAACAGACAATTGATTTGAATGACACATTGAACCAGATGGATTTGACAGATATACTTAGAACTCTACATCCTGAGGCCATGGAGTTCACTTTCTTCTCAAGTGTGCACGGCACATTCTCCAAGATGGATCACATACTGGGACATAAAGCAGCCCTCACTAAATATAAAAGAATTGAGATCATACCATGCACGCTTTCAGATCACAATGCTATAAAACTTGAAATCAATCACAGGAAGATATCTGGAAAACCTCCAAAAAAATGGAGGTTAAAGAACACCCTACTAGAGAACAAATGGGCCAATCAGGCATTTAGAGAAGAAATTTTAAAATATATGGAAACAAATGAAAATGAAAATACAACAATCCAAAATCTATGGGATGTGGTAAAGGCAGTCCTAAGAGGAAAGTACATTGCAATCCAGGCCCATTTCAAGAAATTAGAAAAAGCACAAGTACAAAACCTAACAGCACACCTAAAGGAACTAGAGGGAGAGCAACAAGAGCACCCCAAACCCAGTAGGAGAAGAGAAATAATAAAAATCAGGGCAGAAATAAACAATATAGATACCAAAACCACAGTTGAACAGATCAACAAAATCAAGAGTTGGTTTCTTGAAAAAATAAACAAAATTGACAAACCTCTAGCCAGGCTACTCAAAAAGAAAAGAGAGAGCACTCAAATAGAAAAATTATGAATGAAAATGGATTTATTATAACCAACCCCTGAGAAATACAAGCAATTATCAGGGAATACTATGAAAAATTATATGCCAACAAACTAGACAAGTTAGAAGAAATGGACAAAATCTTAAACACACACTCACTAACAAAATTCACACAGGAAGAGATAGAAAATTTGAACAGACCCATAAGTAGTGAGGAAAACAAACCAGTTATCAAAAATCTCCCAACAAATAAGAGCCCTGGCCCAGATGGCTTCCCTGGGGAATTCTATCAGATATTTAAAACAGAATTAATACCCATTCTTCTCAATCTATTACAAAAAACAGAAATCGAAGGAAAACTTCCAGACTCATTTTACAAAGCCAATATCACTTTGATTCCCAAGCCAGAGACCCAGCAAAAAAAGAGAACTGCAGGCCAATATCCTTGATGAATACGGATGCAAAAATCCTCAACAAGATACTTGCAAATCGAATGCAACAGCACGTAAAAAGAATTATCCAACATGATCAAATGGGATTCATTCCTTGGGTTACAGGGCTGGTTCAATATTCACAAATCAATCAATGTGATACATCACATTATCAAAAGAAAAGATAAAAACCATATGATCCTGTCAATAGGTGCAGAAAAAGCATTTGACAAGATACAGCATCCCTTCTTAATAAAGACCCCAGAGAAAGTCGGGATAGAAGGAACTTACTTAAACATCATAAAAGCCATCTATGAGAAGCCCTCAGCAAACATCATCCTCAACGGGGAAAAACTGAGAGCTTTCCCCCTGAGATCAGGAACATGACAGGTATGTCCACTCTCACCACTGTTGTTTAACATAGTGCTGGAAGTCCTAGCATCAGCCATCGGACAACAAAGGAAAATAAAAGGCATCAGAATTGGCAAAGAAGAAGTCAAACTTTCACTTTTCGCAGACGACATGATACTCTACATAGAAAACCTGACAGACTCCACCAGCAGCCTACTAGAGCTGATCCATGAATTCAGCAAAGTTGAAGGATACAAAATCAACATACAGAAATCGGTTGCATTTTTATACAAGAGCAATGAAGCAACAGAAAGAGAAATCAAGAAACTGATCCCATTCACAACTGCACAAAAATACCACAAAATACCTAGGAATAAACCTAACCAAAGATATAGGAGATCTGTATGATGAAACTATAGAAAACTTAGGAAGGAAATTGAAGAAAACACAAAGAAATGGAAAAACATTCCATGCTCATGGGTTGGAAGAATAAATATTGTTAAAATGTCATTACTACCCAAAGCAATCCACACATTCAATGCAATCCCAATAAAAACTGCACCAGCATTCTTCTCAAAACTAGAACAAACTATCCTAAAATTTGTATGGAACCACAAAAGACTCCGAATAGCCAAAGTAATATTGAAGAAAACCAAAATGGGAGGCATCACCATCCCAGACTTTTGCCTCTACTACAAAACTGTAACCATCAAGACAATATGGTATTGGCACAAAAACAGAAACACAGACCAATGGAAGAGAATAGAGAACTCAGATTTGGCCCCAAAAGTGTACAGCCAACTAATCTTTGACAAAGGAGGAAAGAGTATCCAGTGGAAATAAGACAGCCTCTTTAAGAGATAGTGCTGGGAGAACTGGACAGCAACATGCAGAAGAATGAAACTAGATCATTTTCTCACACCATACACAAAAATAAACTCAAAATGGATAAAGGACCTGAATGTGAGACAGGAAACCATCAAAACCCTAGAGAAGAAAGCAGGAAACAACCTCCTTGACCTCCACCGCAGCAACTTCTTACTTGACACATCCCCAAAAGCAAGGGAATCAAGAGCAAAAATAAACGATTGGGACCTCATCAAGATTAAAAGCTTCTGCACAGCCAAGGAAACAACCCAGAAAATTAATAGGCAACCAACGGAATGGGAAAAGATAGTTGCAAATGACATATCAGATAAAGGGTTAATATCCAGAATCTATAAGGAACTCACCAAACTACACGCCCGAAAAACAAACAACCCAGTGAAGAAATGGGCAGAAGATATGAACAGACACTTCTCCAAAGAGGACATCCAGATGGCCAACAGACACATGAAACGATGCTCAGCATCCCTCCTCATCAGGGAAATACAAATCAAAACCACACTGAGATACCACCTCACGCCAGTCAGAGTGGCTAAAATGAACAAATCAGAGGACCCTAGATGCTGGCGTGGATGTGGAGAAATGGGCACCCTCCTCCCCTGTTGGTGGGAATGTAACCTGGTACACAGCCCCTGTGGAAAACAGTGTGGAGCTTCCTCAAAAAATTAACAATAGAACTCCCCTATGACCCAGCAGTAGCACTGCTAGGAATTTACCTAAGGGATACAGAAGTGCTGATGCATAGGGGCACATGTACTCCAATGTTTATAGCAGCACTATCAACGATAGCCAAAACATGGAAAGAACCTAAGCGTTCATCAACTGATGAATGGATCAAGAAGATGTGGTATATTTATACAATGGAATGCTACATGGCAATGAGACAGAATGAAATCTGGCCATTTGTAGCAACATGCATGGAACTAGAGGGTGTTATGCTGAGCGAAATAAGGCAAAGAAGGACAGATACCATATGTGTGCACATATAGGTAGATTAGGAGGAAGCTAACGGAGGACCATGTGAGAGAAGAAGGGGAAAAAATAGTTGGGAGAGGGAGGGAGGCAAACCATGAGAGACTCTTGAATGTTGAGAACAAACTGACAGTTGATGGGGGTGGAGGAGAGGGGAAGCAGGGGATGGGCATGGAGGAGGGCACTTGTTGGGATGAGCACTGAGTGTTATATGTAAACCAACTTGACAATAAACTAAGGAAAAACAAAACAGTAAAAGACAACAACCCTTTTTTCAGTAGTAAAAATATATAACAACCTACAAACAAGAGAAAATGAAGAATTTGAACAGATGGGGGACTTGTAGGCTTATTTTAGGTGGTTCCTAACTAATAATAGAAACTTTGATAAATATCACGTTCAGGTTTCCCTAGTAATTTTCTCTAAGTGAAATGAAAATAGTGTTCTCACACAACTCTAAGTTTAAGGCATATTTAATACATACACGAGGCTATATAATTTACTGGGTTAGAAAACATATAATATCTACCTTGTAAATGATTATATCAATAAAAAGATCTAGATGTTTTTATTCAGTTTTGACACTGTAGTAACTAGGATTTTAAAAACCTTCTTGTTTAAATATACATATAGAGAAGTACACATATCTTTTTTTAACTTTGTTTTTAATAGACTTTACTTTTAGAGTAGTTTTATTTTCACAGAAATATTGAGAAGAAGATAGAGATTTCCCATATTCTCCCTGCCCTTCCCCCAACACGCATAGGCCTTCTTACCATTAACATCCCCCCCCAAAAGAGTGGTACATCTGTTATAACCGATGAACCTACATTGACACATTATCACCCAAAGCCCATAGTTTCCATAAGGGTTCACTCTTAGTGAAATGAACATTCCATGGATTTGGACAAATGTATAATGACAAGTATCCATCATTATATGGTCCTACAGAGCATTTTTATTGCCCTAGAAATACTCTGTACTCCCTCCTCCTCCCCTTAACTCTGGAAACCACTGATCTTTTTACTGTCTCCATAGTTTTGCCTTTTCTAAAATGTCATATAGTTGGAATCATATGTATGCAGCCTTTTCAAATTGGCTTCTCTCACTTAGTAGTATGCATTTAAGTTTCCTCCATATATTTCCATGGCTTTGTAGCTCATTTATTTTTAGCATTGACTAATATCCCATTGTCTGGATGTACCACAGTTTATCCACTCAGCTACTAAAGGACATCTTGATTACTTCTAAGTTTTGACAATTATGAATAAGGTTTCTATAAACATGTGTTTTTGGTTTTTACATGAACCTGTTTCCAATCCCTCTGGAAAAATACCATGGAGTACGAGTACTGGATTATATGGTAAGAGTATATTTAGTTTTGTAAGAAATAACCAAACTGTCTTCCAAAGTAGCTATACCATTTTGTATCTCCACCAGTAATGAATGAGACTTCCTGTTGTTCCATATCCTCTCCACCATTTGGTATTGTCAGTGTTCTGGATTTTGACCATTCTGACAGGTGGTGTGTAGTGGTAGCTCATTGTTGTTTTAATCTGTGTTTTCCTGAGGCTACATGATGTGGGCGATGTTTTCATATGCCTGTCTGCTATCTGTATATCTTCTTTGATGAGGTCTTTGTCAAGGTCTTTGGCTCATTTGTTAATCAGATTGTTTTCTTATTGTTGAGTTTTAAGAATTCCTTTTATATTATGGATAACAGTCCTTTATCAGATGAATCTTCTGCAAGTAATTTCTTCCAGTCTGTATCCTGTTTTCTCATTCTCTGGAGTCCTTTGCAGAGCAGACTTTTAAAATTTTGATGAAGTGCAGCTTATCAAGCCTAAAAAGTACAATGCCAATGAAGCTTTCTTCTATGTTGTCTTCTAGGAGTCTTATTTTTAGGAATGTGATCCATTTTGAGTTAATTTTTGTGAAGGGTGTAAGGTCTGTGTCTGGATTTATTTTTTTGAATGTGATTATCCAGTTGTTTAAAAGGATATCTTTGCTCTTTTGTACTGTGTTTGCTTGTCAAGATAAGTTGACTACATTTATGTGGTCACGTCTTAAGTATAAAGAGTAGCAAATTTTCACAAACTGAATATACCAAAATTAGCCATCTTTTAAATATTATGAGAATATCTAACTAAAGAAATACTCCTCAGTCTTCCATATACATGTTCCAATATTATAAAAAACATTTCCTGGCAAGGGTGTCTGGGTGGCTCACTCAGTTAAGCATCCAACTCAGGTCATGATCTCACGGTCTGTGAGTTCGAGCCCCACATTGGGCTCTCTGCTGTCAGTGCAGAGCCCCTTTGAAAACTCTATCCCCTTCTGTCTCTCTCTGCATCTCAGCACATGTGTGTGCTCTCTCAAAAATAAATAAAAACATTAAAAATTTTGCTGGCAATTTCAGAAATATGTAAATATTTTTATCTCTTGAATTTCTTCTTTCACTTATCAATTTTAAGAAGTCAGACTGACCTAAAGTAAGAAAATAAGATTATTTCATAATCTGAAAATTTGACACTGAACATGTTCCTCATCCTACTTCGTTAGGTACCCCACTCAATTTCAGGTTGAGTCCTGCTAATACACAAATGAGTTGAGAGTTTTATTTCATGTTTCATGTCCTTTTTAAAGTTGCCTCAGATGCTTATGATGATTCCAACAGTGTGGACTCTGAGTTCTGTTTACAAGGAGGAACTATGAAGGAATGATGATCCTGAAGTTTCTTCCACATTCCTTGTAGCCACAAGAGAGACAGTGTGGGCCAAGCGTGGGACTAGGGTGGAGTGGAATGAAGATTAACTCAAGAGTAGCTGCTGAACCTTTCAAAGTCTTCTTAAAGGGGTAGAGTCTTGAGATCTAGGGAAACTGAGAGGGATTTCCAAACTATTTCAGTGATACCCTAGTGTCAGCAAATATGACCTCATATACTTCCTCATGCCCACAACCCTGTACAAGTTGTTTATCCCACCCCAGACTAGATGAAGCAAAATGAGAATTGCTCATATTACTGAAAAATCCAAGGGTATATCTGAATTTATAGGCTTGGCTGGACCCAGGGCCTCAAAACCATCCAACTCTAGCTCCTGTCGCACAGTGGTCTAAAGTGACTTCCTAGAAGTCCCCAAAGATACATCTTTCCTCATTTGTGTCCAGTAGAAACAAGAGTTCTTGCCCCAGCATTTCTACCCAACCAAAGATTCACTGTGTCTCATTGGCTCCAATCTAATCACCTGACCTTCTCTAAACAAATCAGTGTGCCCAGGAAATATGATATGCTAATCAGCTCAGACCTAGGTACATGCTTAACCCAAGTGTGGCACTGAAACAATACTATCTCATGGGCTGAGAAAAATGGGGATACAGTTATCAGGAGAAAGCTAAAGAGGTACTGTGAAGCAACCTTCACAGAAGGTACTTTCATAACCTTCATCTGTAGCTCCATCAAGCACAAAGAGTTAGAGAGGCTGGTTAATCAGTAACAACTTCCACACCAAACAGCCATCCCCACATCCGTCTCACTCTCTTCTCACTAAGGCAGGGAGACTTTCTCAACACTGCCCCCAAAAAATCTTTAAGTAAAAGGAAGAAAAGGAAGCTTGAGTTGTTTGCAATGTTTCAGCTAGATAGATTAATTAATCTGTAAAGCAGGAGCTGGACATGATCAAAACATAAAGCACTAACCCCTGTGATTTCAAAAACGGTACCCATGGAACTCAGAGCTGTGATCTTGAAAGAATTTGCTCGCTCACTGAAAAGCTCTGAAATGCTTTAGTTATGGGTATAAATAGAAATAAAAAGAGAACTCATACAGAGGTAAAGACTGGAGAGAAGTAATACAACACAGCACATTCAGTAACATTGTTTATATTAAAATAAATCTGCTGGCTAATGCTGTCTGAGCTGGTGTGGAGGCCTAATGAGCTGGGCAGCCACCCAAAAGGACCCATCCTGAGAACTCAACAATTGCTAGAGTAGCAAAAGCTCAGCAGGGATTTTCTTTAAAGGGTAAATAGAAAACAGTGGGGCCAGGGGCTAATCATATGGTTGCACAAAATGCTAGCTTTTTCTTAGCGCATGTTCAGAATGCACTAAGCAAGTTTTCAACAATGCACGCTAAACGTGCAGTGTTATAAATTAATAGGTAATCAAAACAATATGTATATAGTCACACAATGATAGCATATAATAGCAATGGGGTTAAATTTTCTTCACTGTGGAACTCTCTGAAATTCTGTATCTATTAGATCAGCAAAGGTGGTATTCTTGTATTATATATATTCAATGAATAGATGCAGGCATGCATGAAGTGAACTAACTAGTGATAGGACGTAAGAAGTTTTCAGGCAGATTTAATTTTCTGTTATGAATTTGTGTGTGCAAGAGTTGGAGTGTTTGTTAATTCTTACAAAACAGATTTTTCCTGATAAGCTCAATTCAGATTGTGCTACCATGCCATTTTTCAGTATGGCCATATGCCTGTATCAGAGCTATTCTAGCCTTTATAGGGTCTTCGGACAAGTTAGAGGTATCTCTTTAGGAAAGATGCAGTTCCTTGGGCATGAGGCTGGTGAAAAGAGGCAGCTCTTGTATAAAGATTAAAAATGCCCCATTCTCTGGAAGACTTGGGAAGGTGATGGGGGACTGGGCTGGATTTCTATCCTCACTACCTCATCATTGTTTAAAGCATAAGTGCCACAACTTTAACTCTGCCTAATGCAGAATGATCATAAAGAAAGAAGCAAAAATCAGAACTTTCTTGCTTTTCTGTTTTATAGAGTCATTTCCCTTAGGCCAGATTCTATTAATAAGTGATATAATCAATAGTTGTAAAAAGTACCTAATAGAATGTATTTAAACATTAAAAACTTCAAATTTCCCTCAAATTGTTTTCAGCCAATTCTTTCCTATCAAATATGATTTTTCCTGATGGCCAGGTGAAATAAATTAAAAGAGTCATACACATACAATACATATTGTATATAGACATATATATGGTCACAAGGACTTTCTATTCTAATCTTATGGAAATTTTTCAAAGTAAAATGTTATTGCTACCTGGTGGTTATTTGTTTTACTTCTTCTTTTGCATCAGTGAAGGTTATTTTTCATTCTTTCCCCTATGATTTTCCAGTGGCTACTGTGACCAACTAAAGTCCCCCATTCTAATTCTAAGAGATGGGATACACTCAGAGCAAGGAAAATAGGGAAACAGTGATGGAGAATGGTAATGGAATCTATTTTGTCCTGAAGCAATAAGAAAATGAATTCAATTTGCACAAAAGGATTCTGATTTGCAGCCAAAGGAGTAAAAAGGGACTTCTGTTTACTTTTCATTAGGAAAGTATACATGCCACATTCTTTCCTGGCTGTCTTATAGCCATGAAATGAGTTTGCTCCCCTAGCTGTTAAGCTCTGCAAGCTGAGGCTAGTTCTGCATGTCTTTTAAGTTTTGTTTTAATTCCAGTAAACATATAGTGTTATGGTAGCTTCAGGTGTACAATATAATGATTCAACAATTCCTTACATCATCCAGTGCTCATCATAAGTGCATTCCTTAATCCCCATCACCTATTTCACCCATCCCCTCACCCACTTTCCCTCTGGTAGCCACCAGTTTGTTCTCAATAGTTAAGTCTCTTTTTTGATTTGTCTCTATTTTTTCCTAAGCTCACTTCTTTGGTTTCTTACATTCCATGTATAAGTGAAATAAATCTGATTTATTTCACTTAGCATTCTGCCCTCTAGCTCCATTTATGTTGTTACAAATAGCAAGATTTCAAGATTTCATTCTTTTATGGCTAAATAATATTCCATTATATATATATATATGCCACATCTTCTTTATCCATTCCTCTATCAACGGATACTTAGGGAAGTTCCATAATTTGGCTATTGTAAAAAATCCTGCAGATAAACATAGGGGTGCATGCATTCCTCTGAATTAGTGTTTTTGTGGTTTTTGGGTAAATACTCAGCAGTACAATTACTGGATCAGAAAGTAGTTCTATTTTAAACTTTTTGAGGAACTTCTATACTGCTTTCCACAGTAGCTGTGCCAGTTTGCATTCCCACCAACAGTGCAAGAATGTTCCTTTTTTTCCACATCCTTGCCAACACTTGTTTCTTGTCAGTTCTGCATGTTGAATTGGAAGGAAGTGGACTGTGGGCCAGCAGATCAGTTTTTTTTTTGTTTTTTTTTTACAAATAGTTTACTGTCAAGTTGGTTTCCATATAACACCCAGTGCTCATCCCAAGTGCCCTCCTCCATGCCCATCTCCCCCCTCCTCCCACGCACCCATGAGTCCTCAGTTTGTTCTCAGCATTCAAGAGTCTCTCATGGTTTGCCTCTCTCCCTTTCCCTCACCATTTCCCTCCTTCTTCTCCCCCATGGTCCTCCGTTAAGTTCCTCCTAATCCTCCTATACGTGCAAACATATGATATTTGTCCTTCTCTGCCTGACTTATTTCACTCAGCATAACACCCTCAAGGTCCATCCATGTTGCTACACATGGCCAGATTTCATTCTTTTTCATTGCCATGTAGTATTCCATTGTATAGATAAACCACATCTTCTTGAACCATTTGTCTGTTGATGGACACTTCGGCTCTTTCCACGTTTTGGCTATTGTTGAGAGTGCTGCTATGAACATTGGGGTACATGTGCCCCTATGCATCAGCATTCCTATATCCCTTGGGTAAATTCCTAGCAGTGCTATTGCTGGGTCCTAGGGGAGTTCTATTGTTAATTTTTTGAGGAA
>NW_027532166.1:70649-211146 GCF_008692635.1 Crocuta crocuta
TGTGGAGTTTGGTGAGTTCCTTATAGATATTGGATACTAGCCCTTTATCCGATATGTCATTTACAACTATCTTTTCCTATTCGTTGGTTGCCTATTAGTTTTGTGGGTTGTTTCCTTTGCCGTGCAGAAGCTTTTAATCTTGATGAGGTCCCAATCATTTATTTTTGCTCTTGATTCCCTTGCTTTTGGGGATGTGTCAAGTAAGAAGTTGCTGCGGTGGAGGTCAAGGAGGTCAAAGATAATCACTTTGTTTCCTGCTTTCTCCCATAGGGTTTTGATGGTTTCCTGTCTCACATTCAGGTCCTTTATCCATTTTGAGTTTATTTTTGTGTATGGTGTGAGAAAATGATCTAGTTTCATTCTTCTGCATGTTGCTGTCCAGTTCTCCCAACACCATCTGTTAAAAAGGCTGTCTTTTTTCCACTGGATATTCTTTTATGCTTTGTCAAAGATTAGTTGGCTGTATACCTTTGGGTCCAGCTCTGAGTTCTCAATTCTATTCCATTGGTCTATGTGTCTATTTTTGTGCCCATACCATTACTAGATCCATAGTAATAGAGTCAGGAAAGGATCAGAAGTCTCACTCAAAAGTCCATTTGGTATATTTACAGACTAAGAGAAAAGCAACCTATGATGTGAATCTCTGACAAGATCCACCTGCAGGTTTTCTTTTTTTGACATACCTAAGTATATTAACTCCAGAACCATACAATGAGTTTCCAAACATGTTAGTGAAAAAGAAACATGACTGCTCTCTTAATGAGCATGCTAATGGTGGCAAATCCATTGCCATGTCATATCACCATGCATTTACATGCTTAATAGTGCAGCTACAGATTTCATTTTAGACAATTCATATTTTTCTTATGAACTGATATGATGCAAAGAAAATGTCACAGGCTGTGAAGCCAATTCCAAAATAATTTCACTCATATGTGGAATTTAAGAAACAAAAGAATTCTAAAAATATTTTTGAAAAGTGGTACCTCATGAAACAACTCATGGTTGTTTCTGAAGTGGCTACTCTGAGAGATAGTCTTTATGTGGGTAGGTACTGGGATGTTTGTTCAAATCTGTTATATGGCTTCAAAGACACATAGGTATATGGTGAATGCTTACTGATTCACTCATTCACTCAACAGACGGCATAGAGTACTTATTGTTCTGGGCACCAGAGACACAAGTGCAAGATAGAAACGGTCCCTATCTTCATGGAACATAGATAAAGAGCCAGAAAATGAGAAAGCAGATAAATATAAAAATAACTACAGATTGAAACTGGTACTATAAAGGAAACAGGATGCCCCCCTAGAGAGAAATAACTGGAGGGGGCAGTTCATCTTAGCTGGGGAAAGGCTTTTTTGAAATTTGAAGGATGAGAAGAAGCCAAACATGAAAAAACCTGGATGGCAAAGGCCTTGAGGTAGGAAAATTTGGCAAGTTCTAAAATCTCTGTGTGCAAAAAAGCAAAACAAAACAAACAAAAAAACAAACAAACAAAAAACCATGGATAAATATCCACATCTAACATCACACTTAATGGTAAAACACTGAAAAAATGTTCCCTGTATGATCAGGAGAAGACAAGAATGTCAGCTCTCACCACTTTTATCCAACACATGTTCTTAGGAAAGAAAAAGAATAAAAGGCATCCAGACTGAAAAGAAAGAAAGAAAACTATCTCTGTTTGCAGATGACATGATCATGTACACAGAAAATCCTAAGGATTCCACAAAAAGACTATTAGAGCTAATAAATGGATACAGAAAAGTTGCAAGATATAAGATCAACATACAAAAATCAGTTTGTTTCTACCCACTTGCAATGAACAATTTGAAAATTAATAATAAAATTAATAAAAAATTCATTTACAAAGCATTAAAAGAAACTATTTAGGAATAAATTTACCAAGCAAGTTTAAAACTTATACACTAAAATCTACAAAATATCATCAAAAGAAATTAAAGAAGATCTAAGTAAATCAAAAGACATCCCATATTGGAATACATTATATTATTGGAAGATGTAGTATTATTAAGATGGAAATCGACCCCAGATTGATGAACAGATTCAAAATAATTCCTATTAATCTCTTAGATGTCTTTTTTGCAGAAATTGACAAGTTGATCTTATAATTTATGTGGAAATGCAAGAAAATCAGAATATCCAAAACAATCTTTAAAAAAGAACAACAAAGTAGGAAGACTCATACATTCTCAATTTCAAAACTTATTACAAAACCACAGTAATCCACAAAGTGTGGTACTGACAGACTTACAGATTAATAAAATAGATGTGAGAGTCTAGCAATAAACCCAAATATCTATTATCAACTGATTTTTGACAATGGTGCCAAGACCACAAATAGGGAAAGAAAAACCTTTTCAACAGTGGTGCTGAGATAACTAGATTACCACATGGAAAAGACTGAAGTTAGATCTCTTCCTCATACTACATACAAATATTAACTAAACATGGATTAACTTATTTCTCCTAAGAAGATACAAAAATGGCCAGTAAGCAGATACCATTTCCCATTAGGATGGCTATACTAAAAAGGACAAATAGTAACAAGTATTGGCCAGAATGTAGAGAAATTGAAACCCTCATCCACAGCTGGTAGAAATGTAAAATGGCACAGTTGCTTTGGAAAACAATCTGGCAGTTCCTCAAGATTACAATAGTCCCCCCTTGTTCACAGTTTTGCTTGCCACAGTGTCACTTATCTATGGTCAGCTGTAGTCCAGAAACAGATGATCCTTCTTCTGACAAAGCATCAGAAAGTCAACAGTAGCGTAACATTACATCACAAAGCTTATGTCATTCACCTCACGTCTTTTTATCACATAGGCATTTATCATTTTATATCATCACAGGAAGAAAGGTGAGAATAGTACAAGATATTCTGAGAGAGTGACCAATCACATAACTTGTATTATAGTATGCTGTTATAATTGTTCTATTTTATTATTAGTTATTATTGTTAATTTCTTACTGTGCCTAATTTATAAATTATGCTTTATCATAGGTAAGTATGTAAAGGGAAAAGCATACTATATATAAGGTTCATCACTATCTGTGGTTTCAGGTGTCTGCCAGAAGTCTTGGAACATATCCCCCACAGGTAAGGGAGGACTCCTACAATCACAGTTACCATAGGACCCAGCAACTCTACTCCTAGGTATGTATCAAAGGGAAATAAAAACATACATCCACTTAGAAAGTTGGACATGAATGTTCATAGAAGCACTATTCACAATAGCCAAAAAATGGGGACAATGCAAATATCCATCAACTGATAAATAAATACATAACATGTGATACATCTTCACAATGGACACACTACAACATGGATGCACCTTGAAAGCATCCTAAGTGAAAGAAGCCAGTCATAAAAATCATTGTTTGATTTCACTTAAATAAAATAGCAACAACAGGCAAATCTTTAAAGATAGAAGTTGATTAGTGATTGCCTAGGGCTAAGTGTGTTGGGGGAAAATTGAAGATGACTGCTATAGGGTACAGGGTTTCCTTCTGGAGTAATGAAAAATGTTCTAAAATTGATTGTAGTGAAGGTTGTACAATTCTCTAGCTATATTAAAATCTATTGAATTGACACCTTAGTAGGGTTAATTGTGTGGCATGTAAATTATAATTCTATATTCCTGTCGCCAGGAAAAAGAGAAGAAAAGAGACTAATGGTAGAGATGAAGTTGAAGATGTAGGCACATGTGACAGCTTGGAGGGCTTTGTTGGCCATTTTATGGAACTGGATTATATACTAAGGGCAAGGGAAGCCACAGAAGGATTTTAAGGAGAAGAATGATATATGATTGACAGTTTTAAAAGTTCATTCTGGCTGCCTGAAGGGGGGCAAAAGTGGAAGCAGGGTGAGCAGCAGAAAGCTAGGGCAGCAGCCCAGGTACCAACAATAGTTATTTGAATTAGGAAATGTTACAAAAAAGCTGGAGAGAAATGGATTTGAGAGATGTTTTGGAGATAGAACCTTTATATATATAATATATATAAATATATATGTGTATGTGCATACATATATATCTGTGTATGTACATACATATACTATATAAAATAGAATACATATATACATTATTTATATAATGGTATATATGACAAATCTACATACACATATGACATTTATATACTATATGCACACTATTAAATGTTATATATGATATATATATAAATTATACATAAAATAATTTAAATAAAACCAAAAATTTAAAGGTGAGTATTTGTTGAAAATACTGTTTTTGTTCTAATTTACAATGTTTTATATTTAACTAGGAATTTGTAATGGATTAGATAATTTTCTGGAAGTCTGAATCCATTTAATACTATTATTTTAATAAGGGTAATTTCTATAAAGAAAAACTGTATTACTAAAATTTTATCCTGCTCTTAAAATTTGAGATGGAAATGAAATCACACAGATATAAAAAGTATTTGTTAAACTATGAGTCTTAATTTGTTACCTCTTACTGTATATCATAGATGGTCACAGAATTTCAAGATTTGAAGGAATCTAAAAGTCACATATATAATCCAATGGTACTATCATGCAATGATTAAATTTTTTCTACCATATTCTTGACAAGCAGTCAGCAAGATCTGATATCCTATCAATGCTTAATATTTATTAACAACGAGATACTGGAATTTTGATATTTCCTAAGATTCACTTTGGACATTAATGGATGCTTTAAAACAAACTTTTTTTAAGTTTATTTATTTATTTTGAGAGAGGGAGTGCAAGAGGGGCAGAGAGCGGGGAGAGAGAGAAAGTTCTGCACTGTCGGTGTGGGGTTCAATCTCACAAAGTGTGAGATCATGACCTGAGCCAAAATTAAGAGTCTGACATTTAACCAACTGAGCCACCCAGGCTCCCCAAAACATAAACATTTTGAAGCTATACTATAAGACAATACTATAAAAAATTACTATTTAAAAAAATTATATCTTTACAAATAATTTTGTGTTAACAAATGTTTTTTTTTTTCTTACATGTGAAGAAAGTAAACTGTCTCAATGAAGTCAGTATCAGTTTCCTCTACATTAGATAAACTGATTATCCATGGAAAGTTTATATATGGTTAGAAGCAAAACTTTACTCCTGAATTTATACCAAAATGAATGAATCAGTTATCTAGCAACTACAGCAACAGCAAATGTATCTGGCACTGTTAAGGAATGAATTATGCCATGCAAACAAATTTTACAAATAAATTACTGTTGTACTCAATTCATAGAAACTTTTTTATCTTAAACCACTCCTCACTGAAATCTCTCTAAATTTGCCTAAGATGTTATAAAATTCACTGTCATTGCAAATAGGTGAACTTAATTTAAAAGCAGTTGATGAATTAGTTGGAACACCCGGGTGGCTTAGTTAGTGAAGGGTCTGACTTCAGCTCAGGTCATGATCTCACAGTTCATGAGTTTGAGCCCCGCATTGGGCTCTGTGCTGCCAGCTCAGAGCCTGGAGCCTCCATATTCTGTGTGTCCTTCTCTCTCTGCCCCTCCCCCATGTACACTCTGTCTCTCTCTCTCTCTGCCTCTCAAAGATGAATAAATGTTTAAAAAAAATTTAAGTAGTTGATGAATTAGGATCATTATTTTTAAATTTCATATAATGATGCTAGTGAAGTGTTTCCCTTGACAACAAGCCTGGTGGACTTTATTGCCGCTCTAGATATACTGCAGAAGTGGTCTCATTTCCTCTTAAAAAGACTCAGGGAAAAAAAGATTTGTGCCCAGTTATTTCAAAACTCTTCATCCTGTTTTACTCCTTAAGTACAGTCCCCTCTCTGAGGTTCATTGCAAAAATATTCTATCTATAAAAAGGGCATCTCCCTTGCACTAGGGGTACTCTCTCGAATACACAGGGGTTTTAGTTGCAAGCAACAGAGACCAACTTTAGCCAATTAATGAGATGCAGGTCATAAAAGGGATTTGGGGAAGTTCACAGACTGCTAGGAGTGATAGTGACCAGAACCAGGAAGACTAGATTTAAGACTAAGATTCTAGGATAAAGGACTAAAACCACTCCACGAAACTGACAGAATGAAAGACCGCCACTGCCACTGCCACTGCCGTCCTACCAACATCATCCCCATACTCTGATATTCCCATACTTTCCTGCCAGAGCAGGGCTTTTAATATTTTGATATCATAGTATCAAGCATATGGTAAATATTCAATACATGTTAATTCACTCAACAATTCTGTATTGAAACCTATTACATTTCTTGAACTAAAAACCCTTTAATATCCTTCTGTATATGAGGTGACTCTACATATTTTCTCAGTAAATATACTACATATTGACACAAATGGTGTAGGACTCTCATGTTCCTTATGGGCTAAAGAACTGAATTTGACACCAAGTAATACAGCCTGAAATCAATGTACATCTGGATTGCATGCATTAGCTATAGCTTAAAATTAATTGCCTAAGGGAATGGGGGGAAAAACTACAATGTGGATTACTATAAGGGCCCACTTTAAACTAGTAAGGTAATTATTGATAAGTACCCTATACCTGGTATACATGAGACGCTGAACTCAGATTCAAAGAGTTGGTGCATAGTTACACTTTATGTTTGGTTTATGCTAAACTCAGTTAACTGTTCTGGGTAAAAATGAATGTACAAGTGTTGATATCATTCATTTCTTTTCACTTTGAACTTGAGCTGTTTATTTCAAAGTATTATTGTTTTACAAATAATGAAGGCTTATAATCTTCGTACATATAAATGACTCAGATCCAAGTCAGAATCCTAAGTGGACTCAGGTATGAGACACCAGGAGGCCTGTCTACAGAACGAATGCCTAAGTGAGAAACCTAGAAACAGGATCTCAGTCAGATCAAATTAGCTGCTGCTGCAGCAGAATAAAAGGCAAATCATTACTCTGTCTCCATTAGTGCTCTTGTCCTCTGTCTACGGGTTTCTGGCCAAATTCCTGACCTCACTATAAAATGTAGAACTGATTCACTCGCTCGCTCACTCACTCACTCACTTATTTATTTATTTATTTATTTAGCCTCAGATTCTAATATGGCTCAGCACAGCAATGCATGGTTCACTGTACTTTCAGACACAAGTGAAACAAAACTATAAGGTTGAATAACATGAAACTAAAGTTTTTGTAGATCCAAAACAGCCAATTATTAGTAATTTCATATGGTTCAATCTAGCATTTACTCTTCAGATCCATAGGACTTGATCACTGCTAGTATTTCATAAATTTTAATTATCATGCTTGACTCTGGGTCATGGAAGTGTACTTTCAATAATATTAAAAATTAAGGCCAGGAAAGTTAAAGTATCTGGTTAGGTTAAAGAAAGACAAGAACTAAAGTCTTTGATAGCCCATTCCATGAGCTTTCCATGCTACGAGCTTTATAGCAAAATTCCTAATGATTTGTTTGAACATTATGTTATTTAAATTGTGAATAACTTGTCAACATTTTTTGAAGAATAACTGGCATAAAATACTGTATTAGCTTCTGATGTACAACATACTGATTTCATATTTACATACATTACAAAATGGTCATCACAAGTCTAGTTACCATCTGTCACCATACAAAGTTGTTACAATATCATTGACTATAGTCCCTAGGCTGTAATATTATATCCCCACATCTTATTTATACTATAGCTGGAAGAGGGTACCTCCTAATCCCATTCACCTATTTTGTCCACCTCCCTCATCCCGTCCCCTCTGGGAATCATCACACATACACACAAACACACAAACACACACCACATCTTCTTTATCCATTCATCTATCAGTGGACATTTAAGTTGCTTCCGTATCATAGCTATTGGAAATAATGCTGCAATAAACATAGTGATATATATTTTTGGGGGGATTGGCATTTTCCCTTTCTTGGGATAAATACCTACAAGTGGAATTTCTGGGTCATACATTAGTTTTACTTTTAATTTTTTGAGGAAATTCCATACTGTTTTACATAGTGACTGCTCTAACTTAAATTCCCACTAGCAGTGCATGAGGGTTCCCTTTTCTCTACATCTTCATAAACACTTGTTATTTCTTCTCTTTTTCAAACTAGCCATTCTGACAGTTAAGTGATAGCTCATGGTGGTTTTAATTTGCATTTCTCTGATGGCTAATTATGTTGAGCCCCTTTTCATGTGCCTGTTGGCCATCTATGTCTTCTTTGAAAAATGCCTATATGTCTTCTGCCCGTTTTTAAGTTAGATATTTTTATATTGAGTTTTATTAGTTCTTTATATATTTTGTATGTTAACCCCTTTCATATATATCATCTTTGGATATCTTCTCCCATTCACTAGGTTCTCTTTTCATTTTGTTGGTTTCCATCAATATGCAAAAGCATTTTTAGTTTGATGTAATTCCATTTGTTTATTTTTGCTTGTGTTGTCCTTGGACACAGATCCACAATAATGTCACTAAGACCCATGTCAAAGAGCTACTGCCTATGTTTTCTTGCAGGAGTTTTATGATTTTAGGTTTTATAGTTAAGTCTTCAAACCATATTGAGTTTATTTTTATACATGATAAAAAAAAAGGTCTAGTTTCATTGTTTTGCATGTAGCTTCCCAGTTTTCCCAACACCACATGGAAACCTCTATCTCCCCTTCAATTCTGAATGATAACCTTACTGGGTAGATTACCCTTGACTGTTAAGCTTTTTCCTTTCCGCACTTTGAATATACCATGCCACTCCCTTTTGACCTGGAAAGTTTCTACTGAAAAATCAGCTGATGGTCTCACAGTGGTTCCCTTACAGGTAACTAATTGCTTTTCTCCTGCTGCTTTGAAGATTCTTTATCCTTAATTTTTCACATTTTCTTTTTTAAAAATTTTTCAAATGTTTTATTTATTTCTGAAAGAGAGAGACAGGGTGAACAGGGGAGGATCAGAGAGAGAGGGAGACACAGAATCCAAAACAGCCTCCAGGCTCTGAGCTGGCAGTCAGCACAGAGCCCGACGCAGGGCTCGAACCCACGAACCGTGAGATCATGACCTGAGCCGAAGTCGGCTGCTTAACCAACTGAGCCACTCAGGCACCCCAATTTTTGACATTTTCATTGCAATGTGTCTTGGTATGGATCTCTATGAGTTCTTGAGAGTCTGTTACTCCTGGGACCTGGATATCTGTTTTCACATTAGGGAAGTTTTCAGCTATTATTTCTTCAAATAAGTTTCCTGCCCCTTTGTCTCTTTCTTGTCCTTCCAGGACCCCTGTTGGTATGACTGATGTTGTCCCAGAGGTCCCTTAAACTATCCTCATTGTTAAAAAGCTTTTTACTTTTTGCAGGACAGTTTGGGTGCTTTCCACTACCCTGTTTTCCAGATCACTGATGTGTTCTGTGTCATTAAATTTGCTATTTATTCCCTGTACTGTATATTTCATTTCTGTTATTTTATTCTTCAGTCCTGATTGATACCTTCTTACATTTTGTATATCTGTTATAGTTCTCACTGTGTTCATCCATTCTCCCAAGTTTGGTAAGCATATCTATGACCATTACTTTTGACTTATTATTGGATAGATTACTCTTTTAATTCTTTTTCTGAGGTTTTGTCTTGTTCTCTCATTTGGAACATATTCCTCTGTCTCATTTTGCCTACTCTTGTGTTTGTTTCTGTCTTAGGCAGTTTTTCCAGTCTTGACGGAATGACCTTATGTAGGTGATGTCCTGTGGGGCCTAGAAACACAATTGCTACTGGCTACCAGAGTAAGGTGCCTCAGGGTTGTTCCCTGTGTGGGCTGTATTCACCCTTCTATTGTGGCAGAGCTGTGACTGCTGTGAGCATATTGGTAGATAGGGCTGGCCTTGACTGAGGCTGGCTATGAGTCTTAGCCATGACTGCCATGGACGCACTGGTGGGCAGGGTTACTGTTCTATCAGCTCCAAGGCCTGGCAAGACGTATGGTTGGGCAGACTCTCAGTGGGGCACACCCCTGACGTAGTCTAGAAGGAAGATTACAAAATGGTGCTCAATAACACTGGGATCAGCAGGGCAGAATGAGCTGGCAAATGTGGCTCCCAGCAGTGTTTCAGTCCCCAGAGGCCCGGCTGCCTGCCTGCTGGCATGCCAAGATTAGTAAGTGGTTTTCCTTTACCAATGGTCTTTGGGCTTTTTAATCTGGTGTTTTTGTGCCGGTTTCTAGGTTGAGTGAGTCTGCATACTGCACCTTTAAGAGTGGGTTTTCCTATATGTATAGTTCTATAGTTTTCCTAGACATACTCTCTGTTGCTTTTATTTTCTTTTATTTATTTAGTTAGTTTGGGGGGGGGGAGAGGGGGGNGGTAGAGAGAGAGAGAGAGAGAGAGAGAGAGAGAGAGAGAGAGGAAGAATGAGCATCCCATGTAGGCTCCATACTGTCAGTGCAGAGCCCAAAGCAGGGCTCGATCTTATGAACTGTGAGATCATAACCTGAGCCAAAACTGAGTCAGATGTTTAACTGACTGAGCCACCAAGGTGCCCCTCTCTGTTGCTTTTCAAAGCCAGATGTTTCGGGAGGTCCTTTCTCTTGTGCAGGATCTAAGGGTTGGGATACCTGATATGCAGCCTAAATCTCTCACACAGGGAAAAGTGTGTACCTTTGAGATCCCTCCAGACCACAGAGTACCATGCCTGGGGTGCAGTTTTTTTTCCTTAGTGAGACCATGTCTCTGCGTCTTCTGCCCATCCTGGTGGTGTCCCTTTTGGGTACACTGTTCAGCCAGTTTTCAGGCCTCCTTTGGTGAGAATTATCCCAAACATAGTTAGTTGTGTGTGGTGTTGTATCCAGGGGAGGAGATAAGCTCAGGATCTTTCCACACTTCTGTCTTGAAACCAAGCTCCCAGCCAATATATTTAAAGTGTGAGATATCACATCAAGACCTGGACTGTCAGCTTCTCTCTAAAAATGGAGACATTTTGGAGTGCCTGGGTGACTCAATGGGTTTAGCATCTAACTGTTGATTTCAGTTCAGGTCATGATCTCACGGTTAGTAAGATCAAGCCCTATTTCAGGCTCTGCGCTGACAGCATGGAGCCTGCTTGGGATTCTCTCTCTCTCTCTTTCTCTCTCTCTTTCTCCCTTTCTCTCTGCCCCTCCTCCCCAAATACATTAACAAACTTTTAAAAAATAAATTATGGATTTAAATACCATCTATATGCAGTAACCCTCAGATACATGTGTCCAATCATATGACCTCTCCTTTGAGCTCCAGATTAAACATATAACTGCCTACTTGATATTCTACTGGGATGATGAACAGGATCACAAATTCAACCTTTTCAAAACAGGAAAACTGTTTTTTCCCTTCCCAAATTTGTTTCTCCTCCAATCATCCCCGTCTTACTAAACAAGACCACCATCTTCTCAGTTCTTGGCATCAAATACTTAAAAGTCCTCTTTGATTTATCTAATCTCCCCAACACTTTAACCCATTTAGAAGTACAATTAACTAACTTTTAAAGAAAAATAACAAATCTACTCATCTTTTTTCATCTTTACTGCTTTTATCATGGTCCAACATACTACCATCTCTTTTACTGACTATTACAAAAGTCTTTCAATTAGTCTTTTTGTTTTAACTTTGCATTCTATCTCCCTCTCCATTCCAGTTTCCACTGAGCAGCCTAACTGACCTATCTGAAATATAAATCAGACTATGTTACTGCCCTGCTTAAAACTTTACAGTGCCTGTTGCAATTTGACCAAAATGCATGCTATTTATTATGACCTACAAAACACAACTCATGCATCATCACATTCCAACTACATTGGCTTCTATATTCTCAGAAACAGTCCAGGCACAATTACTCCTAGAGGTCTTTTATAGTCCTGTGGACTAAAATGCTCTTTTCAAAAATCCTCACATGACGGGGTGTTTTTTCTTATCATTCAGATCTTAGCTCACCTGTTACCTCCCCAGAGACTACCTATAGAACAGTCTACATCAGGTTCTTTGGTCACTCTTGTATGACCTCCTATCTTGTGAAATTACTGTTTCTTTGTTTATGTTTTTCCTTTACTCATATGGAGTTCACTGGTATAATCCCAGCATCTAGCCAAGTGCTAGGTAAGAATAGGTACTTAATAGATATTTGCTGAATCAATGCATAGGCCCATGAATGAGTAAATAAAACCAACTATATCTCAAAGAGAGGAACTAAATAGGAGTATTAACTACTATAGTTATTGAATAAACCATCCAAATTAATATTCTCTCCAGAAATACAATGCTTTGTTTTCAAAATGATTATCTCCATAAGCTACTTTAGAGTAAATTATTTCAATTCAGAAAGTCAGAGAAAAACAAATCTTCACTGTGAAACAGTATCTGGGTCCTGGAAAATAACTTTAGAGAAAATTTAGAGTAAACAACAACTACATGAAACTGTATAAATTATAAAGTAATTGACAAAATGAAGCCCTAAAAAGACTTAGAAAATGGTAGCACCTAGTGGAACTTTTGGAGAATTTTTGCAGGGTTGTTTTTTTTTTTTTTCTGTGACTTTCATTTTTCAATATCCTTAGACAGTGTCAGACCCTCTGCATATTTGCTCCTAAATGACAGACATTCTGTGGTCACCACTGAATCTGGCCACCAAAGACAGAAATTAAAGCACCAAAAAAGAAATTATTTTAAATCATTTTGGTTTCATCTCATTGTTGTGATCCTTTTAAATTGGCAGCAAAACCCAAGATACCATTTTTTAATTGTTCTGTCCTCATCCTCTTGCTGTGTTTTGTACATTACCATGTGATATTTAAAGAAAAAAACAGCTTTACTGCTATAAAAAGTATGTATCACAAAATCCACCCTTTTCAAGGGAACAATTTAAGTCATTTTTATCAAGTTTACTGAGTGATGCAATCTTCACCATTAATCATTTTTAGAACAATCTGATTCCCCCAAAAAGATCCCTCAAACCCATTTACACTAAATCCAGATTCCTACTCCCAGACCCAGCAATCACTAATCTACTTTCTATCTCTATAAATTTGTCTTTTCTAGACATATCCTATAAATAGGATCATACAATATGTGTTCACAATCACACAATATGTGTTCCTTTCACTTTGCATTGTTTATCTATAATGTAGACTCTGTAAGTAGTACATTATTTTTATTGCTGAAATAATATTCAATTATATGAATATAATATAGTGAATAAACATTTGAGTTGTTTTCAGTTCTTGGCTATTATAAACAATATTATTATGAACATTCACATGCAAGTTTTGGTGTAGGCTTATGTTTTCATTTCTCGTCAGTAGATACCCAGGAGTTGATCTACTGGCTTATATGATAGTTTTCACTTTTTGAAAAACTTTCAAGCTGTTTTCAAAAATGGCTACAGAATTTTATGTTCCAACCAGCAATGTATAAATGTTCCATTTCTCTACATCCTCACAAACATTTGTTTTTTAGTTACTATAGCTAGTGTAGTGGGTGAGAAATAGCATCTCATTGTGGTTTTAATTTCCATTTCCCTAATAACTAAAGCTATCGAGCATCTTTTCATATGCTCAATAGCCATTCCTATATATTCTCTGATAAAATGTTCATATCTTTAACTCATTTTTTTATTGAGTTGTTTGTATTGAGTTTTAATGGTTCTTGGAAAATTCTGGGTGCAAGACCATTATCAGATATTGTTTCCTCTCAATCTATTGCTTATTTTTTCATTTTCCTTTTTTTTTTAACGTTTACTTATTATTTGTTTTGAGAGAGGGCATGAGCAGGGATTGGAGGCAGAGAGAAAGAGGGAGAGAGAATCCCAAGGAAGCTTCACATCAGTGTAGAACCGGATACAGGCTCAATCCCATGGCCATCAGATCATGACCTGAGCAAAATCAAGAGTTGCTTAACCGACTGGGCCAACCAGGCATACCTACTTTTTCATTTTCTTAATGGTGACTTCTGAAATGAAAAAGTTTGGATTTTGATGTTCAATGTGTTAATTTTTTTCTTTTATAGGCTGTGCAAAGAAATAGCTAAGAACTCTTTGCCTAACCCAAGTTCTCAAAGATTTCCTTACTATGTTTTATTCTAAAAGTTTTGTTTGTTTTAGCTTACATTTAAGACTATTATTTTTATGTATGGTATGAAATGAGAGTATAAGTTCATGTTTTTTCATGTGAGTATCCAATTGTCCCAAATTCATTTGTTAAAAAGATTATACTTTCCCCGATGAATGCCCTCGGCATATTTCTCAAAAATCAATTGACTATGAATGTACACATTTATTTCTGGACTCTCAATTGTGTTCCATTCATCTGTATGTCTACCCTTATGTCAGTGCCACACTGTCCTGATAACTATATTTACAGTAAGTTCTGAAACTGAAAAGTGAAAGTCCTCCAATTTTCAAAACTGTTTTGGCAATTGTAGGTGTTTTGCATTTCCATATAAACTTTAGAATCTGCTTGTCAACTTATACAAAAAGGCACCAAAAATTCTGACAGGGATTACACTGAATCTATAGCTCAAGTAGTGGACAATTTTCACCTTAACCATACTGAATCTTACAATCCATGAACATAGAATGTTTTTCCATTAATTTAGATCTTCTTTAATTGTTCTCAATACAGTTTTAAAATTTTCAGTGTTATAGGCTTATATTTCTTTTATTAATATTAAATTTATTCCAAAAGTATTTAATTCTTTTTGTTGGTATTTTGAATAGAATAATGTTTTCTATTTTCTGTATTATCATTGTATAGAAACATAATTAAATTTTTTCAGCTGGCACACATAGCTTTCAATTTTTTGTTTTATAGATACATAATTCATATACCATAAGATCTATCCCTTTAAAATGTATAATCCCAAGGTTTTTAGTATTTTCATAGAGTTGTACAATCATCATCACTAACTAATTCCAGAATACTTTCATCAACACCAAAAGAAACCCTGTGCCCATTAGCAGACATTGCTCATTTCCCCTTATCCTCAGCTTCTGGCAATCACTAATATTTGTCTCTACATACTTGTCTATCTATTTAACATAAATGGAATCACACAATATGTGGTCTTTAGTGTCTGGCTTCTTTCACTTAGCATGTTTTTAAAGTTCATCCATGTTGTAGTATATATCAATATTGTTTAGTTTGTTTCCACTTTTTGAATATTATAATACTGCTATGAACCTTCATATACAAATTTTTGTGTGTGTATGTATATACATATATATACATATATATACACAAATTTTTGTGTATGTATATATATATATACATATATATACATACACACACTCTCATTTCTCTTGGGAATATACCTGTAAGTGGAAAAACTAAGTCCTATGGTAACTCTATATTTAATCTCTAGAGGAACTGCCAAACTGTTTTTTAAGGTAGCTGTACCATTTTACATTTCAACTGTGTATGAGGGTTGCAATTTCTCCACATCCTAACCAACATCTGTCTTTTTAAAATTATAGCCATTTTAGTGGATGGGAACTTGTATATCATCATGGGTTTGATTTTTATCCAGTGGCTAAGGACATTGAACACCTTTTCTTATGTATATTGGTTATTTGTATATCTTATTTGGAGAAATGTTTATTCAGATCCTTTCCGCACTTTTAAATTGGGTTATGTGTCTTTTTATTATTGATTAGTAATAGTGTTTTATTATCTGGATACAAGTCTTTTATCATATAAATATTTTGTAAATATTTTCTCCCATTCTTCCAATTTTTCATTTTTTTGAGTATGTCCTTTGAAGCAGATTTTTTTTTCAATTTGATGACCTAATTATCTTTTCTCTGTGTGTGGCTTATACTTTTGGTGATATATCTAGCCAACCATTGCTTAATCCAAGATCATGATGATTGATACATATGATTTCTCCTAAAAGTTTTATAGTCTTAGCCATTACATTTGTGTCTCTGATCCATTGTGAGTTAATTTTTGAATATAAGATGAGATAGAGATACAATTTTATTCTTTAGCATGTGGATGTCCAGTAGTTCCAGAACCATTTGCTCCAAAGATTATTGTTTCCCTACTGAATGATCTTTGCATCATCATAATCAATATCATGAGTTTTAAATAATAAAACATCATGTTATGATGCCATGATGGTAATAGTATATCCGTTTGTTTCTGATAAAGTTTTAAGTTGTCTTTTATTATTTAAAATAATACTTGAAAAGAATTTCAGAGGCAGTTTACACTTTAGAGTGTCTTAAAAATCGGTCTGATGCAGTTGTAGTCCATCATCAAGAAACTGCTTTTTCAGAGTTCTATTTATTTTAGACGAATATACTAGATTTTAATAAATTGTAATGTTTTCTGCTGCATGTAAGAGAAATCTCAATCCCACTGGATTAAGTAAAAATATATTCCATTGTCCTGAAAGGAGTCATATCCATGCTTTCTAGAGAAACTATCATAATATCTTGAATTTTGAGTCTGATAGTGTGATTGGATGAGACTATAGAGTTGTCTACTTTGGATACAGAATGAGTATATTTTACATGCTAAAGGGAAGGAAATGAATATTTGTGACCAAGAATGTGGAGTATGGTGAATTATATTTTATTATTGTTCAAAATATTTTGTGCTTCTTCATGACATCAGGCTTTGCACATGATTTCATTTGGCAAATAACATATGAGAAGCCAGATATGCCACCTCCAAGTAGAAACTTCAAGAGCCATTGGATGATTCCAATACATTCTTCATTTTCTTTTACCATAAGACTGGCAATGTTCCAGGTAGAGGCTGCTCCCTCAGCATGGGCTCCAGAATGAAGACAACATCAAACTGAGTTACAACTGACCAATGCAAGATGCGTTAAAAGACCAAGAAATAAACCTTAGTTGTTTCAGGCTTCTGAGATTTGGGGATTGTTTTCTTATGGCAGCATAGCCTCAGTTGATGAAAATGATGACTATTTTACAATTATTTCAGGTTCTTTAAGTACTTCTAAGGAGGCCGTAATATATATTAAAAAACTTTGTTTTCTTAGACTTAATTTCAAGTTTTAAAAAATTAGAAAAAAATACTTCTTTAAAGACAAGGCCTGGGGTGCCTGGGAGGCTCAGTGGGGTAAGTGTTTATTTCAGCTCAGGTCATGATCTCATGGTTGTGAGATAGAGCCCTGCAATGGGCTCCGTGCTGGGTGCAGAGGCTACTTAAGATTCTCTCTCCCTCCCTCTCCCCTACTCCTCCCTTACTCTCGCACACACATGCATGCATGCATAGATACATGTGCTCGCTCTCTCTTTCTCTCTCTCTCTCAAAAAATAAAAGAGACAAGGCCTGGCGCAACCTCTATCTGCCAATCTAAATCCACACAAAGTTGTATCATCTTTCCTACTTAAAAAATCTGTAAGGCTCTAACATCTGAATAAATGATGCTTTTATCTCAATATTCAACTAGAAAACTTACAGTTGCCAATACACTCAAACATTTACAATTTGTATTATAACACACAAGACTTGTATACTGTACTTATTCATATTTACATAAGCGTTCTCAAATTAAAATGATTTGTTATAGATAAAGAACCAAAATGCACACAGGGGGTTTCTTACATGGTTACATGGAAATGAGTCTTAATTTTATGCACTGAATATTTTTTATACACCACGAATCTTCTAAATTAGAGCCATTCAGTTCCCAGCATGTTGCAGCAAAGTTCAACTATTTGAAGTGAAAACAGGAGACAAGTTACCTACAACAGTCAACATTTTGATTGAAGACAGCAACGCAAGGAAGTGGCTTGTTTGACCAGGAACAGCATATTTATTGGTATACTCCAACCTGAAATAAACATTAAAATGTGTAAATTTCATATTTTATTAGATTAACATTATTTCTGACAATACCTGGATGTTCTTACATGTTAAAATTTTCACTTAAAGATTACATGTTACAGTTTTAAAGAAAATCATAATTCCAACAGTAATTCTACTATTTATAAACAGCATTGCTTTCTGGCAAACTAAACAACGATTTCCTAAACAAGTAAATAACCAGAAAACAAAGCTGCTAAAGTCCCTTTGCAGGCTTATATTTTTCTATTCAGTGCTTATATTTTAGCTTAAAGGAATTAGAAAAAATATTATTGTGAAAAATGCAATGATTGAAAAAATCCCAAGCAAGCCAATCAAGGAGATAAACAAATGGGACAAAGAAGTGGGGAGACAAAACTGAAAAGCTAAAACAATTCAATAAGTATTAAGTAATTTAATTCTAATTCCATATCAAGAGCGTGCCAGATTCCCTAATCAACATTACACAGAGATTAAATTTTTGTTCTATAGAAATGAGTCCTATTTTCAATAGAACCGTTTTATTATCTAAATATAGCTATAATAAATTTAAATTTAGCTAAGTGCATTATCCATGATTATCCATTTGAAAAATTATCTTTAGCAACCAGAGAAAGTGTAGAATGGGAAAAGACTGAAGACAGCAGATAAGGACAGTACCGATGCTGTGCGTTTCCTACCATGCATCCCAGAAAACAAAGCATGGCGTCCCTCAAACTTCTTCAGATCTGGATGATAGAATATCTTTTTTTTTTTTAAATGTTTTATTTATTTCTAGGAGAGAGAGAGAGAGAGAGAGAGAGAGACAGCGTGAGCAGGGGAGGGTCAGAGAGAAAGGGAGTCACAGACTGAAACAGGCTCCAGGCTCTGAGCTAGCCGTCAGCACAGAGCCCGATGCGGGGCTCGAACCCACGAACCGCGAGATCATGACCTAAGCGAAAGTCGGACGCTTAACTGACTAAGCCACCCAGGCGCCCCTGGATGATAGAGTATCTTTTAAATAATCCTGCTTTGTAATTTTAGATATACAAAATAAAGCTAATTGATGACAGCAGTAGTTAAAAATAGATTATGACTTTGTTTTGAGTAAATGTATTTCAATATTCTGAATATTATGTGTAAATGGTAAATCTTTTTAGTCTTATCCCTACGCTCATATCCACATTTACAAATTTCATCCACTCTACAAGAGGTTTTACATCTTCCAAGGAAAACTAATTTGTACCTCTCTTATGGTATTTTTCATAAGGGAATTTTTTCAGAATTTTACCTATAATAATATAGGTAGCTTAGCATGTGCTTATTCTTTATTGTATTACATTGAGCAAGTTGTTTACCCTCTCTACACTATGCTGCATATTTGTAAAATAGGGATTAAATTAAAACTATCTCTTAAGTTGGTTGTAAGGATTACAAGAAAGAATACACATAAAGTACTTAGAATAGGACCTGGCACACATTAAGTTCTCAGTTAATTTTAGCTCTTTTGATTATAGAGAAGAGCAGAGGATAAAATGCATTCTTGACGGTTACATTCCATGTCTAACACAGCGCCTGGCACTTAGTAGCTCTCAACTATCTACTTTTGAATGAACAAATAACTTGTTCTAGAGAATTAGAAAAAAAGGAAAAGCAGCAAAGGAGTTTCATGGTGGAGGTAAGCAGTAAGTTTTTAAAACTAAGGACATTCAAATGGTATGAGGACTCAGGGGAAAAGGCACAGGATTCGATGGTCAGTGCATTAAAGTAACTTGGTTCTCCTAGGGATTTTATTAGCGCAACAGGTCATAGTAATAAAATATAAACAGGCCCAAAATCTCTGCTTAAATTTGGTTAATTAATACAATTTTTATATTAAGGAAGAGTAACAAATGTACACTTCTGTGTGTGTTAAATATGGTTAGTATATACTTTAGATATACCTGAAGAAATTTTAAAAATGCTTTCACAAAAAGTTTGTAAAACTTCCTAGTCTTTTCAAGAAAGGTTGTCATAACCAAATTATCAGTGAAGAAAGCTTTATCTTGTATGTGTGCTTTGAACTTCACTCCGTTTTTTCAAGGACTTTTCAATTGACAAAGGTATACTTAAGGACTATGATATTGTATTATGTATACATATGCATTATGCATGCACTATAAGCACATATATGGAAGTCTGTGAACAGAAAGAAACATCTTTTCTATGAACTTATCACAAACAAGAAATTAGATGTCAGAAGACCATGTAAGATGAGCATCTTGGATTCCTTTCCTCTTCTTTTTTGTGGCCTTTGTTCTACCCCTCTGGACTTCTTGAAGCTCCATTCTAGAAGAGTAGCTTAAGTAGAATGAGTAGCTCATTCTAAATTCTACCAGTGCCTCCATCTTGGTGGTAATGGCAGGTCCTTTCCCTGGACACAAGGGAGGTGGACATCCTTCAGATTGGTCCTTCTAGGAGGCAAAACTTTCTCTTAATATTATCAAGTATATACTCATAGCTTAATTTCAATGAATATGATAAACAACATGTTGGACTCCTATGGGATGAGAAAGAGTAATGAGAAGGAAATCCCATTGTGTAGCACATATTTTTCTTAGTGAAATACGAGCCAGTAAGAGGGCACCTGAGTAGAGCTGGAACCCAGATGCTTTTGGTCAGTGGAGTTAGACAACATCTCTCTACACACGTGTCAATCTGGATTAGGATTAGATGTTTGTGGGTACTGGGAAGGAATAAACTATGTGTATGTACTTTTGCATCCTGTGATTTTCACTAAAGCCAAGCCTTGCAAGAGAAAATATTTAAACTCTATCCACTATTGAGGTTGAGATATACCTAACTAACAGAGAATTGGGGGCCTAATGAAAGTTAGGTTTTAGGAGAGGATGTGCCAGAAGAGGATACAGCATAAGGAAAAAATATACAATGAATTAGATCAGTAACAACTCACAAAATGGTAGCAGGATATTGGGAATAGATATGACAAATAGCCAAACTGTCCCAACCCAACAACCCTAGTGGAATTAGTCTGGGGATGGGGGGAGGGGAGAGAGGGTATCTGTGTGAATTTTTAAAATTAGAGCACTTTAGGATTCAGTCAACTTCATGTGGAGGCCTCTTGACCCCTAACACCTTTTCTTACCTTGAAAAAACATTTTACCTGGTAAATAGATAATGATCTTTACCAAAAAAAATCAGCTGTCAACAGTAATGGTGACAAACAGTATAAGTGGTACTCTTGAAAAGTATAGGTGACTCTACTGAAATAGTTCTTCTTGGATCTTGGCTTCAAAGTTAGGGCTTGATTAGCTTATTTGCTTCATAAGAATGAAAACAAAGAGTTCTATTTTACTGGTGTTAATGTCCAAAAGCCAAAGAACATCAGAACAATTCTTCTTGAAAGAATTGAAGAAGTGGGGTTCATTGTTCACTGCAACAAGGAAGAAAACAACGCCATTGGGGAACCATGGGCATCTCAGTAGGAGGGTGTTAGAATTCATGTTAGAATTTGAGCTTATGCTAGCTGCTGTGGAAGGTTACGGAAACAAAGGTTTACTTAGGATTGGATCCTGTTAGGAAGCAGAAGTAACTCAGTAATTGGGAGTATTAATAAATCTTCTCTATAACAGGAGGAATCAAGTGAAGCTTGGCTATAATTGGCAAAGAAAGAGCAGTAACTCGTAATAGCCAGGATAGGTAAGTGTTTGGTCCTCTCTAAGGTTTAAACAATGTTCATGTTTTTGTCTGTGTTCAGACATGGTAGTGGAGTGGCCTTGTTTCCATGTTGATCCATCACAGTCACAGGAGCAGTCTTATCTGATGTTGGTATTCTGTGAAATTATTCATGCACAATAACCCACCAAGGCCTAGCTGTGAGTGGTGGACCAGCTACCAGATGTCTCTTTCTTACTGGTAACAACATTAGCTAAAGTAGTTACACAGTCAAATTTCAACAGCTTCAAACAGAACAGATATCCATTGGCAAATGTGGCAACTAGGTCCAAGAAACAATGCAGTCAAGCAATTACTTCCAAAGTGATTCCTAGATACATGGTACCTCACTGAAGATTCTAGAAAATACATGATCTTCTAATAGCGTATTGGATTTCCAGGGCCTATGCAGGTGGGGTCTTAGAGAATATAAGAGTTAATGTGAAACCTGAAATAATGAAATGGGTAGTGACATCCATGATATATGTATTAAACATAGGTACATTGAATAATTTAAAGAATATGAGAGAAACTTTTATATTAAATTCTTCATTTACATAGAATAAAAAATATTTATCTGTTATTTCTATAAAATCACCATATGTGTGATAACATTAAAGAGGACATTTGCTTTTGGCTACCCAACATCTATCTTCCCTCTTCCTTATAAGAGGATCCAGAGTTTCCTTTGGAAAAAAAACCCTCCACATTCCCAGTCTGAGTTTGGGTGGGACTTCATTCCCACTCAATCAACATATCTCATCTCCTTAGTTGTAGTGACTAGTTTAAAAATAGACACAACCTTCAAGAGGAGCCAAAGGAGACAAGACAACTAAGTGTAATGTATCCTGGATTTGATCCTGGAATAGAAAAAGGATTATTAGGTTAAAAAGAAATGTAAGTAAATCTGTAAGATACGGTCTTTAGCTAATAATACTGTATTAATAGAGGGGGCCAAGATGGTAGAATAGCATGGAATATTTTTGTGTGTCTCTCACCCCTGAAATGCAGCCAGATCAACACCAAATCATCTTGCATACCTAGAAAACTGATCTGAGGATTAACACAACAATCTGCACAATCTGAACCACAGAACTTGGCAGGTACACGGCATGGAGAGGTGAACTGGGGGAGAGAGAAGCCAGGGGAGGGCAGGAAGCTGTTTTTGCTTACAGAGAGAGGAAAGAGATGGGGGAAGAGTATGGAAAAAGCACCCCCTCCCGCCCCCACCAAAAGCAGGAAGAGTGGAAACAGATGCAAGGGACAGAACAAAAGAGGGGGAAAGGAAAAAGGAGTTTAAATTCCATTAAGACTCTATAAACAGAGGAGTGCAGAGTCTGAAACTCTGCAGCTCGATACCTGGAGGTACTCTGGTAGGAAGGGTGAATCCCCAGGAGCAGACAGTGAGGTCTGAGGGGTCATCCGACCACACAGGGAGAGGCGGTTCCCCTGCTAGGAGGACATTTTGTAGAGGCTGTGTAGCCTCCCCACAGGTAAAGATCCCAGCAGAGCCCAGAGAACAACCACATTCGCTAGTGTTGTAACAGCATTAAGGGTGAAGCCTCGCACCAGATGTGTGTTGTGATTTACCATAATCCCTGAAATTCTGCTGTTCCATGTTTGCATGAACTTTATTGGGGGCAGGCAGGTATCTGGCCATTGCTTGGCGAGACCCTCCCTCTGAGGGTGTGAGTGAGTCAAAGCCACAGTTCCTCAGAAGTAAGGGGTTAGGAAACACAGCCACTTATGAGATAAAACTCAGGAGAAAGGTGCCACCTGGCATCCTGATGACTTGGTCATAGAGAGTGTAGAACTGGGGAGTGGATAAAAGCCAAAGATAAGGGAGGGGTGCTTGATTGCCAGTCAGAGAGAGAACAGAGTTCTGATACTAGAGACTAGGTAGCTGGATGACTCCATTTTCACCCCTCCTGTGCTTGCACATACACGCCTACACACGCCACAATGATCCACCCTAAGCTAAGCAGCCTCATCTAGTGGAGAACAGAGCAGTTACGCTAAGCCCCACCCAGCTGGGCCAACTGTGCTCTTAAGGAACACCACAAGTCGCTCTGCCTGCTTACTTTTAAGACTATAGTTCACAATTTGACTTCTAGGGGAAACTGGATGTAATTTCAATTGTATTTCATTATGTGTGCGGGTTCATCTTTCCAATTATTTTCTTTTTCTTTTCTTTTCTTATTGTTGAATACATAAAGAGAAAAAATATTTTATTCATTTTTATAAAAATATTTTTAATTTTTTCTAATATAGTTTTTATTTTTTAAATTCTATTTTACTTTCAATCATTTCATTTTATTCTATTTTATTGTGTTCATTTTTTCTTTTTTTTTCTTATTTTTTATTTTTTATTTATTTATTTATTTTTTAATAGTTTATTGTCAAATTAGTTTCCACATAACACTCAGTGCTCATCCCNTTGTGTTCATTTTTTCAAGTTTTCAAACGTTTTCCTTTTTTTTCCTTTTTTTCCTTTTCTTATATTTCCCTTTTTTCTCTATTCTATAAAGCTTCTTTCAACAACCAGATCAAAACACACCTAAGATCTAGCATCCTTCATTTGATTTTTTGTGTTATTTTAAATTTTAAATTTTTTTTTTTTTTTTACTTTATTAAGTCCTTTTCTTCCTTCAAGATGACAAAACGAAGGAATTCACCCTAAAAGAAGGAACAGGAAGAAATAAGAGCCAGGGACTTAAATAACACAGATATAAGCAAGATGTCTGAACCAGAATTTAAAATCATGATAATAAGAATACTAGTTGGGGTTGAAAATATATTAGAATCCCTTTCTGAGGAGATAAAAGAAGTAAAAGCTAGTCAGGGTAAAATAAAAAAATGCTATAACTGAGCTGCAATTTCAAATGGATGCCATGGTGGCAAGGTTGGCTAAAGCAGAGCAGTGAATCAGTGATATAGAAGACAAACTTACAGAGAACAATGAAGCAGAAAAAAGAGGGAGACTAAGGCAAAAGGGCACAACATAGGGAATTAGAGAACTCAGTGACTCATTAAAAAGGAGTAACATCAGAGTCATAGGGGTCCTAGAAGATGAAGACAGAGAAAAAAGGGTAGAAGGTTTATGTGAGCAAATCATAGTGGAAACTTCCCTAACCTGGGGAAAGACACAGACATCAAAATCCAAAAGCACAGAGGACCCCCATTAGATTCAACAAAAATTGACCATCAACAAGGTGTGTCATAGTCAAATTCACAAAATATTCACGCAAGGGAAAAAAAGTCCTTAACCTACAAGGGAAGACAGATTAGGTCTGCAGTAGACCTAGCCACAGAAACCTGGCAGGCCAGAAAGGAGTGGCAAGAAATATCTAATATGCTGAATTAGAAAAAATATGCAGTCAAGAATTCTTTATCCAGCACAGCTGTCATTCAAAATAGGAGAAATAAAAATTTAGCAGACAAAAATTCAAAGAGTTCGTGACCACTAAACCAGCCCTGCAAGAAATTTTAAGGGGGACTCTCTGAGGGGAGAAAAAATGGAAAAAAAACAAAAAACAAACAAACAAACAAACAAAAAAAAACAAGGACCAAAAGCAACAAAGACTAGAAAGGACCAGAGCACACCACCAGAAACCCCAACTCTACAGGCAACATAAATGACAATAAATCCATATCTTTCAGTGCCCACTCTAAATGTCAGTGGACTAAAAGCTCCAAACAAAAGACAAAGGGTAACAGAATGGATAAAAAAACAAGATCCATCTATGTGTTGTTTACAAGAGATCCATTTAAAACCTAAAGACACCTTCAGATTGAAAGTAAGAGGATGGAGAACCATCTATCATGTTAATGGTCCCCAAAAGAAAGCTGAGTAGCTATACTTATATCAGACAATCTAGATTTTAAAATAAAGACGAGATAAAGACAGGCATTATATCATAATTAAGGGGTCCATCTACCAAGAAGGTCTAATAATTGTAAACATTATGCTCCAAATGTGAAGCACCCAAATATATAAATCAATTAATCACAAACATAAAGAAGCTCATTAATAATAACATAACAGTAGAAGATTTTAACACCCCACTTACAGCAATGGACAGATCAGCAAAACAGAAAATCAACAAGTAAACAATGGCTTTGAATGACACACTGGACTGGAAGGACTTAATAGATATATTTGAAACACTTCATCCTTAAGCAGTGGAATACACATTCTTCTCCAATGCACATGAAACATTCTCCAGAATAGATCACATACTGGGACACAAATCAGCCCTCAACAAGTACAAAAAAATCAAGATCATACCGTGCACGTTTTCAGAACACAATGCTATGAAACTCGAAATCAACCACAAGAAAAAATTTGGAAAGATACCAAATACTTGGATACTAAAGAATGAATGAGCTAACCGAGAAGTTAAAGAGGAAATTAAAAAGTATAAGGAAGCCAATGAAAATAATAACAGCACAGCCCAAAACCTCCGGGATGCAGTCATAAAAGGGAAGTTTATAGCAATCCTGGCCTTTCTAAACAAGGAAGAAAGGTCTCCTATCCACAACCTAACCTTACACCTTAAAAAGGTGGAAAAAGAACAGCAAATGAAATCCCAAGCCAGCAGAATTCAGGAAATAATAAAGATCACAGCAGAAATCAATGCTATCAAAAACAAAAACACAACACAACACTACACAACAAAACAAAACACCCAGTAGAACAGATCAATGGAACCAGAAGCTGGCTCTTTGAAGGAATTAACAGAATTGATAAACCCCTAGCCAGTTTGATCAAAAAGAAAAAGGAAAGGACCAAATAAATAAAATAAAGAATGAAAGAGGAGAGATCTCAACCAACACAGCAGAAATACAAACAATAATAAGAGAATATTATGAGCAATTATACACCAATAAAATGGGCATTATGGACAAAATGGACAAATTCCTAGAAATACATAAAGTACCAAAACTGAAATAGGTAGAAATAGAAAAATTGAACAGACCCATAACCAATAAAGAAATCAAATTAGTAATCAAAAATCTCTCTAAAACCAAGAGTCCAGGGCCAGATGGCTTCCCAGGGGAATTCTACCAAACATTTTAAAAAAAGAGTTAACACCTATGCTTTAGAAGATGTTCCAAAAAAATAGAAATGGAAGGAAACTTTCCAAACTCATTCTATGAAGCAAGCATTACCTTGATACCAAAAGACATAGACCCCACAAAAAGGAGAACTACAGACTAATTTCCCTGATGAACATGGATACAAAAATCCTCAACAAGGTACTAGCCAAACAGATCCAACAATACATTAAAAGACTTACTCACCACAACCAAGCAGGATTTATTTATTTTTTTAAAATATTTTTATTTATTTCTAGGAGAGAGAAAGAGAGAGACAGCGTGAGCAGGGGAGATCAGAGAGAGAGGGAGACACGGACTCTGAAATAGGCTCCAGGCTCTGAGCTGGCTGTCAGCACAGAGCCCGACGCGGGGCTCGAACCCACGAACCGTGAGATCATGACCTAAGCGAAAGTCAGACACTTAACCGACTAAGCCACCCAGGCGCCCCCCAAGCAGGATTTATATCTGGGATGCAGAGCTGGTTCAATATCCACAAAACAATCAATGTGATACATCATCTCATTAAAAGAAAGGACTAGAATCACATAATCCTCTCAATAGATGCAGAGAAAGCATTTGACAAAATACAGCATCCTTTCTTGATAAAAACCCTCAAGAAAGTAGGGATTTAAGGATCATACCTCAAGATCATAAAAACCATGTATGAAAGACTCATCACTAATATCATCCTCAATGGGAAGAAACTGAAAGCTTTCCCCCTAAGGTCAGGAACATGACAGCCATATCCACTCTCACCACTGTTACTCAACATAGTATTGGAAGTCTTAGCCTCAGCAATCAGACAACATAAAGGAATAAAAGGAATCCAAATTGGCAAGGAGGAAGTTAAACTTTCACTCTTGGCAGATGATATGATACTCTATATGGAAAACCCAAAAGATTCCACCCAAAAACTACTAGAACTGATCCATGAATTCAGCAAAGTCACAGGATATAAAATCAATGCACACAAATCGGTTACATTCCTATATACCAATTATGAAGCAACAGGAAGAGAAATCAAGGAATAGATCCCATTTACAACTGCACCAAAAAACATAAATACCCAGGAGTAACCCTAACCAAATAGGTGAAAAATCTATACACTAAGAACTATAGAAAGCTTATGACAGAAATTGAAAAAGATACACACACAAAAAATAGAAAAATATTTTCCAATCCATGCCCTGCGTTGGAAGAACAAATATTGTTAAAATGTCGATACTACTAAAGCAATCTACATATTCAATGCAATACCTATCAAAATAACACAAGCATTCTTCACAGAGCTGGAACAAACAATCCTAAAATTTGTATGGAACAAGGAAAGATTCTGAACAGCCAAAGCAATCCTGAAACTGTATTACAAAGCTGTAATCATTAAGACAGTATGGTATGGGCACAAAACAGACACTCAGATCAATGGAACAGAATAGAGAACCCAGAAATGGACCCACAAACGTATGGCCAATTAATCGTTGACAAAGCAGGAAAGAATATCCAATGGAATAAAGATCATCTCTTCAGCAAATGGTGCTGAGAAAACTGGACAGTGACATGCAGCAAAATGAACATGGACCACTTTCTTACACCATACACAAAAACAAACCCAAAATGGATGAAAGACCGAAACATAAGACAGGAAGCCATCCTTCCTCTAGGAGAAAGCGGGCAAAAACCTCTTTGACCGCAGCTGCAGCAATTTCTTACTCAACACGTCCCTGAAGGCAAGGGAAATAAAAGCAAAAATGAACTATTGGGACCTCATCAACATAAAATCTTCTGTACGGTGAAGGAAACAATCAGCAAAACTAAAAGGCAACCGGCAGAATGGGAGAAGACATTTGCAATCAACATATCAGATAAAGGGTTAGTATCTAAAATCTATAAAGAACTTATCAAACTCAACACCCAAAACACAAATAATCCAGTGAAGAAATGGACAAAAGACATGAATAGACACCTCTGCAAAGAAGACATCCAAATGACTAACAGACACATTAAAATGCTCAACATCACTCATAATCAGGGAAATACAAATCAAAACCACAAGGAGATACCACCTCACACCTGTCAGAATGGCTAACATTAACAACTCAGGCAACAACAGATGTTGGCGAGGATGTGGAGAAAGAGGATCTCTTTTGCGCTGCTGGTGGGAATGTAAACTGGTGCAACCACTCTGGAAAATAGTATGGAGGTTCCTCAAAAAATTAAAAATAGAACGACCCTACAACCCAGCAATTGCACTACTAGGTATTTATCCAAGGGATACAGGTGTGCTGTTTCAAAGGGGCACATGCACCTCAATGTTTATAGCAGTGCTACTGACAAGAGCCAAAGTATGGAAAGAGCCCAAATGTCCATCAATGGATGAATGGATAAAGAAGATAAGGTATATATATATATACCGTGAAGTATTACTTGGCAATCAAAAAGAATGAAATCTGCCATTTGCAACTATGTGGATGGAACTAGAGGGCATTATGCTAAGCAAAATTAGTCAGAGAAAGAAAAATATATGACTTCACTCATATGAGGACTTTAAGATACAAAACAGATGAACATAAGGGAAAGGAAGCAAAAATAACATAAAAACAGGGAGGGGAACAAAACATAAGAGACTCTTAAAATAGAAGAACAAACAGAGGGTTGCTGGAGGGGTTGTAAGATGGGGGATGGGATAAATGGGTAAGGAGCATTAAGGAATCTACTCTTGAAATCATCGTTGCACAATATGCTAACCAACTTGGATATAAATTTTAAAATAAATCATTTTTAAAAAGAAAATATATCAGCTCACTTCATTTAATCTTTCAAAGACACATTTTTCAAATATATGCATTTTTTCTAAACCTAAATGCTTTTACTCTATAAAACTATTTTAGTTAGAGAAGTATTTATATCTAACTATTCAACTACTGTAATCGTTTTTTTTTCCCCCTGAGAAAATCATCAGATAGTAGCTAGTTTTGGAAATTTCAAGTTAATACATGAATATTGAAGTATTTGGTCATCTAATAGAATAGGCAGGAAGTGTCACATTAGAACCTCACAGACCAGAGAAAGAAAAAAAATCTATCAACGGTAAAATCCTCAAAATATTTCCCTACTCCCCTCTTACTGAAAAAAAGAAGACATCACCACTCTCAAATCAAAAGTCAAATGGATGACTCAGTTATCACTAATTTTTCTCAACTTACCTGAAACTATAAAATAGTTTTTAAATTATTCTATCAACTTGGCATTATTGCCATTCCTAAAGTTATTCCATAATGTGGAAACAGAATAAAATAACCCTCCAAGTAGTAAATATTTCTAGTTTATTGTGCAGCAAAACAAATTTTGATTATCAAACCAGTATCTTTTCCTTCCCATTATGCCAAAAAATTTGATTATAACTGCAAAGAAAATATAAGCTGCAACTATATTATACTAAATACTGTGTATTCTTAGTTCAAAAGAATAATATTTCTTGCAAATTCATAATCATAGCATCTAACTTGAAGGACTACATTGGCATACAAAGATTCCACTACCTTCAAAAATTGTAGTCTATTCTATTTTAAATATCATCCAATATCCTTTAATAACATTAATGCACCGCCAAATTATTTTCTTTGTAGAACAAAGACAAGCACTTTTAAGCTTGTAAAGTGACTAATTTTTAATGTTGTTAAATTAAGTTAAGCAATTTAATGCAATTACTAAATGTACTGACTTCTCTAAAAATTGCAGCAATTAGAGAAAATGTTTCACTGTCTTTTATAATGCACATAAATAACTTGGCTTATGCAAAGTTATTTGGGTAGATTATTTTTTTGTTATTGTTTGTTTTTGTTTATTTTTTTGGTTTTGGTGTCAGGGCTGAATTTTGGTAGTCATTCTTATAGTCATAGCCAAATCCAAGAGTTTAGTCACAGGCTTGCATTCATCCAAATCAAACAAGAACATCTGATATTATAAAACTGGGTCTCTTTTTAGCTCTCATTTTGAGTTCATATTGTTAAAGTAGTACACATTGTAATTTTGCTTTATAGACACCACTGTCAGTGGTAAGGGTAGATTTCACCATAGATAAAACAACTTTGGTCTGAGTCAGGTAGCCTTTAGAAATGCCCATTGCCTGGAGAGGCCCTAGCCCTTAATTGCTAATCAAAGTCCAATTATAAATCTCCTGAACTTGTTGGAGTTAAGAGCGTCAGGAAATGACCCAATGACCCAATCCTTGAACAACAGGGCAGTGGACAATTACTTTCTCTCAAGGAGACAGGGAGATTGAAGTAAATGATATTGGTTCCTTCTAGCCTTAAATTGAATAAACAGGTGATAAATAAACAAAAAACACCTGAGTAAAGAGACTTACTGATGCACTATGATTAATCATCTCACTTCGGAACTAGATTTTCCATCAATAAATTGAGATTATTAATTCACCCATTTACTTTAATGTATTTTCAACTGCTTTCTTCTTGTTTTCTCAACACCAAAGCCTACGGCTGTCTTTTAAGATTATATTCATCCTTCATCTCCTCCCTCTCTCATTTACTCATCCAGGGGGATTACTATTTTGTTATACCAGGTGCAAGGTTGAACTAGTATTCTAGGCCCTAGGAATGCAAGGGTAAACAAAACAGGCATGGTCCCTGCTCTCTTGAAATCGACAGTCCAATAGAGATGGTCAATATTATAAACACAGTAAAATTTCAATTATTTCAGTAATGCTAAGTACTAAACCTATAAATAGGGGGATCTGATCAAGTCAGGGAAATCAGAGAAGGTGTCCCTGAGAAAGGAATCCTTCATCTAAACTCTGTGTTTACAGAAGTAAGCCTTAAGGAAAGAAACAAGGGAGCAAATGTAATCTATTCAAAAGAACATATCAGCACCCTACAGTGGAAGCACACATGTTGAACATGAAGAACTAAAAGAAAACTCAATGTGACTGAATGAAGGGGACTGCATATTGTATATTGAACCTGGAATGGAAGACAGGATTATAGTCTCAAAAGGGTTAGAAGCAAGAGACTATCTGATATGACTGGATTTGCATGTTATAAAGATGACTCTGCAACGTGCAGTGGGATTTGAAGGGAGGCCAACATGGTGGGTGAATTAGAAGACTATCAAAGTAGCTCAGGGAAGAGCAAATCATAGGTTAATCAGAGGATAGACTACAATGGAGGGAAGGTAGATAGATAAATAGGTTTGGGTGATGGATTGGTATGGGAGTATATTAGTTATCTATTGCTATGTAAAATATTACCCTAAAATTGAGTTTACAATAAATACATCATAATTTCTGTGGGTCAAGAATTAGGATATGACTTAGCTGGATACCTCTGACTCTGGCTTAGTCATAAGGCTATAATGAAAGCATTGATGAGAGATGCATTTACCTCAGTGCTTGGCCAGGGAAGGATTCACTTCTAAACCTAACTCGTGTGACTGCTGACAGGCCTCAAGTCTTCCTTGACTTTTGGCTGGAGACATCAGTTCCCCGCAACATGGACCTCTCCAGGGGGTACTCACAATATAGAAACATGATTTCTTTGTGTAAGGACAGAATAGGGAGAAGAACCAGAGCAAGGGAGCAAAAGAAGCCAAGCAAGAAGGAAATCATAATCTTTTTGTAACCTATTCTTGGAAATGACCTATCAACACCATACAGTATTCATTAGAATGACTCAGTAGGTCCAGTGCACTCACAAGGGGAGATTACCCAAAGGACAAACATACCAGAAGAGGGGATCAGTGGCAGCCATATTGGAGGCTGCTATACCACAGGAAGAGAAGATACAGGAGGCACTGTGGTATTAGTGAGAGTGGGAAGGATGGCAAAGGCCCAGGTCTGGAGAAGTTTTATTTTGGACATGGTGAATTTAAAAGGACAAGGCGCCTTTAATTCAATCAATATATATGTGTTTATAAAACAACTATTTTGTGCCAGGCACTACTCTAGGAGATGGGATATAATGGTGAACATAGAAAAAAATCCTTGCTCTCATCAATTTACCTTCTAATAACTAAACACAGATGATAAACATATAAACAAATTCAGATAGTGATAAGGACAGAAAGAAAATAACACAGGACAAAGTTGTGAGTTTCTCTTCAGTTTTGGTGTTACAACATGCTTTTCAGTGACCCAAGTAGGTTGTTAAAAGCCTTAAGATGTTTTCTAGATTCCCCATGTACTTGCACTGACTTTTTGCTTCTCTTAAGCATTTATCTAAAACTGATTTGTATTATAGTACAAGTCACCCTTTGTGTTACCTCCTCTCAACCCCCAAGATGCCTACATCTACCCCTTGGGACATGTGAATATTTCCTCATTTGAAAAACGGGTCTTGCAGTTGTGACTAAGTGAAGGATCGTGCAATACAGACACAGCCCTGAATTAGCCAACTGAGTCCTAAATGCCATCACAATAGTCCTTGTAAGAGACACTGAGAGAAGATATCTACATAGAAAAAGAAGAGGCAGTCAGTGTGACCATGGAGGCAGAGACTGGAGAGATGCAGTCACAAGAAATGCTAAAATCCACAAGCTGGAAGAAGCAAGGAGCAGATTCTCCTCTAAAGCTCCCAAAGGGAGTGCTGCCCTACTGACACCTTCATTTTGGTTTTCTGATCTCCAGAACTTCGAGAGAATACATTCCTATTGTTTTAAGCACCTAGTTTTTGGTAACTTGTTATAACTGTCACAGGAAACTAATCCACCTTTCCAATGTTATTCCCTATCACCAGATTCATGGGGTTTATCACAAGTTGTAATTATTTATTTACTCATTTGCTTACTGTGTCTCATCCCCATGAATGTGTAAGCTCCATGAAGATGGGGCCTTCCCTGCATACCTAGATCTTGGCATAGTGTCTAGCGTATATTACATCACTAGGAATTAACTGATAAATGAGTGAATAAATATCCTCTGTAAATAACAAGTCTTATAAGACAAGAGACCATGTCTATTGGCCATAATTTCCAATGCCTCCAGAACAGAGTCTAACCAAAGAATTATTGAACTAGGTTTGAGCTCTAGAAATCAGGGATTCTGGATTCTAGATATTATACTACAATTTAGTTATGTGGCGGCCTCACTTCTGCCTGTGTACACACCTAGTGTGTTGAAGTAAGTTTGTTCTTTATCAGTTTTCTTAGCCTGGATGAGGAGCAGGTCCAGACAGTATTCATTTTCTTATGCTGTACATCACCCACAGTGGTTGGCATATTTTAGGGGACACAAATAGTTAAGACTTTGGGGTGAATTAGAGTATCAGACTTAGTCATAACTAGAAAGTAACATATGTCCTTGAGTAAATTCCTAATGAATGCTGAAATGATATATTCTCAACTGAAAGGACACTAATCCTTAACTTCACACGGTGGTAGACCTGTGAACCACCTGGCCTGTAGGTGCTTACTGTGCTTATACCACGTGCTTATACCACGACCTAACTCAGCTTTGAGTACCGCATTAGGCAAAAGCACCACAACAACTCCATCACTTACCGGCCATGTTGAGATCATGACCTGAGCGGAAGAGCCACTCAGGTGCCCGACCATGTGATCTTGGACATGATATTTTACCTTTCTAATCCAAAGACTGATAATAATGCCTACCTTATAAGAGTGGTTCTGACCAAGAAACGAAATGAAGTAATCGAATAGTTAAACTTAGGAAAGTGCGTGAGTCAATAATGTATTGTTATTATTTTGAGCAAAAAACCTGCGCAGTGATTTTGAGTAAGTACTCGTACTTCCTTGGGCCTTCTGAAACAATGAACGGGGATACCAGACCTTATTACTGCCTCAGCGGGACCAAGTTTGGGAACCTTCGAACCAAAGCCATGTGAGGGTTCCACGATTCCAGGCCTCTTTCCTTCAGCAACCTACCAGTTAACGGTGTTATAATGAAGAGAGGGCAAACCGACGCGACAGGTTTTCTAGAAGAGTCCAGCACCAGCGGCAGCTCTTAAACCAGGCTCATTTTAGGCTTTTTCGCTCACACAGGTCACGACCTGAGACAGCGCGGGTCACAGGTGAGGCGGTCCACAAACTCCACGAGTGTCCCTAGGTTGCCAGGGCAACGTCGACGTCACTGCGTCTTCTCATTTTCCCGTAGGCAAGAAGCCCACACAGCTCAACGCGCAGGCGCCTCGCGAGAGCCAATGGGTGCGGCCCGATCGCGGGCGCCGCTTGACCCCTCCCCTTTCCGATCGAATTCGGGGGCGGAGAGGGGCGGCGGCGGCGGGAGCGCGCCCGTCTTTCCCGGGCGAGCGGGCGGTTTTCGGTGGCTCAGTGGCCGGGCGCCCGGTTTCGTAGGTTACGCACACAATCACTCCCCAGGGGGCCGTCCGGAGCCCGCCCAGGCAGCTGCGACTTCTCCTGCCGGGCACCCCCTGAGGCGGGGGTCGCGATGGTGCGGGGCTCGACGTGGAGCTGACCGGGGGCTGAGAAGAGTCGGGGCCAAGCACGAAGCCCTTCCCTTCCCTGCCGTCGGGCTTTGGGGCTCCCGCCCGCCGGTTTCCAGCCGTCAGGGTCACGCCACTTCCGGGACGCCCTGAACTCCGTGCCCCCCAAGCCCCGGGCCCCCTGCGGGAATGTTCAAAAATGAGTACCAGGTAACCCGAAACGGCTCTCCAACCTGTCTATATAGCATTCTCCTCTAGGGTGAGGTAGTTCGTATTCCGGGTGAGGACAAAGCTCCCTCCTCCTTTTCCCATAACTCGGTGTTTTTCTGGGTGAGGAGGAAGTACTGATGAGTGTGGTCTTGACTCCAAAAGAAAAACGAAGAAGGCAGCCAGGGTTTGGACATGTGATTTGGCTTTTGTTCAATCTCCAGCTCAAGTTCTTTCAAGGTGTATGGATTGCCTGTGACTCTGATTAAAATGCAGATCTCAGCCCCCACAACCGGACCTCCTGAATCGGAATCTTAAGGGCAGGGCCCATAAGTCTTGAGTTTTGCCAAGTGCCTCCTCACTATTGATGCACACTGGTATCTCACAATCTATTCAGAAGAGAGTGAATGAGCGAATGCATGAGTGGGTGAAACAGGGAAGGAAAATACGAATTTCGGCTAAGTACTATTTTCTTTCTCCCTAAAACTGGAGTGTATGATTTCTTAAACACGGAGGTACTTGTGAAAATGTGGATTTTCTGACTCTCACCCCAGATCTAGTGAATGAGCTCTGTAGATGGAACTACCTTGAAGGACCTTTGTAAAAACTTCCCTGCAATTGACTCTGACACAGGTTGTCCAAAGATCACACTGCGGAAACTGCTCCTGGGCCTTCCTCAGTCACCTTGAGTATCCTACTGTCTCCAGAACATGGCCTGCACGCCTCACACCGCTAGTCCCGTGCCTTCTTTTTTGTTGTTTGTTTTTTTTTAAACCCTAATCTCCTGCCTTCCCTTAACCACTTCTACTTGAGGTTACATTCTCGGTTTACAATCTATTTACCATCCTTGTCTTGCCATTGCGATGAAAGATTTTGTCCTGAGCTGGAACAGCCCTCCATTGGTCACTTCTTTGTTGCCTCTAACTTTTCACCAAATGCTACTTGCCTTCCTAGGGTGTCCTCCAGGGAATCTGCTGTTCTCTTTCTTCTACTCTTGATATCATTGAATGTGTTAGAACAATTTTAAGTTTCTCTCACATAATAGAGGTAAAATATATTGCTATAAAAAGCATATGCCCACTGTGGGAAACTTGGAAAATCAGAGAAAGCAGAAGGATGGAGGAAGGGAGAAGTATTTTGCCAGGTACAAGGAGTTTTCTCTTTAAAAAGAAAAAAAAAAAAAGTCTCAGATTTAAAATTTTTATTGATATATGACCTAATACCAGAAGTTATAGTAATTTATAGTAATTATTTCCTACACACAGTTTGCACATAATACTGCCTAAGGAAGAAATTAAGTGTCTTAGAGTGATTGTGTTAAAATTCAGAAGCCAAAATATCTTTGTATTACTGAGAATAATTAAAAACTGGAAATTCTTTACAAAAATCGGACGGATTTGCTCATGTGTTGTTTATAATTAAAACAGACTATAAAAGAAAAGCATATTTAGTCTTCAGGTTCTCAATTTCTTCCAATTAGCTCTTCCTCAGAGATAATCATCTTAATTCTTTTCTTTGATAATTAAGGCTTATGGATATTCAGTTATGTGTTCAGTATTTTTCCATAAGCATGGCCCTCCATATTGTCAGGTTTACAATAGGAAATACATAGTATGTCTATAGAAATGATTCTCTATTTTTCTTATACAGATTTTATAGATTTCCAAATTATATTAAATATATAAAAAGGCCTAGGAATGCTCAGAATAAGAATCATCTCCCAACCCTCACTCTTTCCTAAGCTTTTTTATTGACCAGAGCCAATGTATTCAATTTTACCCCTTTTTTTGAATAATTATTGCTGACACTATTGAGCCCTTGCTATGTACAAGGTATTGTGCTTGATGAGCTATTTACTATCCCATGTAATCCAATAACCCATTTTACAGATGGAGAATCAAGAAGTTAAATAACTCTCAAGGTTAGACAGTTAATAACTGTCAAAGCTAATGTTGGAGCTCTGGTCAGTATGACTGGAAAGCTTGTAGCCACAGGTAATTTATCAGAATTTATTAGCCTGACTCTGGAGTTGAGTTAAACCCTTTGGTCAGAGATGACTAGAATGTTTCGTAAACATGATTTATGCATGGCAAATAAATGAACCCCACACTGAGAGAGTGTAGGGTTTGTAAACATAATTTAATGTTTATTGTGCTTTGAAAAAAAAATTCCTTTCACCATGTCTCCAAGGTGACCCAAATCAGAATGGTTGTGGCTTAAGTACAATCAGGGTGTAATGTAGGAGTTATAACAGGGGTAATGTTTCCTCCCAGATCTATTCAATGGACAGATGCCTGGAATAGCAGTTATAGACTCTGTAGTGGGTAGTATTTCCTCCTTAGCACCATCTTTCACTATAATTGAAACATGTTGTTTTTGTTTTCTAGGGAGGTGCATTTGTTGAAATCTTTAGTGCTCAGGGCAAAAATCCTGGAGCAAAATGGAAGATCCTTGGCAGTCCATCTGTGATTTGGAAAGTAAGTACTAGAAGTTAGAGCCATCTAAATCCCGGAATGAAATGAGAATGAAGGTTATAACAAAAGGGACTTGATAAGGTTTCAGAACTGTATTTACTGGTTCATTCAAAACCCTTTCATGACACTGTTGGTTGCAGCTCTCCCAGAAACCACTCCTCAGTCCTTTAAAAAGACTTTGGCACATGGCTTATAAGCCTTCTCTGTAAGCCAAGTCCCATTGTTGTTTCAGGTGACTTCAGTGTGTGTGTGAGGAAAATCTCTCCAAACCTTGAGCTTCTCAATTTCTTGATTGCTTCATCACTGATGACCTCTTCCCGCTCTGTGTCAGGCCCCTGTTACCACTGTCACACCCTGGACCTTATCACTGCAAACTGTAGGGCCTCTGAAATCAGTAAGATATTGAGACAGGCCCTTCTGCCCCCGAGCTTCAGTTCTTAAGGATGTTTGCTCAGTTACTCTCACTAGATTTGTTCTTCAATCTAATTGAGACCTTCAGGCCATCAGCCTTTCTACTTCACCTGTGCTTAGTTTGATTTAGGCATGTACATTCTCTGTTTTCACTTCCTTTACTCTAGCCCAGAATCCACAGTCTGTAATTTCAGTCACTTCTCGGGCAAAACCTTGAATGCCCTTGCTCTTTGTTCTCTCATAGCGCTTGCCTAGCGAAGGCCAACCATTTCAGAATCCCCAGTCATTTATCTTTTCCGAGCTGGTTTCGGGGCTCCTCAGTAACTTTGGAGAAAATATCTATAGCCTCTTAGATTAATAATACTATAAATTCAACTTGAACAGCCTGGAAAATTCTCTTTTTATGTTCTCTTAGTCTTTGAAATGATTATTATTATTATTATTTTTAACATTTATTTTTGAGAGAGAGACAGAGCACGAGCAGGGGAGAGGCAGAGAGAGAGGAAGACACAGAATCCAAAGCAGGCTCCAGGCTCTGAGCTGTCAGCACGGAGCCCAACGCGGGGCTCGAGCCTAGACCCTGAGATTTTAACCTGAGCCAAAGTTGGATGCTCAACCAACTGAGCCACCCAGGTGCCCCTAAAATGATTATTTCTCCATTATCTTCAGGTTTTCAGCTGCCAGTTCTCTCTAGCCCCTACTTCTGAACCTACAACCAGGACAGGCCCTCTTCAGTGACTCACCAGAAGACCTCACACCCCATTTCACAGGGAAAACTGATGCCATCAGTTAGAAACCACCTCAGCTTGCTGCCACCAGATCTAAAAACTTATATCCATCTCTGTCCTTTTCTTTCTCTCCTCTTCTGTACAACTGAGAGAAAAATGTTTTTCTGTGGACCTTGTTCTATGGATAACTCTTTAAAGCTACTGTTAACTGAGTGCTTACTGTTTGCCATGTCCAGCATTAAGCACACTATATGGATCTATACAGTAGCCTTGTGAGATATGTACTTTATGCCAATTTTCTGGATGTTAAAACTGAGGCCATGGAGAGGGTAAGCAACTGGCTTAAAATCTACAGCTCTTAACAGTGAATGAGAGTTAAAAGATGCTCTGAGGGTATAAAGCAGGGAGCGTAGGAAAGTCTTCCCCAGGGAAATGACACTGGATCTCTAAGAGCTAACTATGCACTATATGGGGCTGGTAGAGAGAAGAGTGTTTCAGGCAAAGGGAAAAGCACATACAAATTCCTTGTGCTGGAGAGAGCTTAGAATTTTTAAGAGATTGCAAAAATGCCACTAAGGCTAGAATATAAAGAGAGAGAGAGAGAGAGAGAATGGGGTTTGAAAAACCGGGCAGCAACCAGACCACATGAGGGTTTATGGACCATGTTGATGATTTGGGTAAGCTGTTGAAAAGTTTTAAGTATATGCCCAACTTGTGTATAGAGGGAATAAATAATACACTCAGTCTGTGTTCATTCCAAATACATGAGATATGCTATTGTGATGGATACAATACAGATTTATTTGAATGTTATTTAATTCTTAGCGGCCGTTAGTTATGATGCATTTCATAACACATACAGGAACGAAGATTGGGAGGATCTGTGAAATATTATGATGGGTCTTTATACTCAGATTTGGAATTTGCTTCAAGATAAAAACAAAACAAAACTATTCCCGTTACCACTTTTAAGTCATATAAATTGGACCATCACATATAAGGTGGCTTTTTATTTTCAGGTTTTGTTTTGTTTATGTTCCTTCTACCTTAGTTTTTTAGCTTACCTGCATTGTAACACTTTACCTAGTACTGATTTTGATTAGATGATATATAGAACTTCATTAGGGGACTAGTATTTGCCGGTAGATGAAATAAGGCCATAATTAATTCTGTATGAGCCATGGCCAGACAGCAAGGAACTTCTGGACCAGATACAATTTAGGTTAGATGATTTTTTTGTACTGTAACATGGGGTGATGTTCAGCCTGTACCAGTAGACGGAAGCACATAGATGAAATGAAAGGTAACTAAGCTCTGGAAACTAAATTAGTAGCGGGAATCCCTGAAACTGGTGAACTGGTCACCATTTGGAGGAAGAGTTTCTTGATACAATACAGGATTTGTCAAGTGACATAGTGTGGCTTCTGTAGTCCAGTTCCTAGCATGCTTCGGGGTGAGAATATCATCAAGGCCTGAGCCCACTTTTAAGTCATTTGAATCTGGGACTTTTTTTCCTGTGGGTTTGCAGCTCTAATTTTATAATCGAAGCCAAATACCACTGTTTGTATTTTTGTTCTATAGGAATTTGATAAAGAAGTTAAAAGCTTTGTGTTTGTCCTCGAAGGCAGTAGTCAGACGAACAAAATTCAGTTACCAAAGGAGAGTAAGCAAATCCGTAAGTAAGATTTTTAATATTAGAACTTAACATTTCATTCCTAAAATTAGACTTTTAGGCCTACTACACAGGCATTAGTTTGACTTTTATTGGCATCTGTTTACTTAAAGTGGTAGGCTTGTTTTTCATTTGGGAAGTAACCTTTGCCAGGCTTTATATATTAAATGTTACTTAATACATATTAAATATATATAAATATTAAATAAGTATATATTCCATTTCCCTGTTAATTTGAAATCTCGAAGTATTTGTAAGAAGATTTAGAAGATTATTTGATAGTCATCGATTATCATAGTACTGGTAGTTACTGAGTAATTACTATGTGCCTATGACTTCCCTGACATTTCACATTTATTAACTCTTTGAATCCTGACAGTAGTTCTTTTGCAATGAACACACTCAGGTTGGTTCCTCACCAAGAAATCAGATAAGAGTAAGCTTTGAAATAAACCCAAGAGTTCCTAAATTATAGAAATGAATTTGTGAGAAAAAAGTTGTATAGGATACTGTAAAAGGCGCTACTTAATGACACATCAGCTTATAATACCCTTAGGAATATTAATATTTAATATGTTTAGATATAAATGTGTTTCAACAAAAGCCCAAAGAATAGATTTTCAGTTCTTGCTTTGGAAATTGGGATCAGCATTTTAAAGCAGGAGGAACCTTGAGAGATCACCTGAATTTACGATCAGAAGCCCAGTTTATTGGCAGAACCGAGGTTAAAATTCAAGGCTCTGTCACCTATCAAATTAGGCTTCGAGTAAACTGATGGTAATGTAAGAAATATAACTTTTCAAAATGATTAAGCAGATTTTCATCAACTTTATGCTGTGTGTTAACTATAGATTTCAGATGATATTTTAAATATAAGCAGCCATTTTTTTTAATGTTCATCATTTACTTATTTGTTCCTTTATCAATTAAGAATATTAATTGAGGGGCACCTGGGTGACCCAGTCAGCTGAACGTTTGACTCTTGATTTTGGCTCCGGTCTTGATCCCAGGGTCATGGAATCAAGTGCTCCTGTCTGGCTCCACACTGAGCATAGAGCCTGCTTACAATTCTCTCTCTTCTCTCTCTCTCTGCTCTTCTCCCCAGCTCACACTCTCTCTGTCTTTCTAAAAAAAATAAATAAATAAAAATAAGTTTAAAAAAGAACATTTATGGTACTATGAAAAGATCTGTTCTCGGTACCTGATTTTTGCATTTTAATTCAGCTTCCCAAACTTTCACAGGCTCTGCTTTAGCTACCACTTCAAGCTACTGTATGCTATTTTAGATTTCTGAGACATAAATGGAGTCATAGAAATTATAGATGGAAGGTGATTAATTTTAAAATAGTTTGCCAGTGTTTCTTTCTAAAATAAGAAACAGAACCTGAAAGAGAGGAGATAATCTTTTTAAAATAATTTTTATTAATATACTACCCTTTTAAAATCATGATTTCCTCATAGTTCCTGTTTGTTTTTAACTGTAGAGGTTTTTTTTATTCCCAACAAAATGTATATGCTGATAAATTAGGTGAACGAAGATGAGCCGGAGAAATATGCCTGAAACTGTAGGTTATTATTATTACAGGAGATACGATCCATCTTTTTTTTTTAAGGATATTGACTTTGTGAGGTGAGTATATCTGATTTGCAGAAACATGACTTTGTTCTATACCAAGGTTCCGTTGTTGGCCTATACTTCTGTGTAATGCCCTTAGCATCTATGTACGTAATCGCGATACCGATAAAATCAAATCACTTCTGGTAACCTTTCTCAGTTGGATCTGAGAAAGATTTCTCCTCTACCAGATACTCAGTGACTAAAGACAAGCTCCCTTTACTTACGTTTCTCTAAGAATTTTTTTTTCTAGAAATAAAACATTTAGTGTGCTATAATTGCTTTTTAAAAGGAAAAATGATAGTTTTAATTGGAAGAAACAGAAGAATCTTTTAATGTATTTCTTGTACAATGCCCTGCAATTAAAAATTAATCTGGCTCTTCCGTAGCATGTGTGGTACTATAACAAATGGAATAGTTTACAGAGTCTGCCTTGGGCTAATGCCTTTAAGATTAATTAGTTGTAATTTTTGATAAAGGAACTTTAGAGCTGTTTTTACTTGTATAAAATGACCTTTTGTGTGAAGCTTAAATGGTGTGTCTTGAATGGAGAATTAGCTTTCAATTTACATTCTAAATTTAATTCAGTTACCATTATATATTCCTATTTTAAGAGTAAACATCCACTTTATTTATGCAAACTTGACATTAGGTATCCCATATGTGTTTCTTACTATATTAGGTAGTTAGGAAAAAAGTTTAATGATGAAAGTAAGCATGTTTAACTTTTCATTAAAATTTTTTTGAGAGAAAGCATGTGCTTGAGAGTGCTAGCAGAGGAGGGACAGAGGAAGAGGGAGAGAGAGAATCTTAAACTGGCTCCACGCCCAACGTGGAGCTCAAAGTGGGACTCCATCTCACGACCATTGGATCATGACCTGAGCCAAAATCAAGAGTCAGACTCTTAACTGACCGAGCCATCCAAACACCCCTAACTTTTCATTTTAAGTAATGATATTTCTTTTTTTTTTTTTTATAATGTTTTATTTATTTCTAGGAGAGAGAGAGAGAGAGNATAGAGGAAGGTGTGATATTGATGATCAGATTATACACTTCTCCAGTGCATGAATCTTGCACAATCCACTTGTACGCCTGACTTAGTATATCATATATAGTTGGAGCTTATTAAGTTTGTTAAATATTCTACATTAAGAAACTGTAACAATTTGGGTTATAATTTATGATTATAACCAGCTCACCTTCCCAACCAGACTTAAGTGAATGATTAACTAACTAAATAAACCCATGCTGCTCTTCCTCCTGGATCACGCTATGGAGCTGCCCTTATGAGAAGGAGCTCTGTACATGCAGACGTCTGTCATTTGGATGGGCTGTCCCAGGACTTTCTGTTTAAGGCTTTTGTTTGAACTTACTGTTCTCTTTGCCAGTGGCATCTGGATCCAGTGGTGTGTCTCTTGGGATCAGTATCCCTGAAGCCTTCTGTTTATCTGAGTTTCGTCTGCTCTGGAAGATNTTTGGTATTCTTTTTAAAATAAATGTCATTATGACTTGCTCTGTTTAAAACCCTTCAGTGGCCTGACCTCACCACTCTAATGATAATGCTCTTGTCAAGGTCACTAGTGATCTCTGTATTCCTGAATCCAGTGGCTCATCTCAACGCTCATCTTGCTTGACATACCAGCATTTGACTGATACCCTCCTCCTTAGTATATTTTCTTCACTCATCTTCCAGGATGCCCGACCTCCTAGTTCCCTTTCTACCTCACTGGTCTTCCTTGCGGTTTTCTTTCATGATTCTTCCTCTTTTCCCCAGCCCATGGACCTGACCCTTGGCTCTCTTTCTGCATTTCCTCCCTTGGTTATCAGTGCTAGTCTCATGGTCTTAAATGCCATCTCTGTCTTACTCCAGCTTACATTTATTTCCAAATCAGACTTCTCTCTTAAACTTCAGACTTGTAGGGATGCCTGGGTGGCTCAGTCAGTTAGGCGCCAACTAGAGCTCAGGTCATGATCTCACGGCTTGTGGGTTCAAGCCCTGCATTGGGCTCTGTGCTGACAGCTCAGAGCCTGAAGCCTGCTTCAGTTCTGTGTTTCCCTCTCTCTGTCCCTCCCGCACAGGCACTCTGTCTCTCTCTCTCTCAAATGAATAAACATTAAAAAAAAAAAAAACCCACCTCCAGGCTTGTAGTTTCAGTTGCTTGTACGACATTTCTACTTGGACTACTTAACTTAACCCTAGAAATTACTCCTACTGCTGTGAACAGCCACATCTCAGTTGTTAGCACCTTGTCTTTTCAGTAGCTCAAAAAATCTTACATTCGTCCACTTTTTCTTCTCTACGTTCAGTCGATCAGGAAGATCTCGTTTGTTCTATCTTTAACTTAGATTCAGAGTCTGATACTACTTCTTGTCACCTCCAATGCTACCATTACCTCAGGCTTGTTCGAATGTCTCACGCAGCTGCCTTCTCATTGGTCTCCCTGTATTTTTTTACTTGCCTCCCTACAGTTTGTTGTCAGTTTCACAGCTAGAGCAGTACTTTGAACTGCAAGGCTCTTCTCTCCTGAAAATGCCCCATCTCTCTGGGTTCTAAACCAAAGAATTGTAGGACCTTGCAGTATTTGGTGCCCTCTTAGCTCTCTGACCTTACGTCCAGTTGCTCTTTCTGTTGTTAACTCTGCTGTGACTGTACAGGTCTCTTTGCTGGTTCAAACATAGTCTGCTGCCCTGTTGCCTTAGCACCTGTGCACAAGCTGGTAATCCTGTGCCTAGAGCTTTCTTTTATCAAAAAGCCGCATGGCTCACCCTCTCCCCCCCTTTAGGCCTTTATTAAAATGTCATTTTCAGGGCACCTGGGTGGCTCAGTCATTTAAGTGTCCGACTTCGGCTCAGGTCATGATTTCACAGTTTGTGGGTTTGAGCCCCGAATTGGGCTCTGTGCTGACAGCTAGCTCAGAGCCTGGAGCCTGCTTCGGATTCTGTGTCTCCCTCTCTCTCTGACCCTCCCCTGCTCACACTGCCTCTATCTCTCTCTCAGAAATAAATAAATAAAACATTTAAAAAAATTTTAATAAAAAATAAATAAAATGTCATCTTCTCCCAGGCGCCTGGGTGGCTCAGTCAGTTAAGCGTCATGATCTCACCATTTGAGTTCAAACCCCGTATTGGTCTCTGTGCTGGCAGCTCAGAGCCTGGAGCCTGTTTTAGATTCTGTATCTCCATCCTTCTCTCTCTGCCTTTCCCCCATTCATGCTTTGTCTCTGTCTTTCTCTCAAAAACAAACATTTAAAAAAAAAAGGTCATCTTCTCAATGAGAGCCCCACCTGCCCTGTAATTTATATCCCTTCCACATATTGTTGATCCCTTTTACCTTTCTCTACCTTTTCCCATAGTACTTTCACCATTTAACATGCTGTTTGTTTCTTTGGGTTTTTAAAAATTGTTTTTCTTACCATCACCAGAAAGTAAGCACCCCCAGCACAGAAATTCAGTCTATTTTGTTCACCTACAATAGTGCCCACACACAGTAGACATTCAGTAAGTCTGTGGAAAATAAATTAATGAATGGATGAGTGTCTTCCCATTGATTTTGGGGTGACCTATAACCTTTGGATGGCCTTCATGGCCCTGAATGATTGAGATCCTAACTACTTGCCACAATTACCTCCTGCTGCTTTTCCCTTTCTGCCTCTCCTACCAGGCCTTTATGTCTTTAAATCCATCCATTCTATCATGGCTTCTTTCATCATATGATGGAGTATTCCCTCTCCCTGTATTGTATGTTCCTTCATCTCGCTCGCCCACTCAACCCCTGCTTATTCTTTCCAGCTGAATTCCAATGTTATTTCTGCAAGAGAACCTTCACTCATCTTTTTTTTTCCTCCAACGACCCAAGATCATATGCTTTCATTGCACCCTGAACTTCTTTCTGGAAGTTTCAAGAGAGCAGAGATATGGCTGTCTTAATCATTACAAAAATGTTCACATCAAGTCTAGCATGTAGTGATGCTTAATAAATATTTATTCAATGATAGATCTAATTTAATCCATACAGATAATCCTGTGAGGTACAGATCTGATTTGTTAGCCCAGTTTTACACATGAAAGGGAAAGAGCCCAGAAAGGTTTTCTGATTTGCCTGAGGAATATGGAATCCCCAGTAACAGAGGCATAGCTGTTTGCTGTCTTCCGAGTTGAAGTGGGAGAGCTGTGCTGTGGCATATCAAGACTGCCCTGGGAACCAGGAAATAGCTTCAGCCATGACTTAGCAGGGCACTTGGAAAGAATTACCGTGCGGTATTCTAGTCCCAGATACTTAAATGGTGAAACAAACACTCGTGAGCTATACATTCAGCATCCATCTGTTACTGGCTGTGCGGGAACAGGTATAAAACCCGCTGCTGAAAAAACGAATGGTGTTTTACCAGTTAAATGTGTTTGAAAATATTCAAGGGAAAAAAGGACCTGTGCCCTTAAAAATAGAGGTAGTTTATTTCAGTGGAGAACGGACTAGAAAACTGCAGAAACCTGCATTTTTCAGTAAAAAGACTAATTTTTTATGAATTTTTATATACTCGATGGGCATTTTTGGACTAATAGTAGTTCACATTCAGCATCAGAGTGATTTTCAATAGAAGGTAAACATGAAGAGTCAGTTTAAATTTACTAGGCCACTGGAAAAAAATATTACTATAGAGTTTATTTAGCATTTCTGACATACAGGATCAGTGTATGTCAAATGTTATTAAAGTACTTTTTTCTTTGTCAGATCATCACCATATGGTGTTGTCATACTTCTTTTAATCTTAGAAGTGAAGCCTTTTGGAAACTAGGGCTTCTAAATGTGAGAAAGTAGAATTACAAAGCTTTCTTTTTTTTGAGAGCAAGTGTCTTTCAGATCTAAAAATGTTCATAGGAAAATGCCCTATATGTGGAGCTCCTTGTGTTTGAAAGAGAACAGTGATTCAGTGAGATGTGGGACACAACTTAGGGACCTTTGTGAAGACTGACTTCATTTATCCAGGTGCCCTCTCAGCTCTACATACAGAGGGCCATTGTGCGATGGACAAGCACCATAGGGCCAATCAGTGGAAGGTGCAAGAGAGAGATTAATTAATGATGGTTTATTCGATTTGGCCTCATTTTTGATGTCTCACATTGGTTTTGTAGTCCAGAACTCAGGTTGCCTCACTGACTTTTTCCATAAATTTGGTAAATTCCTGTTCCTGGACAATTTTCAAAGGTCAGAGCCTGTTACTCCCTATTCCCATTATATCATTATATTCCGTGATGGCTCTCTGGGGCAGTTTATAAGCTCGACATTATAAGTAAAAGTTATCCTTATATGTCTGATGTAAAAGATAGTAAGCAGATTTGACCAAATATGTTTTAATTTTTAAAAACTAAATTTCACATAAAAGGTGGAAACTCTTTAAGTTGTTCAGGAATGTTGGAAAACAGTTCGCTGAAGGAATTCTAAACAAGAAAGGATATACAAACTATCCAAACTTGTATTGTTACTTTAAAGTACTTAAATTTGTTAAGCCTACTAAGCAGAATAAATAAAAAGTAACATGCATTTTAGACCAGTCACCTTCTTCAAGCGTTGCCCTGTACTATTGGATTTGTAGGAGAGGTTCACAGCTAAGTGAAAACATTTCCATTTCTTGACAAAGTTCCACTTTCTTGACAAAGTTTTTTTTTTAGGAAAAAAGTTCCTAAAAGGGATGTTTCAGGACGAAGTGATTCTAAAACATCCATTAGGAGCATCATAATTGAGATATCAAGCAAAGGTTCAAAACCTAAGAGGAAAGGAATTAAGTGAATAGGTCTGAAAAGGTAATATAAAATCAATTGATTTTTGAAACAGTTGTAGACTTCAGCTATCAAAAGTGCCATAGGGGTTGGCTTTTCTTCATATATTTTTAATTCGGATGAAGCTGGTGATGGGGAATAAAAGCAATCAGTTTGCAGTTTGTGAGCTTTGAATTAATTAAAAGTATGTGAAATTAACAAAAGGTATTATAAATGAAAATATGTTCTTCCATCCATCTCACTGTGGACACATCTAAAAGCATACGAACTAGACACGGCTCATCAAACCTTCAGTTGTTCTTGTCATAATTAGAATTGTTTTTCTTGATCTATTGTTTTTTATTAAGTTGTTTAGTGCAGCTAAAACTGTCAGTGGGTAAAAATAATCGCCACATGCTTTTATGGCAACCTTGATGTGAATCTGTAGTTCAATTTTATATGTTTCTGTTGAATGCAGTTCTTTCTATGTATGTTCTCTAGCAACCTAATAAAAATAGTAAATAAAAAATTACTATTTTTTAAATTTTTATAAAAATTTCACCCCACAGATGGGACTTTAAAAGGCAACATTTGTTGTTAGAGTTTGGTTTGATTTTCATCAACTTTTTTGCTTTGTTAATGAGGTTGTAACTCATGGGTAGTGCTCTCACAGGTCTGTATTACTGAAACGTTAAAAGCTGGTTGTTGATGGTATGTGATTGTATTTGTTTATATGCACATATAAATGGTTTGCTCATATGAATGTATATTTTCCCTCTCTCATTCTAGTTGGACTGATCCAGAGGTTTCTTGTACTTCAGATTTACATACCCTTGGGACAAGACTTCTCCACTGAATTGCTGTAAGATATACAGAACTTCTTTCAATGTTTTATGCATAGTAGACATTTGATCAATTGAAATAGTGTGGACAGTCATTAATTACAAGTGGCAGTTTTTGCATTAAAGAGCAGTGACTTACCAAGTCGACATGAAGTAATTAAACTAATTTCATCGTATTTCTCAGATATCTCTATAGTCTGTCATTTCCCAAGGGGAAGAAAGCAAATTTCATCTGTTTAAGAAAGTATCAAAGGATTATGGACTTGACAATAAACAACCTATAACATGAAGAAAAAATAATTTAGATGGTTGAGATTTTGGTTCAAATGAAGGGTAACTTTGTACTCTGTGCTATTGAAAACTATGTTTGGATTATGATGGATTGAAATACCTCATTTTAAGGTTACTTAGTTAATGGAGCACCTGGGTGGCTCAATCCATTGAGCATCTTGATCTTGACTCTTGATTTTGGCTTAGGTCATGATCTCATGGTTTGTGAGTTTGAGCCCCTCAGCAGGCTCTGCACTATAGTTCAGAGCCTACTTGGGATTCTCTCTCTCCTCTTCTCTCTCTGCCCTTCCTGTATGTGCTCTCTCTCTCTCAAAATACATAAATGAACTAAAAAAAAAATTAAGTTATTTAGTTTAGAAATATTAGCCCTCCCTGTTGATATATGAGTGGCTTAGAATATATTTGTTTTATTTTATTATTTTTTTAAAAATATTTATTTATTTATTTATTTTTGAGAGAAAGACAGAGTAATAGAGAGCTGGGGAGGGGCAGAGAAAGGGAGAGAATCCCAAGCAAGCTCCATGCTGTCAGTGCAGTGCCCAACATGGGGCTTAATCACTAGAATCATGAGAACATGAGCTAAAATCAAGAGTCAGATGTTTAACCAACTGAGCTACCCAGGCACTCTGGAATATATTTCTTTTAAATAGCCTTGCTATGTATGAACAGATTGTTTAGCAAAAATGAGAATATACGACTTTAATTCAGTTGAGCTATCTGTTGTCTTGAGGTGATTGTGAGAATAGAAATAATATTTAATTTATGTACTTCTATAGCATGGAATATTACTTACAATTTCATTGATAAGTTTGCACTTTTACTAAAACATTAGATTTAAGGTATGGTATTTTTTCATTTCCCTTCATAATTAATAGCTGTCCATTACCCAGGCTTAGTCTTTTATTTTCCCTGCTGGAATAAATAACTTTTCCTGCTAATAAAGGTAATTTTGTACTAGTTACATTGGTATAAACTCAAAGGAAGGAAGAACTTTCTTAATAAAATGAGAATAACATAAATTTGAGGTAATTTCATTTCTCTTTGTTTATGTGAATTACGCTATTAGTGATTTGTGCATATGTTGGAAAAATGAATTTTAGGTAATAATATACAGTCTTGTTTTCTTGAATGACAAAGGACAGATGGAACAATTTCTACCTTCATTTTATTCAACTTCAAACCTCAGTAAACTTTTATCTAAGGTTTTCTAAAGACCTCTGCCATGATTACCATAATTCTTTGAAATAGTTCTTAGAGTAACAGGACCAAAAAATTATCTGATGCTCTTACGTATCTTTCCCTGGTTGTGCAGAAAAAGCATTTTCAAGACTCTCTAAAGGCATTCTAAAGGTACAGAGTGTACCATATAAAGCTTTATTTCCAGTGTAAGGGAAAGTGGTTTCCTACCAAATGGAAGGAGGCAAACTATATTTTATTTTTAAGCTTATTAAGTTTCTAATATAGAAATCTAGTGCAGTCCCTTTTTTTCTTCTGATCTCTACCACCTGTGCTTTTAGATTCTTTGAAAGCAGCAGTAGAGGCACTGGTAGTTGGCCTTCTGATCAAAGCAGTGTAAGACTCTTGGCTTGACCTTGGAGCAGAATCTTCTGCTGATGAGCATTCTTTTCCTATGCAAAATTAAGCTTTATTTGTGCCCTCAAATACTTGAGCTTATCACCCTAGCCTAGGCAACATACTGTTTTAGGCCTTGGCAATATACTGGGTTTTTTTTTTAGGGGCGCCTGGGTGGCTTAGTTGGTTGAGCGTCTGACTTTCGCTTGGGTCATGATCTCACGGTTCGTGGGTTCGAGCCCCGCGTCGGGCTCTGTGCTGACTGCCAGCTCAGAGCCTGGAGCCTATTTCAGAGTCTGTGTCTCCCTCTCTCTCTAACCCTCCCCTGTTCACGCTGTCTCTCTCTCTCTCCTAGAAATAAATTTAAAGAAAAAAAAAATTTTTTTAATGTTTTTACTTATTTCTAGGAGAGAGAGAGAGAGACAGCGTGAACAGGGGAGGGTTAGAGAGAGAGGGAGACACAGACTCTGAAATAGGCTCCAGGCTCTGAGCTGGCAGTCAGCACAGAGCCCGACGCGGGGCTCGAACCCACGAACCGTGAGATCATGACCCAAGCGAAAGTCAGACGCTCAACCGACTAAGCCACCCAGGCGCCCCGTCAATATACTGTTTTAACTAAGTTGATAATAACTAAAGCTTCAATTATTGAGAAATTGATAAGTATGTTAGGTTTAACTTTGTCACAAAAGGGAGCAGCTGATATAAATAAGCCTATCACTTTGTTACCCTATTATTAATGTACACTCTTGGTCAAGTACGGGAAAACATTTTCAAGGGGATGGGATTAATTATTAGACTTTGAATTATTTGACTATAGTCATAGATTGTTTTGTTCTCATAGCCACATGGACAAGTATTTGGATTTTTCAAATGGCTTTAGTTTTTTGTTTTTTTATGTTTATTTTTGAGAGAGAGAAAGCACACGTGTGCATGCGCGTGGAAGAGAGGCATAGAGAGAGGTAGATAGAGGATCTGAAGTGGGCATTACATTGATAGCAAAGGGCCCAATGCAGGCCTCGAACTCACGAACCATGAGATCATGACCTGAACCGAAGCTGGACACTTAACTGACTGAGCCACCCAGGCACCCCTCAAATGGCTTTAGTTATAGTTTTAACAAAGTAAATGTCTTATGGACAAAAGGTCAAAATTATTAAATAATATAGGGAAGACATTCTGTGTCCTGACCTTGTGAATTTATCAGATTATAAGGAAATGTATTAATGCTGCATTTGAATTTGCTAATAGATAATCAAAATATTTTGCCATTTTAGGAAGTACAGAGACCATATTTTTACAAGAAAGAAGGTAGAATAACGAATAGACTTTGTCTTTCTAACTACAGCATTTTTTTTTCTTAAATGAAAGGACTTTTTTCAGCGCCCTTCGTGTTTTATGGTGTTTCTAGCAGCATGGCTCCAGGCTATTTTACATAATACATTTCTCTAACAAGCTTGGAAAGTTACAGAGCAGAGATATCTGGCTTCTGAAATTTTCCATTGTCAGAATGGGAGAGGCGTTTTGTTTCACAAAGACACGTTTACACATCAAGAGGTTTTTGTAAGTGGAGTCTTGCCAGGTGGATTATGAATGCAGTCACCATTTCTTCTGCATCTTCCCGTGTCTCTCACATCCGCCAGCTGATTGTACTGCTCAGAGGGAGGTCACGCATCTGAGGGGTAGTAGATGCCTTAGAACCAGCAGCGACTCTGCTTGAGGAACCACTCATTCGGTCAGTCCGCAAATTGCCAAATTCCTATTGCTGTCAAGCAGTGTGTTCAGCATGGGGTGCAGGGTCAGTATACATCGAGCCTGTACACTTTCCACCTCTCGCTTCTACCCTCCTCGTCCCATGCTGCCGTCACACCACCCCTCATCTGCTGTTGAGCATCCCAGTGGATTTCCCAGATTCTTCTCCTGTCTTTTCTCAGTGTAATTTCCACATTGCAGCTAGAGTGTTCTTTCTAAAAACCCAACTGGAATTCCCATTGTACTGGGGATCAGCTCTCAAGTTCTTGATGGTCCTGTGTGCTCTGGTCTCTCACCTCTCCCTTCCCATCTCACTGCCCTGCACTCACCATTTGTCTGCCAAACTGGCTCCTTTCCAGCCATACAGGCTTTCCCTACCTCGCACACCAGATGAAGAAGTCTTTTCTTAGGCTCCTACACACAAGGGGTTCATATCCCCATTTCTCCGTCTTGCTAACTCCTCAGTCTTCTCAATTTATGTACCCCTTCTTCAGAAAGATCTTCTTGGATTTCACCCCACTAAATTGGTTTCATCTTTTATGCTCTTTTCCAGCACCCCATTCTTTTCCTTCTTTACAACTATACCAGTTTATAATTCTGTAGTTACTTGATTATCTGTCTTTTGGGGTAGATTCTGAGTTCCATGAGGACAGGGACCCTATGTGCTCAGCACAATATGCCAGGACCTAACAGTGCCTGGCACAAAAGCTCTGAGATGTGGATGAGTGAGCACCTGTGACTAATGGGTTGAAATGAATGAACAGGACACATTCTCGGTCCTCACAGAGTTTATTCTGAGGGTGAAAGATCTGTTAAAAGGCAATCGAAATACACCTTGATAAATGTTATGACATAAGAGCAAGACATGTAGGTAACATATGAAGTATTAGGTAGAGGTAAGAGCGTAGGCTTGGACCTGACTGATCCAGTCTGAAGGCCTGTATTATCTCTATGTGACTTTGGGCAGATTACTTAACTCTCCTCACCCACGGGATGAGAGTAATAATACCTACTTCACAGGTGTGTCATAAGAATTAAATGAGAAAATTAACATAAAATAATAGAGGCTTACATTATTAAGTACTTACTGTATACTGTACATTGTCCCAAACACTTAGGTTTAGCTGAATGAATCCTCAGAGTGAGCCTGTACAGTGGTTGTAATTATTGTTTTACCATTAAGGAAAGTGAAGTCCAGAATGGTTCGTGAATTTGCCACAGGTTTTAGACCCACCAACTCTTAGAGCTAGAATTCAGACCTAGAGTTTAAATGTAGAATGTGTTGAAATGTGTGCCCTGCACCACCATGCCAGGCTGCCATGCTTGAAAATACCATTATTCTTCTATCTAACCATACACGCGTACGTATGTAGTAGGGATATTTTATTTGAATCCTATATAAGACAAAAGTGCTAAGCCTTCTGTGTCTTTTTTAGGGGCTTCCTGTAATATGGTATTAGCATTAGAGTTCGGGAAGGAAAGATTGCCATTCTCAGATGTTCCTGTTTTTTCAGAGCCGTATAACCTGACCAGCAGTTATCTAAACATATTACATTCAGGGTCTAGAGCAAAGGGAGTGTTTACTAACACATAGTGTATTTAGTAGTAAAGTGACAGAATTCTCTCTTCTCTTTTAGTGTCACCCACAAAATAAAATTCCCTCTCTTTTTAAAAAAAAATTCCCTCCCTTCATTTTGACCTGCTTATTTCTTAGCATTAGTTGCAGTTTTCATTTCCTAAGTATTTTAGTGCATCTCTATCTCATTGTTTGACCTGAAGTTAAATGATTTCATAAACAGCAGATTTTTAAGAATCCTTTCCTTTTGTGGTGTCTTCTGTACATGGCAGTGGGAAGCCAGTGGTTCCCCTGGGTGGGTTATAGGTGTTTCGGAGCCCGGGGGCTCCGCACATCTGGTGCGCAGAAGGAACACTGTGAACCTGAACTCTTGGAAGAGAACCAACTACATCTTGAAATAGAAATCCATTTTGCTATATTTGATGCTGCCAATCACACTAAATGATTTTGGAATATTACATTTTTTTGACAGGAATTACATTCATTATACTGAATGTCGTTGAGATGCATTAATTCCTTTCTCCTGATTTTGTCATTATCTCGATGAATTCTGAGAGACATTTTATATTGTTAATCGCCCTAGTGAACTAACATTATTTTTCTTATTTTCCCTCATCTCAACCAATTCTTTTTCAGGAGATGGGATAGAAGCACTGTGAAGCTGTTGGGTGGGTATCATGTGCTCTTTGGAGGCTGGGATGCTTAGCCTGCAGGTCCTGAGAAATGTTATTGCCAGAAGGGTTCACGTTTTGAGCCTTTGGCTATTTGGAGTACTGCTTTCATATGGAATCTCATAAGGTAAATTCTTAAAAAACAGAGAGACTTCTGAAAGGGTCCCTAGTCCTTTCCAATTTGAACTGATATGTTGTCATCTCCTCATTGCAATATTCTGAATATGAAGTTCTATCTGAATTGAATTTAATGATTTTAACCTAGAATTCGATCTAGGATTTACGATGCTCGTTCCAGAATTTTCTCTTATCCTTTTGCTCTATCCCCTGGTTATATACCTTTGGGTCAGGCCTTCAAATTCTGTCTCAATTTGCTCTTCGTATGGTAATGTGAACTTTTTTCCTTTTAATTGTCAGAGTTAATCAGGGATGTTGGGGCTTTTTCTAAGAAATTTTAGGGGGTTTAGGTCCATGTGGATCTTAAAGCTTTCCATTTCTACAAAATAGAAAATTGAAACATACCCATCTATAAAACAAAGTTTTAGCCTTAAGGTAATTTCATGAAAGTTTCTCCTACATCACCTTTCCTATTTTGTTGCTAGTGAGCCAGACAAAGAGGTCAGAAGAGAAGTTTAATAGAAGTTTCAGGTCCTTCTACTCTATTGAATTTTGCTCCTAATGCCTCTTCTTCAATAACATTGGAGACAGTAGAAACTGTATACTAGGTAAAAGGAATATGGCTTCACAGCTGCAGAACTGTTCTTTTCACATATTATTGGTCTTCTTCAGACACTTTAAAGAGTTGAGAGAATAGCTAAATTTCATGTCTACATCAGAATGACATTGGTGAGAGCTTTTGAGATTGTGTCCATTTTACTAAGCACAACTCTTCTTATGGAAAAATTACTTTCTTTTTGGTTATTTTGGTGCCTTCCTTTAAAGAAAATAGTGGTTGCTATATAGCTGTTAAGTTATTTGTAAAAATGATGTTATCCAAGAGCCAAGTATTGTATTATCCAGTAAAATCTCTTATATCACTGAGTGAATACATGTCTCCACTAGTGTTTAGAACCAGGCAAAAATGGTCAAGAATTGCTCTTTTTTTTTTTTTTAAAACTAGGAGTATGGTGTGCTAAAGTGGTCATGACATTGCAAGTTTGATTAACATTTTCAATGTATCTCATGGCTAATTCTGACTTCTATTTTTTTCTTCTTAAAATCATCAGTATTTAAACCTCATTATTTTAATTATGTCCAATTAAATGTGCTTGCATAATCAGTATATTTTGTTACATGCATTCATAAAGAGAGCACTTTAAGATGTTTTGCATACTGACTTTCATAATATGTTAAATTTGCATGCTTTAAAATAGGTTTTGTGTAGAAGTTTTAGGTAACACATGTGGTAGGTATATAAATCAGATAGTGTATTTTTTACCTGTTAAATAAATGTCTTGTGAGATATCTTTTCTTTCTGGTTCTTAGTTCGGTTCATTTTACTATCTAAATTATCTTGACAGTACTCTTTAGATAACCTAGATATATGCTAAAAGCTAAAACACAATACTAGCAAAGGAAAAATTGCATGTATGCAAATATTTGGAAGTGTTCTTACTCTGTAAAAACATAATAAAAGGACATGCCTTTGTTAGAGTGCTGTGCAGATTAATTATTGCCCCAGACACCATGAGGGCATAAGTCAGAGTCCTGTGATGAGTTGTGGTGCAGGTTTGGGAGTCACTGGCTTTGCCACGTGTCAGCTTGAAGACCGCAGGCAAGTTGCTGAGACCTCTGTGTCTCACAGCCTCATCTGTACATTGGGGATATTTATACCTATTTATTGAGTAATTATGAGAATTAAGTTGGATAATGCCAAACAGTAACTGCGTAGTTAATTTATAATTTTTATACCTCTAAATAAGAGTACAGGGGTATTTAATTTTTCGATTGTCCTTCTAAAACATCTTGAGATAAGTTGGGCATGTCTGTTTCCTCTGTGAAATTTTCATGGTACTCATCCCTGAAGAGAGATGGGAAAGTAACTTTTCTTTGGTGGGAGTCTGCTTGACTGGTGACTCATGCACTTTCTCTATCTGGAAGACAGTGATCAACATAAACATGAAAAGAAGTGACTCCCATTTGTTGAGTATAGATGTTAACAATTTACTTAAAAGACAACTGTAGAAACTCTTGGCTTCAGAGCATTGGTTGAAGAGACTTACAAGTGTCCAGGCCAAGTGTGGAACCACAGATAGAGTGGAAGGTTCATCTGTGAAGAAACCAGGCCCTGGGAAAAACAAAGCATATAAATTTCCAGTGCTTAAGGTAGAAGACGTAGGCCTTTGCTATTTACCACTACCCGTGTTCTTCTTCACTAACAGGGATGATTAAAGACTACTCATAGCAAATCACATATCTTCCAGATGCTCTTCCTTCTTTGATATGGCAGAGTTGGAAAGATCGATTTCTTCAATGTCATTGATACATAGCTTACTTTTTATTGTCAGGAGAAATAATTCATCTGGTTTGTTTTTCCTTCCCTGTCACTGTATTTTATTTTTAGTCTGGCACTTAATTATTTCAGTTATTCAAAATGAAATAATCTTAAACATCTACAAAATACAACATAATATGTATGTTGTGGGACTTACATGGTCCCTATTTTAAAATTTATAATAATTAGGGATTTTTTATTTATGAAGTAGTTTAGAACTTTTTAATATGTAAGAAAAATTCCTTTTAAAAATTAAAATATGTAATGAAACTTTATGAAGTCATTTGGCTTTGATTAAGCCATCTAGTAATAAATACAAGGAGAAGCCCTCAATAGGGAGGGCTGGTATCTCTAGAATTCCTAATTTTTGTAATTTCCCCCCCATAAATTGTAGAATTTCTTACTTGGATGCACAAATAGTTTAGAGACTTATTTGGATTCACAGAAATAACTTTGGTGGAATGAAATATGTGTAATAAATCACAAGTGTATCTTACAATAGCACTTATACGTATAAGTCCATTATGGCATTTATCACACATGGTATTATTTATGAATCTCTGCAACCAACTGTATACCCTAACTAGACCATGAGATCTTCAGGAGCTAGTATATTTAGATCCCAGTGGAACTATCATTGAACTTTGAGTTTCTTTCTTTTTTTTTTTTTAAGTTTATTTATTTTGAAAGAGACAGAACACATGCGTTATAAGGGGAGGGGTAGAGAGAAGGAGAGACAGAATTTAGGCAGGCTCCATGCTGTCAGCACAGAGCCTGATGGAGCTCGAACTCACAAACTGTAGGATCATGACCTGAGCCAAGATTAAGAGTCAGATGCTTAACCAACTGAGCCACCCAATACCTCTCTCTCTGTCTCTCTTTTTTAATGTTTTATTTATTTATTCACTACACCCCATGTGAAGCTCGAATTCATGACTCCGGGATCCAGAGTTGCATGCTTCCTCTGACTGAGCCAGCCAGGTGCCCTCAACTTTGAATTTCGAAGTCCCATTCTCCCTTTTTTGCTTGATAATGTTTATATGTTTTATATGAGCAGAGGATGCCATTTCTCCCTCAAAAGGTTGAAATCCACTGCCATGTGGTTCGACCTTCTCTTTAAAATTGAGTAGTAATGCATAATCAAATGAAGCTGACATTGCAAATTGCAACTACATTCAAGTCCTCTGTTGCTGGGAAATTTTAGCATTTGCCTTTACTTTTTTAATGATCAACATTAGTTTTAACCTTTGGTCATTGACAGCCTAGATCCATGAAACCATCAAATTTGCCACAACCCAAGCTTCTTCATCCAAGTGCCCTACAGAGTTGGTGGTCACTGGGCACCCGTGGCCTTTTTGGATCTAACCTGAGGCACTTCTCTATGACTTGCTCCATTCCCTTCCCCATGCCATAGACACCCTAGTTGCTGAATACCCCGCATGCTCTTATGCCTTGGCTTAAGTTTCCATCCAACCTAATCCTGTCTCTTCACCTTTGAAACTGTAATCACTCTTTAAGGCCAAACCATGTTTTGGATTTCTCCATGAATGTATTCTCCATGTATCCTCCCCATGTTCTCTGGTTTCAGTCAGTCTCTACATTCTCGGTGTTCCCATGCTTGTGTATATGATTACTTTGAGGGTAAGGACAGCTTATTCATCATTGTGGTCACTCAAAGCACTTAGAAGAATTCTGTGTGCATGCTGGGTCCTCAATGATGCTAGTATATATTGTATTAGGCTGAAATGTGTTAATATACTGCCAAGGTGGTTCTTGGATTAGAAAAAGACAGGGAAGGAAATAAGAACTAGAGTGAAAAGGAGGTAAGCAGGATTAAGAAAGTGTCCAGCTTTCCTCTTCTCAGCCCTTAGTCCCTGGAAAACTACTAACTGGGCCTTAATTTAACCTTTTATTTGCCCTACCAGGTACAAAGTACATTTCTCCTAGCTACATCTCTGCTGGCAGGGTAGTAACTATTTTGAAGAATGAGGAGAGTCAGGAGAACTTAACTAGGTAAGGAGAAGTAAATACCCTTGAGTTTTCTCAAAATGATTATATGTGTAGGAGTATATGTAAGTAAATGTTCTCAAGGCTGGATTAAAGCTAAGGAGCATCACAGTTGGCTTTTTTATAACAATTCTCATTGTACGCCCATAACAGAACTCCAGGAGAACTTTAATTAAAACCCAAGTAGTCAGCGCTTTTTTATTAGAACACATTAGTGATCTTACATTTTATATCTCTTTCATATTTTAAGAGCTATTATAATAAACAATGACAGTGATATGAAATCCTCAGGATAGTTGGAGGTTGGTTAATTTGTTAGCAGTAAATAGGTACAGCTGTTCTGTTTGCTGTGCATAGGTATTACCCTCCGCTTTGTTCTGAGGTTAAGTGCCATTGATTTATAACTTGGAAAATAAATTATTTAAAACCATATGTGATTACTGCTATACCATAAACATAGTGATTTGTAGTAAAATGTACGACTTCACTATATTTTAGAAATTGATGTGTTAGCATAAACTTATAAAACATTTTAGAAGTTCATTTCTCTATTATTGTAGGGAATCTATAAATCTTATCCAACCCCTATTTTTTATGGAAAAAACCCTGAGAGTCAGAAAGGGATATGACATTTTTCAACACACAAAGTTTCTCAGAGGCAAAGCCAGCACTAAATTCAGAGTTCCTGACTCTCTAGCATCTTTGCTGCTTTTTAGTGCTTGCATTGGAAAAAGGTAAAGATGTAGTATAATTTTATAATCATGGTTTTTGACGCTTTGAGAGTGAAGTTATTTCTCCAAGTACTTTGGACTACAAGCTGCGGAAAGTTAATTCTGTTACTGTCATCTGGATTTCTCTTTCTCCCCAATCCCTGTCCTCTAAAAAACACCAGAAATAGTTAATTCGGTGTTTGAGTCAGGATTAGCGAAGTTCAAAAAAAAAACCTACTTCTTTTAAGGATCATTTGGTTCTTAAGGATATTAATCTATTTAAATTATGTCAGATAAAAGAATACGTATTAGAACGTGGAAAGATCTTATAGAACCCAACTGCACAACTTGATACAGGCCTCTTAGGAGGTGATGGTTGACATTAATCTCTCTCTCTCTCTCTCTCTGTCTCCCTCTCTCTCTCTCTAGCAGCTGCTTTCTCATTTCGTATCCTGTGAGACTTCTCTGTTCTGTTCCATCTCACAGACCAGCTTTCTCTGCTTGTCATTGTGAATGTGGGCAAATATGGCTACAAGTAAGTCCCTCTATGACCCTGCAACTCCAATACCCATCACTGTCTGACCAGGTTCAATCCATGTATCTTACAGTGCATAGATCTGAAAGAATAATCAGGATCACTCATTGGCCAGCCATTGGCTTTAAGCCAACCACTTCATCTTTGGTTACAGCTTCAGAAAGATTCCCTGAGAAGAGGCTATGTGCAGGGCAGGCAGATGGGCTGATATACCCGCTTGTACTCTCCTTTGTGTCTGAATATTTTTCACTTACCTCAGAACCTCTTTCTTCCTCAGTTACCTGCCCATAATCTCTACAGATATTCCTGCATCCCGCTAGTGGGTGGTATTTAGGGGTACATAGTAGCCAGAATTTTTTATTAGAGTGAGATCTACTTTTTAAAAAAAAATTTATGTTTATTTTTTGAGAGAGAAATAGCAAGCTAAGGAGGGGCAGAGAGAGAGAGGGAGAGAGAGACATCCCAAGCAGGCTCCACGATGTGAGTGCAGAGCCCCACACAGGGCTCGAACTCATGAACTGTTGAGATCATGACTTGAGCGAAAACCAAGAGTCAGGCACTTAACTGACTGAGCCATCCAGGAGCCACTTAGAGTGAGACTACTTTGATGCTATTCCTGTCCTGTGTACTTCATGTACTTCATGTTTATGGAATCCTGAGGTTATCTAAATGGTACTGTATAAAATGTCCGAGTTAATCAGGGTAGACTTTGTGCAGCCACTCAAGGACTGAGCACCAGTTTTTAGTGCTTCTTTAGCTAAATAATTGCACTGAGTAATTGGTTAGGTTTGTTGAACATGTACAGTATGTTAGGCTTATTTCATACTGTAATTGCCAAGTTTGCTAAGGTGCCTTAAAATGTTGTTGTTGTTTTTTATATATATATATATTTCTGTCTCACATGACCTGAGAGCTGCAGGTGAGCTGTAACTGTGCCTTAGTTCTAGGTCAACTATGTATCTAGTCTGTGTCTTCTCATTCTAGAGCCTGCACTGAACAAACAGCCCCTGTGTGGGACATGCTCTTCATGAGGAAAGGGCAGAAGAGCAAGAGTCTGAGCAGAACCACACAAATGAATTTATAGCTTCACAGATACGTGTGGGACACGTTACTTATACTTACATCTGTTGGCCAATTCAACTCATACAGCCAAGCTTGAAGTCAGTGGGTTGGGGATATATAAGCCTCTTACATAAAAGGGCAGTAATAACTGTGAATAATAGGGGTGCCTGGGTGGCTCAGTCATTAAGCATCTGAGTTCGGCTTAGGTCATGATCTCGCGGTTTGTGGGTTTGAGCCCCACGTCAGGCAGTGTGCTGACAGCCAGCTCAGAGCCTGGAGCCTGTTTCAGATTCTGTGTCTCCCTCTCTCTCTCACCCTCCCCTGCTCACGCTCTCTCTCTCTCTTTCTCTCCGAAATAAATAAAAAACATTTTTAAAAACTTTTTAAAATTTGTGAACAATGATAATATACACAGACACATATACATACTGCCCCATCCAGTTATCATAGCATTCTTAAATGTGGATATCCTCACCATTGTACAATGTGTTCATTTAACAATTATCTATTTAGCACCTACCATGTCCTAGACACTGTGTTTTTTGGTTAATAAAGGTCAACTGGGGACCATCACTGTGCCATCCCATGTATTTTAACAATATGGGTTTATTTTATTTAAAATGTTGTGACTCTTGTATATACTCCTACTTGTTGTGAAACAGTGGTGTGTTTTTTTTACACTTTTTGGTCACAGGACCCCTTTCCATGCTTAAAAATTATTGAAGACTCCAAAGAGTTTCTGTTATATTTGTCAGTATTTACTATATTAGAAATTAAATTTGAAAGATATTTATTACTTAGAAATAATAACCCCATCACATGTTAACGTAAGTAACTCTGAATAGCTAGCATAAAATATCTATATTTTCTAAAGCACAAGAGAAAATTAACAGAGTGGCATCGTTTTACATTTTGGTAAATCTCTTTGATGTGTGGCTAACTAGAAGACAGGTGTATTCTCATACCTGATTCCAGATTCAATCTCTTATAGTATAATATTTCATGTCACCTCTGGCAAACTCCACTGTATACTCAGAATGAAAAGGACAAAAAAATGTCTCAGTATTGTTCTGAAAATAGTTTTGACATCACAGAGTCCCTGAAAGGCTCTTGGAGACTGGCTGGGGTCCCCAGACTTCCCTTTGAGAACCAAGAGTCCCTTAAACACACTTTGAGAACTGCTCTTCTAAAGTGTATTCTGAAAGCAAGCACATGATACCCTCATTTTCCTGGAGTGCCACCTTTCTGTTAATCTATTTTGTAAGTCAAATGACTTTATTAGTCAGTAGGCTAACTGCTATCACAGATAACCCACTAATCTCTGTAGCTTAACACAGTGAAGTTTGTTTCCTGTTCTCGCCATAATTCAGTTCAGGCCAGGTAGGGGCTCTGATCACACACAGTCATGTAGGGACCTACATTCCTGCCATCTTCCATCTAGAACCTTGGAGTCCTCTACTGGATCTTCCGTATCTGGACAGCAGGTACAGAAGAGAGAGTTTAGAGAATTACATGGGAGCATATTTGAGGTCGCATTCCTCCGGCCAGAACTCCTATAACAGTATTGGAGGCTAGAAAGTAGGGTCTGGCTCTGTGCCCAGAAGAAAAGGAAACAACAGGTTTTGGCCAACACATACCATCTTTTACCAGCTGAGTTTCTAATAAATAAGTTAAAAGAAAATTATAATTTACCGTCAGCTCTTTTGACCTTATGAAACTTAAGTGATACCAGTGCAAAACAATAGTACCTCATGTTTTGAGAAAAATTATAGGGACATGCAGTCTAAAATAATTTTTAAATATTTTAAACTTTTTATTTTGATGTAATTTCAGACTTAAAGCAAACTTGCAAAAATAGTACAAAGAGCTGCCATATATACCTTTTACCCAAATTCACCAATTAGCATTTTACCACATTTGCTTCTACTTTGTGTGTGTGTGTGTGTATGTGTGTGTGTGTGTGTGTGTGTGTGTACATACACATTTCCCCCAAACTATTTGGGAGTGAACTGTAGACCTTCTACTCCATTACTAAATACTTAATTATGTTCCTACTAAGAACAAAGACATTCACTTACATAACCACAGTATAATTTTCAAAACTAGGGTATTCAACCTTGATGTGATATTATTACCTATAGTATAGACCTACTGTCCTTTATAGCACTTATGTTTTTAGTCTAGGATTACACATTCCATTTAGTTTTCTTTGTGTTCAGTCTCCATTAATTTGGAATGGTTCCTCAGCTCTTCTTTGCCTTCACATCAATAACATTTCTGAAAAGTACAGGCTAGTTATTTTGTAGAATGCCCTTTCATTGAGTTTGTCTGATGTTTTCCTTATTAGATTCAAGTTCTACATTTTATACTTTAGAAATATTATGAAGGAGATGTTGTATCTTTCTAAGTACATTTTACCAAGAGGCATATGATGTCAGTTTCTTCCATTTTAGGGGATGGGGACTTTGATCACTTGGTTAAAGTGATGTCTGCCAGGTTTCCTCACAGTTAAGTTACTACTTTTCTCTTTAAATTACTAAGTCATTTGTGGGGATATTCCATGATAGTACATAAGTATCTTGGTCCTCATCAAGCTTTTCTTCACTAGTTTAGCATGATGATTCTTGCTTGAACCAATTATTACTTATAATGGTTGCAAAATGAAGTGAATTTTTAAGTTATTTTCCAGTTCCACCTATAAGAAACAAGTGTGGTAGACACTTGTTGGCTCTGCCTAGCATACTTTGCCACATTTTTCTCTTCTAAAATTTTCAGAGTTTTGTTTGGGTATCTCCCCCTGCCTAATGGCAGCCTTTGTACTTCTAGTAAAAGTGATGATAACATGGCCAGCCCCTGGTGTGGACTTTGATAGGTCAGTTAGCACATTCCATCCACTTAGACACATTTATTTTTTAGGAGTGGGAGTCTGACCTGCACTAGCCCAATGAGAGTGAATTTTAGGGTTCTTGTTTAGGTTGCTGGACTGGGAGCACTATTTGCATCTTGCACCTGACATGTGACCATGAGGCTAAAGCTAAAGCCGACCCAGGTGGCAGAGGAAAGAAAGAAAAAGAAATTGGGTCATCGATGACTGTTTTGAGTTGTTAAATCAGTCAACCCTGAAGGCTGTCCTATTTCTTTGCTTTCCAATTATGTGAGCTAATAGATTTCATCTATGAAGTAAGCTAGCTTGAATTGGGTTTTCTGTTAACTTTTGTTTTTTTGTTTTTTGTTTTTTTTTAAATGTTTTATTTATTTCTAGGAGAGAGAGAGAGAGACAGCGTGAGCAGGGGAGGGTCAGAGGGAGAGGGAGTCACAGACTCTGAAGCAGGCTCCAGGCTCTGAGCTGGCATTCAGCACAGAGCCCGACGCGGGGCTCGAACCCACGAACCGTGAGATCGTGACCTAAGCGAAAGTCGGACACTTAACCGACTAAGCCACCCAGGCGCCCCACCTGTTAACTTTTGACATAGAGTCCTAACTGATATTCTCAGTAACAAATAGAAATAACTGTTTTACCTGATCTTTTAAAAATGGTAAAGAAGATGTTTGCATACAACTTTTCCAACACAAAAAGAAATGGGCATAACGGTTTGTTTATTTCCTCACTAGCTTGGTGATAGCACCCTGGCATAGGCTAGTAATGAAGGTTAACATATCAGAATTGGCAAGCTATGTCCAATGTGTCAAATGGCCCATGAGTTTCACAGTTGTAGAGAGAGGTTAGATTCATTTGACTTATTCAGTTAACCAAACCAGCTTCAGTGAATTCAAGCACAGTAGGGGCATCAAACGCAGGTATGTTGGAGCATCACATGAAGCCAAAGGACAATGGTGCAGCTGGGCGTGGAAGCCAGCATTAGAAAGCCTTAAGTATTCTCTCTCTCACTTCTCCATCTCAGCTGTTCTGTGTTTTTGCTCCATTTCCAGTCCTACCAGGCAATTTCAAAATACCTAGAGAGAGAATATGATTGTGTTAGTTTGGGTCAGGCATTCACTCCTGTTCAGTTCAGTTGTGCTCATTGGTATAAAAATGATTTCAGAAGACCTAGCCCTGAGGGTATGAAGATTTCAGGGAGTGAGTCAGAGACTCGAGAGTTGGCTACTAGAGAAACATTTATGAATGCCACAACCAGCTGAAGGCATAATTGTAAGCAGGAATAATTGATCCGTGATGCCTTTCTTCCCTCTCAGGACTTCTGCCCCTCATTATTAGCCTATATTTCTCTCATTTGAATTCTTCCTAAGATACTCACTAATAAGATCTTAAGATGTGGGTTGTTATCATTTCCAGGATATGTTTTATTTTACTAAGTTCGTGTTTTGCACCAGAGGCATCAGCAGCCTTGGCTTGCAAATCCTTGGGCCCCACTCCTAAAATACCGAGAGAGAAACCAGCAATCCGTGTTTTAACAAGTCCTCTAGGTGATGCCTGTGCCCTTGATGTCTGAAAAACACTGCCATGCGGAATTCTGGAAACCCATGAGGTGGCCAGAACCCAGGCTCCGTCTTCTTCCCAGCATCTGTTCCCTGGTTCTGCTGGACTATCAGAAATATGGCCAGATTTTCCTCGCCCGTTGGCTCAAAAGAGAACCCCAAGCTCTGGCCACTAAAGAGGGAAAGAGATTTGAACTACAGAAAGGTTGCTGTCTGCAGCTCTGAAGTCTGGCTCTTCAGTTTAGACCCAAGGGCCCACCCAATGCATCTAACATTTCTGAACATTTTTCTGTCTGTGTGTGCAGAAGTCTGAAAGCCTGTTTCTTCTCCACGTCCCCCCTCTTTCTACAACTCCCTCCCTTCTCTTGCTTATTTTCTCTTTCCCTCATTTTATTTCTTCTTTCTCTTCTTCATCATTCCTCTTCCCCTTCTTTTTCTTCTTCCTTTTGCCTTCTCTTTCATCTCCACCTTTTTTAATTCTTGCCCTTTGCCTTCTACTTTTTTTCTTTTTCATTGTTTTTTCTCATTTTCTTTTTCCTTCTCCTCATTTCTTGTAATTCTCCCCCGTTCTTCCTCCTCCTCCTCTGACTTCTACTCCTTGGAGGGATAAACTCGCTCAAGAAGAGAAGTTGAATGCCAAAGGGCCAAAGAAAGTGATCGATGCCATTGCCATCATACTGGTTGCTACCTACAAGCATCCATAGACACTCAGGGTACCTTCAGGATTATCCGGGGTCTGGGACTGCCCATTCCTGCACCTATTCAGCAGGATCCAAGTTTTCCAGCCCTGGGTCCCCTCAGCCTCCTAGCCCACCCCCTACCCTGACTTACACTGCTGTGTGCTGGTACATGTCTACCAGTGAGCACTGCAGAGGGGGTAGGGTATTGAGAAGCCCTGATACTGAACATTTCTCATTTCTGTGTGGTAAACGTTCCCACTGGCTGCTTTCAAGCTGCCAGCCCCACCTCACTGAAGAATGAGCTGGAAAGAGATGCTCACAAGGGCCTCCCACAAACCAGTCAAACCTGTTGTAGCAGACACTAGGAGGGCCTCGCTAGCCATGGCCTGGGGACAGCACTACTGCCTTCCTCCATTAATGCAGATGCTTTGGAGTTAACCATTAATGGATGGATTACTGTAATTTGAAACCTCACATGTTGGTTCCCTCCTTAGTTAACAGACTCATTGTTTTTAGAATGGCCATTGGAATAATTAAAAACAGCAGTATAGAATAATTGCCACAACACCACATTTTAGTTTGATTCAATAAAATTCAACTGCAAATACTGCCCCCCAAATTGCAGCCTTTTCAATGATTTGTACACCCTTTTACTTGTGAGTCTGAGCTCGATCAAAATATCACTATAAATTGACAACACTTTTGGATTATAGATATAATAAAGTCTCGGTTAATATTCAGTTAAATCACAGAATATTCTGTCACCCTATCTTTTTTATTTGCATTCTAAAGCATCTCTGGTGGATTTTTATTATTTTTAAGTAGCTTCACATTATGTTTTATGATACATTTCTTCCTGCAACAGTTTTGCATACAAATGGAAATGTTGGGAATCTAGTTTAAGACTGATCTTATTTTTTTTTTTTTTATTCTGTTATGTGATTGATCTGGTCAGTGAACAAGAAATTCTTCGAGGCCATCCATCACTCCAGGCAGCAGCCGAGCTAAACCTTCTAACTCACTGCTTCCAGTCAGTCATGCAAGATTCGGGTTATAAATATTGAATGTGCAAACAACTGTTTAAATTAGCTGTCCTATCTATTTTATGCAATTTCAGTAGAAAAGCAAGCTGATATATTGTTTAGTGGCAAGAGGTAGAAAGACTGAATTCAGTATTATCCTTCCATACGTCATTGAACGCATCCTGTTGGCAAATATTTAAAATAGATCAAATTAATTCCTGTTCCCTTAAGTTAAATTAGAAAAAAGGCAACTGAGCATGTAATTTATGTAGCTTTTTTGGCTTTTATATTCAAACAGTAGCAAGACTGTTAATAATTGTAAATGTAGCCATCTGTCATAAATATAGTAGCCAGTTGTTAAAAGCTTAGTTCTGTGAATTTTGTTGCCTCTTTGCAATAACAAAAATAGCTTAATATTTGGAAAATATTTGAGGAGGAAGGAAAGTAGCAGCTGGCTTATCCTAGCCTTTCTGGGAAGCATCTAGAATATTGAACATGTGCAGGTGTTTGTTTTTCTGCTGCTCACCGGTATTGGTGCACACAGTAGATAAAGTTGCCAGTCATCTGTAGTGACTTCAACGAGCCCTTCATATGTAAAGAATTTAGGTAAACTTCCAAAACTGCTGTCTGTGTTTTAAGTTTATTCTTCAAATCATAGTATTCTGGGAACATCCTTTCAAGTAGCCTCCATTAATAGCAATATGAACTGCTTACAAAAGAGAAAATTATCTGTCTCCCTCATAGGCGTGCAGGGTGTTCGGCGTGGGTCTCTTGGTAGTTGGATTGCGACCTATGACAACCTACCCGAAAAGCTGGGCAAGGTTATATGTTACATTCTGTGGCAGACACTGCTCACTGCTTACCCACATCCATTTTTCTCTTCTTCCTTTAGCAGAATTTTGGTTGGGATATCAGTGAACCCAGCTAAACAGACACACCTTCCAGCACCCCCGTGTCACTAGAGACGGCCCCATGACCTAGTTCTGGCCAATGAAATGCAAGTAGAATTTCGCTTGGCAGTGCTCACAGGAAAGCTTTTTAAAAGGGACAGACTGCGCCGACTTGTTCCTTTAGCCCTGTGTCCTTTGGCACTTTGCTCTTGCCTTGTTTTCTGCTCCAAATATGAATACGGTGCATGGAAGTCAGCAGCCTTCCTTAGGTTATGAATGCAAAAGCTGTATGTGAGGATGGAAGAGAGGAAAGGGGCGGGGGGGGGGGGAAGGGNCCTGTTGGTAGACTTGAGTGAATAAATAAACCTCCTTTTTCTTTAAACCACTATTTTTCTGCGGTATCTGTAGCTTAACACACCCCTAACTGATAAACTTCTCTTTCTAAATTAACTAAGTCTTCATGAAGTTATACTTGTGTCTTTTAAAATATTGTCTGTTGGGGCGCCTGGATGGCTCCGTCTGTTAAGCGTCTGACTTCCGGCTCAGGTCATGATCTCGCAGTCTGTGAGTTTGAGCCCTGCATCAGGCTCTGTGCTGACAGCCTGGAGCCTCGTTCAGATTCTGTGTCTCCTCCTCTTTCTGCCCCTCCCATGCTCATGTTCTGTCTCTCTCTGTCTCTCAATAATGAATAAAAATGTTAAAAAACAAAAAAACACCTTAAAATATTGTCTACTTTGGAATTACAAAACTGAACTTTGCCTTACATCCTCATATGAAAACAAATTGAACCAGGCTTGCTGTATGAATAAACTTCATGATTGATAAATGTAAAAATGGTATTGTGTGATCATTTTAGTAATAAAGATCACAATCTCAACATAAAGCTCAGGGAATTTTCTTAATGTCATCTCTCAAATCTTATTTCCTTTCATCTTTGATCAATTCCTATCATCTTTTCTTACCCTTCAAGTGCTCCTAGTCAGACAGAGGCTAGTTTATAAACAATAATAATGTAGTGTTACAAGTCCTAGAAATATTTGTCACAAATGTAAATCTGATTTTGTTATTTCCATGCTTAAAAGCTTTCCGTAGTCTTTGTTGTTATACTAAAGGCTTTTTTCTTCTGGCTCTGTCTGTCTTGTCCAATCACATCTCCCTCCTCCCAAAATGTTCCCTCCGCGCTGTGCTGTTTAAAACCGCTGGGCTTCTGGTGGGCTCCCGAAACTATACCATACTTTCCATTCTTTAACATCCTTCCTTATCCTTTAACTTGGGTGCCCATCTCTCATCTCCATCTGTGAATTCCACTCATCCTAAAAAACTTGTCTTCAGACGCCTTTCTCTTTGAAGCTTTCCTGACTCTTCTACCTTCATCTCTTGTGCCTTCCACAGCATTCTCTTTATGCTTTTATTTTACCATTTATTAGGTTGGTTTATATTTATTTAAGGTCTGTCTTTCCCAGGAGACTAAGTTCCAGGAAGAGTCTATACTTTGTTTTGCAGCTTCAATATCTAAGTCAGAATCTGGAATGGAGTAAATAGTAAAAAATTTTTAATGTCTTTAGAACAAGAAAATTAAAAAAAAAAAAAAACTTTCCACACCTCTCATTGAGTGCTAGGATTATTTACCTGTTTGTTAATGTATCTCTGCGAAGGAAATGCTGCCAGTATTAGAGTTTTCATCAGTTTTATAACAAATAATCGTCCATCTGAGTCATCTGTACGTCTTGCTTGTGGGTCTTTAATTTTTGAATTACATACTACACATTGCATGCAAAGAACAGTAAAGCTTGAAGTAAATAACATTCACCTCCAAAAAGAACATACCCTTTCCTCTTAGGCCAGTGGAGGAGTCAGGGGCTGAGTCAGTCCGTGGTCAGGCTGGGGCAGGGCTTTAAAGTTTGAAGCTTCTGTGTAATTCAGTCTGTTACTAATCTTTTGAGGGCAAGATTAGATCTTTTCCCTTCAACGGAGCATGAGCTCTGACCACTGGCAAGATTTAGCACATTTCTAAACACATGGCTTTCCAAGCTGTAAGAGGTCTCTGTCGCCTTTATAGCCTAGATGCCAAGTCTTTGGGCCCCTTGGGAGTGCTCTTTGTTCTCAGTCCTGCCCCTGGCTTTCTGTGCCTTGGAAGATGTGTTTTCCCCCTGCTGCCTGACCCAAGCCTCCTGAGGAAGGCTACCATGTACACTCTGTGAAGGCCAAGAATTCCTTGGAAAGCTAACCCTCAGCTCTTCTGGTCACCCCCAGCCTCCAGTAGCTGAAATCCCAGAGTGCTTTAGATGGATGAATTTCCCTTCACTTGCTACATTCTTCACTAGAATGTAGAGTTCTACCCTCTACATTCAGTATACTTCCCCCAGCCCTTGGTGAAGACCTATGGGAAAACATTGGCAGACAGGCAGAGGCTTGCTTAGGTGGGGGTGTGTGGGGGGAGGGGAGGGAGGAGGGGCTTATCAGCATTCTGATCCATCACTGCCTACATGCACCTAGTACAAGCTTATCCCCATCCATAGCCAATTCTTTATCTTTCTTTTACCCAGCTCCAACTAAGAACAGGCACTGGCCATTGGTTTTAAATACTTTTCATTGACAAATAACAGTGTATCTTGTGTGTCCTTTCCCTTCCTCTACATCCCCATATTATCAAAAGGTATATGTCCTTATTGTATTCATTACATATGGAAGGAAATAGTTTCTGCTTTCTTAAGGCAAACAAGAGGTTCTTTTCACGAAAGCCACATTTGTTTTACCTAATTCAGGATGTCTAGGATATTTTGCAAGTAAAGTTTATTAGTTCATACTGTCTTTTAGGCTTCATCAAATCTAGAAATGAGAATAATCAATTAAATTTGATTCGTTCACAAATAATGTAGTCTATTGACCACAAGAAAATTAAGAATCAGATTATGAAGGGGCACCTGGGTGGCTCAATCAGTTGAGCATCCAACTTCAGCTCCAGTCATGATCTCACAGTTTATGGGTTCGAGCCCCACGTTGGGCTCTGTTCTGACAACTCAGAGCCTGGAGCTTGCTTTGGCTTCTCTCTCTCTCTCTCTCTCTCTCTCTCTCCCCCCTCCCTTCTCTCGATCTCTCACACGCGTGCTCAAAAATAAACATTTTTAAAAAAGAATCAGATGATGAAAACATTCAGTTACATTAATATATTGAAAGTTTTATGACAATAAGAGCTAATGATAGATCTATGACAGTTACTGCCTGCCTAGGAACAGAGTATGGGCACAGTATTTCATATCAGATGAGTTTATCTAAACTGAATAAAGTGATATAAAATGACTGAACACAAATACAAAATTTAATTTATAAAAAATTACATAAGAGCAAAATTTGAAAATTATATGAAAGCAAAATTCATACATGGTACATGTTAATTATGTTATAGTCTCTCAATAGAGTGTGGTATTTACCAGAGAACACAGTGATGTATAAGATGACTTCGCATCAGTTAGCTTTTTTTGCATAACAAACCACTCCAAGGTTCAGGGGCTGAAAAGTATTATGTACTGTTTCTCATGCATCTAAAGGGTGGGTTGGAGTTGACTGATATTGGCTGGGCTTGTCTGGGTAGCTACCCCATAGGGGACAGTTGACCTAGACACTCCCCTCCTATGCCATAGCACAAGGACCCTATCCTTCAGCTGAAGGGGACAGACAGAGTTAGGGGAGTTGGCCAGGTGCCGTATGGCCAGGTGCCACATGTTTAATCAAAACAAAGAACACATACTGAGTCTGAAACAAGGAAAGGTATTCCCACGCAAGGTTATACATTCAGCACAGGCTATGAGGACTTTTCTTTATTTCTTGATAAGAAAGTATTCCAGGCTAAAGGCCTATTCTTGCACAGCTGATGGGGGGTTGAAAGACTACACACATGAATCTGCCTTTCCAACAAGTATTTTCACAAAAAGTGTCAGTTAACCCAGTCAGTCTGTTAAGAGAAACTCCCCTGCATTTAGTTTAAGCAAAAACCAATTTTGGAAAAAGCCATTAGTAATTGGAGGCAATGCAAGTGAAGTCAGAAAATCTTCCTATTGTATATTTTAAGTACAGGCTCCTCTGCTTTCTTCCTGCAAGTTAGTTTCACGCCTGCCCTGTAATGCTCCATGGTGGCAAAATTAGGATTGACCAATTTTTACCATCATCAGGCATAGTCTGCGACTTAGATATATTGACTGCTCCATTTTCATGTCATGTCTGGAAAATAGAAACAGATGTTTTCAGACTTGTCCCACTAAAATGAGATTTCATCTGTCTGTGTCTAGACTTACTACCATTGCCAACACTGTGTCTCTGATATTTTTAATGTGGATCTTTATGGGGATACATATGTGGTGCTTTGGCATATATGTGACTGTTGGTTTAGAAAGGTAAAGAATAGTACTATAAATATAGTCCAACTGTGAAAGCATCCTATAGCTCGCTATTCTGAAATGCATCTAGCTTTCCAAGTATTAACTCTGTGTCTGAATCTCTTGAGTAGATTAGGTTACAAAACACCTGTAAGTGACACATACACACCAAATTTCTGGCTAATAGGTCTGTGCAGTGAGTCTTCATTCCTTACTCTCCTATTCAGAACTTGTGTAGAACTATAACATCTGCTTGCCCTATGCCCACTCCTTCTAGCTGTTGTCTTGGAAAAAAAAAAAGAGAGAGAGAGAGAGAGAAATAAGAAACTAGGTTGTTATAATGCATAAAATGAGTATCTTCCTTCAGGTGACCAAGAATCTTATATACAACATCTCATAATTCTTAAAACTTTTCCATTTTTTTCCACCTCCCTTCTGTAGTGCATTTTTAGCACAGATAATTAGTGCATTTCCCATCCCCTACAAACTCTGGTAACTCATGAAATGCTTACAAAATAGGACTTTTGATTCATCATATAACCACAGAATTTTTCGTCAGAAATCCTGGATGTCTTATAGCTTTGCCATTAACCAAGACCTTGGGCAAGTGATTTAATTTTCTAGGAGCTCCAGCTTTTTTATATGAAAAAGGAGAAAATGCCTACTTAATAGGTGAGGATTAAGTTTGATGATAAAAAGAAAGTGCTTTTTAAGCTGTACAAATGTTGGTTCCTATTAAAAGAAGGTTTCAAGTACTCTCCTTTTCATATAAACTTTAAGTATCAGCTGCTTGCATAAGGAAGAAAGATGAAGAAAAATAGAACCAATCCCAATTGATAAGCCCAAGGACATTGATGTGGCATCTCTCACTCTACCTGGAAACCACCCCAAGTATATTGGACTTATGGTTGAGAGTAGGAATAATAGAATGTAAAATTCAGCAGCACTCCCTATGGTGTTGACTTGTCAGTAGCTTATATTGTTTTCCCCCCTTCAGGTGTCCAGGATACACTTTAGTATTTCTTACAATCAAAACTATAGCATCATCAATGATGGTTCTTAAAACATAAATTATTAAGTAGATGTTTTTTTTATTTTTGAATGAGATTTTAATTAATCGCATTTAGTGCCTAGGACATGATAGTTGCTCAACAAAATTTAATGAGTGAATGATTTCCCATTTAAAAATACTTCCACTAGCTTTTCTCCCATAACACCATTTAGTCAGGCTGAATATAAAATACGCTGTTAAGAAACATTCATTTTTCCCAATGACTTTAGAAATTGGAGGTATGACCCCTGGATTTGGACCACGTATCCCTTAGGAAGGAAGCTAATGTTCATTTAGCACATGAGTATGACAGGTGCTCCTGGCAGTATCAGCTCAAACTCTGGAGTAAGAGGTGGTTACTAGTTCCCTTTTGTAGATGAAGAAACTGAGGTTCTAAGACTATCCTTCCCAAGGCTTCTCAGCAGGCTAAGAAGTGGGACCCCAACTCAGTTATTTCAAGCTCTGACAGTCCATATGCTTTTAATTGCATTGTCTCCTAGGCAGTGGTTAAGATAGTGGCCAATCATGTGGCATTTCAGTACACCGTGGGTATTTTAAAATGCTAAAAGTTATAACCTTGCTTAGTAGTTCACCTTTTCTATTTAGAAAGTTCCAGGTTTTAGAATCCTGTCTTTAGCACAAGTCACCTTTCTGTCTTTCTATCCTTCCCTTCCAGTCACACTCTTTGGCAGAGGGCCTGGGGAGCCCCTGACTCCTAGAAGACCAGTGACATCAGGAGTTCCCTCTTCCTCCCCAAGGCCACCCTTCATTAGAGGTGCTGCCTGACTGGTTTTCTGCTTTCGAGATTTGAGGAAGACTTTCTTCTTCAAAGGCCAAACCCACAATCCTCAGGGTTACTACCCTCTTTGTTTTCTTGTGTGTGTCTTCTTACTGATCCACATTTTCATAGAGAGGCAGTGTACAATGCCCTGTTTTACTGTGCTATCAAAGAGACCTCAGGTATAAAGTATCAAGTTTAAGTAGAACTTACCGTGCTGTGTTAGTTATTTTAATACTGATTTAGATTTTCTGGATCTTCTTTTTCCTTTTCTTCTGTTTCCATTCAGCCTTTGAATTGACTATTTCGGGGTGCCTGTGTGGCTCAGTCAGTTAAACAACCGTCTCTTGATTTTGGCCCAGGTCATGATCTCATAGTTCGAGGGGCCAGGCCCTGTGTCCATCTGCTGTTAGCACAGAACCTGCTTGGGATTCTCTCTCTCCCTCTCCCTCTGCCCCTCCCCTGTTCTTTCTCATGTGTGCATGCTCTCTCTCCCTCTGTCTCTCAAAATAAATAAATAAACATTATTATTTTTTATTCCAATCTTCATCCTAGTTTTAGTGACATTTAATTGTTTAAGCTTCTTGGGATTCATAGGTGAATTCTCCCTTTTCGTCCTCTAATTTAAATCCAGAGATCTCCATTTTTTCCCCATCAGGTTCACTTCATCCAGTTTACCTCTCTCCATGGGTGACATCCTTTCCTGCCTGAGTGTCTCCTTAGTGCCCTCAGTTTTAGTTCAAAGCATGGTATTTTCCGTACGTTATTCACCTAAGCCCCACCCCAGGTGGTGCCCCGTGAGCTCTGTTCCAGGAGCTCCCCAAATGGGCCTTCCTTTTTGGAGGGACACAGCACTCTACTCTGTAATCACATCCTGCATGCCCTCCAGTTTGCCATCCATTCTTCTGTCTCCATTTCTGTTGGTCTGCACCACCCCCTCCCCCTCGCCCTACCTCTCACATCTTCCTGGATTCTCCCTGAGTCCTGGCTGTCTCATGAACTGACAGGCCCCGATGCGTTTCCAGTTTCCTCCATCAGCATTCCCAGATCCGTCAGGTACCACGGCCTCTCCCTGTCCACCTTGATAATGATTTATTTACAGATCTTATCATCAGGTCATTTTTTCCTCTCCTGCAAAAATTAACACCAGCATCGGTGTCTTTACCATTATCACGGCTCTGTTTCTCTGACTCCAACCTAATCAGATTGCTAAAAATCTTGACTGGCATTTTGAAGCTGAAACATTTCTTCTTCCCCTTGTCCCTCTACCTTTTAGCTTTGTCTACACCCCATTTCTGGTCACTGCAGGAACTCCTGCAAACAGACAACAGTGCGGCAATAAGTAGCAAACGGTAAAAAAAAAAAAGAGGCGAAGAAGGAGAATTCAGATGTGGTAGTTCTGTATTAAATTACAGAGTTGTAATTTAAATTAAATTACTGTTCTGTAAATTAAATTACAGAGACTGGATTTTCTAGTGTTTCAGAAAATAAATACCATTAGTTACAAAACCCAGAGCCCTGATAAGACCTGTTAAAACCTCTTCTGAGTTGGCTCTAGTGACTGGCCACAGTGTGGTCCTTTCCTGGAAACAATCCAGTGAGAAAAATCAGAGGGCCAAGGGCCTGTATAAATATGCAAGGTCTATATCTTCCAGGCTTGGATGTCATCATCTTATAATTCCCCCAGACTTGGTACTTTAGAATCCATCTGTCTTCCCTCCCTCTTCCTGTTTAAGAAGTGTGAGTGAGAATGTGACTCTTGTACCTCCAAATAGTCACTAACCATCTTCTATCTTGTCCTCTCTCGTGATACTGCCAATGTTCCTGCCTTATTCTAGGTCCCTGTCTCAAGCCTGGGGTAGCCCCCTTACTCAGTCTTTCATTCATGTTTTTTAAGACTATTTGGCTGCCTATTAGTCTTATTGCTTTTTCTCTGGTTCCCCAAACTTCAGTGGGTTCTAATTTTCCACCACATAAAGCATACATTCTACTGATCTTGTTCACCTCTTCATAATCTGTGTTCACACTGGTGTCCACTCTTCTTCTACATACAGATCTTGCTTTTCTCCATCAGACACACACCAGCACTCCTGTTCTGCCTTGTGCTTTGCCTCTGGCCATCAGTAAGTCTCCCTCCCAGGCCTGGCTGTTAACAAACCTCCCCTGGTGACTGAGTCCTCATCAGTGATAGTGATGGTAAGCAGCTCAGAGGCAGTGAGTGGTGGTTTAGAATTGGACTGCACACCCACTGTGCAAGTTTGTGTGAATTAACCACTTTGTGCCTCAATTTTATCAGCTGCAAATGAGGATTTTTAAACTACCAAATGATCCCCAACTCTCCATGGCTTGTGACAACACACATTCATTTCTTGCTCATTGCACATGTAGGCTTTGGGTATGCTGCAGCTCTACTCTACCTGTCTTTTTCATTCCAGGGTGCAGGCTGTCATGGTGCCATCATGTTCAGTAGTGTGATGGAGCCTCTGGGTGCCTCTTAGAATTGGTGCTAGTTGGGTCACATCTCTGATAGCCACCGGAAAAGGCTATCACACAGATAGCCTGACCCTAGAGTCATTTGGTAGGGATGTATTTTCTCACAGTGAATGGAGTAGGGAATATATGTCCATAATAATGCAGTCCACCATGTTGTCTCATTGGCCTGTTGTGAAGTATGAATAAGTAAATGGGTGTGAGAGTTTAGAAGGGTGCCTGGCATACAATAAGGACTTAGTAAATGTCAATTTTTCTTTGTTAAGTCTTGTGCCAGGTTTCAATGCTAAGCATCTTCCATATATCTTTTTTTTTTTTTGAGAGAGGGAGAGAGAGAGCATGCTCAACATGAGTTGGCGCAGAAGGAGAGGGAGAGAGAGAATCTTAAGCAGGCTCCACACATGGGGTTTGGTCTTACAACTGTGAGATCATGACCTGAGCTGAAATCAAGAGTCAGATGCTTAAACTACTGAGCCACCAGGTGCACCTCATCTTACACGTCCCTATAGTTTACTTCTCAAGATTGATATTATTATTCCCATTTTGCAGATGAATAAACTGAAGTTTACAGAGGATGGGTACATTGTTCACAGTCACACTGTTTGAAAGAGACAGAGTGGGTATATAAACCAGGCCTGCCAGACTTCAAAATCATTGATTCTGACCCTCTACTCTCCTGGTAGACAGGTATTGGGAAGAATCTCCCTAACTTTATGAGCCTGTTTCACTGCTGCTAGGAATCTCCACAACCCCCATACTCTGTTGTGACCTTGAAGGACTTGCCCATAGACAGCTGCCCACTCAAAGACACACAGCTGCCAAAGTTCTAAGTCTCATTATAATGACCTTCAAATCTGAATTAGTGTCATCGGTTCCTTTATTCAAACAACCTAGAGATCAATTCTGTGGAAAACCCACTGAGTGTGCCTCTTTGAACTTCTGCTAGATGGGTCACATCTGCTCAGATCCTGGACTCTCTCACATGTTTTGAGAGCTGGATTTATATACCACCTTGACCTTATTCTGTGCAGGCTCATACTTGTCCAGTTCCTTGCTGGGCCTCCCATGCCTTTTCCTCAAGGCAGAAGCCAGACCCCACAGGAAGTCCATCAAGGCATTGTTATTAAGAAAGTTATCTATTTGTCCCTCTTCTGATATCTCATCACTGGGCAAACTGTCAAATACAGCATGTGGGCGTTTGCAGTTCTGTGAGGTTAGACCTGTCTACCTTCAAGGCTTAGGCTTTGGAGAATGTCCTTAAAAGACCTTGGTCCTCATGTTCACTCTTCTGAGCCCAGAGCAGGGAAGCCCTTCCATCTCATACTTGGTTGAGTTATTGATAGTATTTCTTATATGAGGATATGAGCTTCATGAGAGTAGAGACCATGTTTCATGACCCTTCTGCTTTTCACCACAATGCCTGCTTTTCACCACAATGCCCACAAGTGTGGGGACGTCATTAGAAGCTTCCAGAGAGAACCTGCAGGCATGAATTAGGTACAGCCCTTTGTTTGCGCAGCACACAGCCAAGGAGCTTTGTCTCTCAGCTTTACAATGGAGACAGTTAGTGTCTGCATAACTGAACCGAGGATTCAGATTCAGTGAGACGCAGTACTGTGAAGTGGTAGGAGTGTGCTCTGGAGCCCACACTGCCTCGTTCACATCCGAGCTCACTACTTACTGTCTGTGAAAACTTTGGGCATCAGTTTTCTCGTCCATAGGATGGGAGTAATAATGCACATCTCACAGAGTTATTTTGATGGTTAAATGTTAGTGCAAGTGTCAGGCACATATAAGAATTCCAGAAGTGTTAGGTATTATAAGTAATAAAATAACACATATGAAAATACCAGGAATTGCCTAGAACAATGATACTCAAGTGACCATCCATGGTGAGGTAAGGAACTTGTGCAGTAGTGTAAATCAACACTCTCCTTCCTTCTCTGAATAACTCTTGTTAGGGAAAAATTGTGTGCTTGGTGACAAAGCCAATTTGTATTCTGGCTGTGTGTTCCCCATGTAGACCATACGTGTCTCCCATGTAGACCATACCAATGGCCCACAGACCACACTTCTGGTTTCCATGGCCTAGGATGTAGTAGGCATTTGGTAACTTTGTTTAATTATTTACCCTAGCCTGAAAAAAACCTCTCTACTTAAGATGTGTTCCTAAGGCAAGTAAATACATTTCCTACTCCGTGAATTTCATAGATATGATGCTCCCTTATACCTATTTATAGTCTTTCGATATCTTCAGAGTTACAGATAGGAAAAATAACAACCATTGTTTTTGGTAAAAGTTGTATTTTTCTAGTAGTGAGAGGATAAAGGTAGCCATGTAGGTCATCATATGAAGACTAGAATGTGTTTTTTCAGATAGCAGGAAGACATAGAGACACCTTCCTCTTCCTTTGTCATTGTTGTAGCATTTATTCACAGAGTCAAGTGTAAACACACAACAGAGTTTTTACAGAGAAGATTTATTTATGTAAATAAGTTTAGAAACTATGCCTCTTGTTTACCAGAAAAAACAAGTATGGTGTTGTTACCTAGAAAGGAATTAATATTATGTCAACACTACTTTTTTTTTTTTGCTTCATTTATACCAAAGCAACTTAACATGAAATTCATAACTGTATTAGTCTAGTTTTTCCAGAGAATCAAAATCAATTTATATAGATAGATGGATAGGCATATTTTTGTTATATATTATACATTATGTATATGTTTATATATATGAAGAGATTTATTATAAGGAATTAGCAGGCACCTGGGTGGCTTAGTCGCTAAGCATCGGACTTCGGCTCAGGTCATGTCTCACAGTTCGTGAGTTTGAGTCCCACACTGGGCGAGCCCAAGCCCCACTTCTCTTTCTCTCCCTCTCTGTCCCTCCTGGGGTTCTCTCCCCTGCCCCTTTCTCTCTCTGTCCCTTGCTCACTTGTGCTTCTCTCTCTCTCTCTCAAATAAAAAAGGGGGGGAGGAGTGAGGGGATTAGCCCATACAGTTATGGAGGCTGAGAAGTTCCATGATCTGCAGTTGTGAAGCAGCAGACCTAGGAGAGCCCAGTTCCAATCTGAGTTCACAGGCCTGAGAGCCAGGACATAGAGTAAGCCCCAGTCCTGGTCTAAGTTCAGGTCCAAGTAAGTCCAAGTCCAAAGGCAGAAGACGAGGGGTATCCCAGCTCAAAATCAGTCAGGCAGAGAGAATGGTTTCTCCCTTCCTCTGCCTTTTCTTCAACACGGGCCTCCAATAAATTGCATGAGCCCACCCACACTGGAGAGGGTGCTCAGCTTTACTCTGACAATTCAGATGTTCATATCATCCAGAATCACCCTCACAGACACACCGAGAATGATGTTTAGCCAGATATCTGGGCATCCTGTGGCCCAGTCAAGTTGATTCATAAAATTAACCATCAGGTTAGTCCAATAGTTGTATCAGACCCAGTGGCCTCTAAAGACGGACTTTTTTTGATTCCTTTATACTTTCTTAAAGGTGAATTATTTTCCTACTGGGCTAAAAGTTAGCCCAGTTTTAGATTTTTGTTCCTTATTTTTAAATTAAATCTGTTTTGTTCTCTTTTTAATTTTTTTAATGTTTATTTATTTTTGAGAGAGAGAGAGAGAGAGAGATTGGGTGAGGGGCAGAGAGAGGGAGACACAGAAGCCAAAGCAGACTCCAGGCTTGGAGCTATCAGCACAGAGCCTGATGTGGGGCTTGAACCCATGAACTCTGAGATCATGACCTGAGCGAAGTCAGGTGCTTAACTGACTGAGCCACCCAAGTGCCCCAATTCTTTTTTTAATCTCTATCAGCTGCGTATTTTTATGAGGAGTTATATGTGAAAATTTAAAAAACATGTGCCAGTGGTGGTTCTGGAAGATTTTCAGGTGCTGCAGGAGCATTCTGTTTCTAAGCTAAAAAATAGATTTGATAGATTATAGAGGAAACCTTTTGAGTGATGGAATAGGGGGAAGCAGGCTGCTTTGTGCAACCCTGTCTCCCAATATCCTCCGAAAAATGGCATCATAAGGATGTGCAGTGAAGGTGGTAACCCTCTGTAATTCTAGAAAAGAAAGGGATGTAGGCAGAGCAGCCGTAAGTCTCAGGGCATGGCGGAAAAACGTTCAAAAAACAGAAAAGTACTATTAGAAAATGCAAAAGAAAATGGCTATCCTAGGAACGGATTGGATTATTTTTCACTGATAGGCTTTCTGTAACCCTAACGAATAGTACCATAGCTCCACCTACTGCAGAAAGAGGCAAAACACTCCATCAAATAGAAGCTTCCCCACCCCAGGCTTTTTTTTTTTTTTAATCTTTGGGTTCTTTACCCAAGCAAAGTCATTGAAACTGTTCTTATTTTTTGCTTCCAATCATCCTTTCTCTCTTCTTCCTACTAATTTCATGTTTGAAAGATTTATGGGTATCATTTCAAAAGCTGACATTTCAAAGAAAACATAATAGGAAATTATAATTTGATGATTTGGTTGAGGTGTCTGGAAGTGCATATACATAAAGTACAATTTAGATATATATCAAACTTGAATACAATATGTGTGAGAAGTATGGGAGGAGAGGAAAGGCAGTATTGTTATCTCATGAGGAGAAGAGCAGGGGTTTTAAAGAGCTGAAATCCCTGACACTAATTTGCTTGGTGCCTTGGGCAACTTACTTAACTTTCTTTGTATGCTGCAGCTTCTCCATTTAAAAAAAAAGTGAGGATAATGGCATATGCCTTTTCTCTGCCTCATAGAATTCTTATCAGAATGATAGAAGATCAAGTAATGCCCCACTTCTCCAGCCATCTCGCTCCCTGTAATGAATCTCAGAAGCAGGCAGAAAGGCCTGTGACCTGGGAGAACTCTGCAGGCTTTAAGAAAAGGCAGATTCCACTGACTTGGAATTGTGTGTAAAGTCAGCTCAGAGACTCAAAGCCAATGTTCAGGTTGTGTGTGTGTGTGTTTCTTCACTGTAGTTCTTTTCCTTATGTAGTTACCTAGGAAGACAAATGTTGAAAATGAAAAGGTAGGCAAGGATGGTGGAGTGCAATGTCTCCTTAGAAATTCACAGGGCACCTGGATGGCTTAGTAGATTGAGCCTCAGACTCTCCTCAGGTCATGATCTCACGGTTTGGTTAGTGAGGTTAGTTAGTGAGGTTTGAGCCCCACATTGGGACTCTGCTGTCAGTGCAGAGCTCACTTCGGATCCTCTATCCCCCTTTCTCTCTCTGCACCTGCCCCGCTCATGTTCCCTCTCTCCCTCAAAAGTAAAAAATAAACGTAAAAAAAAAGTCACCAGGAAGGTACCTGGACGATAGGTCCCCAGAGCCTAGCAGTATTCTAAGGTCGGAATTGGGATGAAACAGTTTACTGCATCTCAGTTAATCACACCTTATTGGGTCTCTGCTTCAGAGCTTACAGGCCTCAGCAAAAGTTTTCTGGATCCTATCTAGAATGCACTTTTACAAAGAAGTTTTATGACATTTTAAGGAGAGTTCCCTTAAAAGGGAAAAGGCCTTTTAAGGTATATGTGTCATTTATGTATAATCACCATGTATCAAGGTATCATTTTTTCCTCCATGGTGGTAGATATATTCAACATCACTGTATTATTTTAGACATATTTTGATTTCCCCAATCAAGTGGAAAATTACTGCCTCAAGTTTCATTCCTTATGGTTTCTGATCTGATTTAAATCACTTTCCAGGGGCGCCTGGGTGGCTTAGTCGGTTAAGCGTCCGACTTTCACTTAGGTCATGATCTCGCGGTTCTGGGGTTCAAGCCCCGCGTCGGGCTCTGTGCTGGCTGCCAGCTCAGAGCCTGGAGCCTGTTTCGGAGTCTGTGACTCCCTCTCTCTCTGACCCTCCCCTGCTCACGCTGTCTCTCTCTCTTTCTCTCCTAGAAATAAATAAAACATTAAAAAATTTTAAAAATAAATCACTTTCCAAATTATCGTAAATCCAAAAAAAGGAATTAGATTCTGGAAAATTTATTTTGCTGGGTAAAGAGGTGTGTGTCACACACACACACACACACACACACACAAAGGGTGTAAATTAAATATTTTTCATTGTATTCAGCATTTTATGAAGGTTCTTTTTGAGAGTAGAATTGAAAGCTTAAAGTTCCAGATGGGTGGTTCTGTAGGTATTCTCTTATATACCTTAAATGACTAAGCATTATATTTTCTTACAGTAAGGGCTACAAATTACTCATATATTTCAGATTGGAATGTTTTTATGTGACATCTTCATTAAAATACATACTAAATTTATAAATGCAAACTTGAGTGAATCTCAAAATTCTTTCTGTATTTGTTGTCTGATGGACACAAGCAAAAAGTAATATTCCCAGTATTCTTTTCCATCTGAGATGGGATACTCTGAGAATTCAAATGAGGTCAGCATTGTTCAGGCTTTTCAAACTATTTATAGAGGTGTTTTGTCGTTGTCATCATTGTTGTTGTTTACTTTCCTGTTCATCTAAGACCAACGTATTGTTTGACAGATGATATAAGTACTGGTGCATAGTTAGGGCCACATGCCATTCGTGGGCCTTTGACAACCCCTAACCTGGTCTGTAGCCTCTGTCCAACGAGATGAGCCCAGTGATCACATCTGGGGTGTCCCAACTGTCAGATTGCCACGTAAGTTTCTGAACACATCCTCTCAGTTTTGGTACTTCACTGGTCATGGACTGGTAACAATATGCTTGCAGGCAAGCCACACGGGAATAACACTGATTAGATTAGTGATGAACAGCACACATCCAGAACCAGACTGCCTGAGCCTGAATCCTGGCATGAGACCCTAGGCACATCATTTAACTTCTCTGTGCCTCAGGTTCCTTATTGGTGAAACGGGGATAGCACTGCTAACCCATTTCACAGGTTTGCAACAAGCATTATACGACTTCCTTTAAAACTTGATAACCTAGTTTGCTTACTGCATATTTATCAGTGGTGATATTACTAAGTCAACCAAGCTGAATTTTGAACCTACTTAAAATTTCTGTATTTTTCCAACTTGTCTGGAATAATTGCATTGAAACCTGATTCACTTTTATGAAAGTATGTAATCTAGGGGTGCCTGGGTGGCTCAGTCAGTTAAGCGTCTGACCAGCTCAGGTCATGATCTCACTGTTTGTGGGTTTGAGCCCCATGTCGAGCTCTGTGCTGACAGCCCAGAGCCTGTAGCCTGTCTTCAGATTCTGAGTCTCCCTCTCTCTCTGACCCTCCCTTGCTCATGCTGTCTCTATCTCTCTCTCTCAAAAATAAGTAAAACATTAAAAAAAATTTTTTAAGTAATCTAAGTCAAAGGTGTCATTCTGGGGGAGTGTGATTTATTCATTTTAAATTAACGAATGATTCAAACATTTGGGGTGTCTGGGTGGCTCAGCCGGCTAAGTGTTTGACTTTGGCTCCATTCATGATCTTGCAGTTCGTGGGTTCGAGTTCCATGTTGGGCTCTGTGCTGACAGATCAGAGTCTCGAATCTGTTTCTAATTCTGTGTCTCCCTCTCCCTCTGCTCCTCCCCTGCTTGTGCTCAGTCTCTGTCTCTGTCTCAGTCTCTCTCTCTCTCAAAAACAAATAAACATTACAAAAATTAAACATGAAAGAATATTTAATATTCAGTGAATATTTATTGAACATGCCTTTTCATATTCAGCCCTTAGAGGACATCATGGGGTTCCTAGGAAATGAGCAGTTTGTCACTGAGCTTCTATCAGAGGTCACAGTTGAAGAAATCTGGCTGGAGATGGGTATATCTGTTTCCTTAGTCACAAAGATATCATTGTCCCTTCCTTAGCTTGAACTATTTTCCTCAGTCTCCACACATTTAAGTTGGCATACTTGGTGCTGTGCAGCCAAAAGTAGGTGCTGTTCCTTTTGAGTTATCCATAATGAAATATCGTTAATATTTCTGCATTAGTAATATGCCCCTGACAATGGTGGTGAGCTCTTAGCTTTTGTAAGTAACTGCTGATATTTCTCCTGGGGGAAATGATGAGTATTTGGTTCTTAGGGAAATGTCTATAAACTGTTGAGGATGTGGGATACAATCAGACTTTACACAGTACTGACCAAAAGGTATAGAAAATATTATAAATGCCTTCCTTTGAAAAGAGATTTTATTCATTCATTCTCTTATGATAGGGTACCTAAACAATACATTTTTAGTGTCTTTGCTGTTCATTTATTTAATATGTATTAGTGTCCACTATGTGCCAAGAGTGAGTCTAGGTACTGAGAATATTTTCAGTGATCAAGGCAGATACAATCCCTGCCCTCCAGAAGTTTACATTCCAGTAGGGGAGGCAGGAAAGAAAATCATGTTTAAAAAAATAAAATAAAGTAGATGTTTATGGTGTAACTCCAGAATAAGAAGAAGACACCCTAAAAGGTCTACTTTAGGAAAGGTGGTCAGGATAAGCACCCATCAGGAAGTAACATTTGAACACAGACCCAAAGGACAAGAATGGGCAAGCCCTTTGGAGGGCTGGGAAGAGCATTCTGGCAGGTGGGAAGCTGATGTGCAGTACCTAGGGCTAGACATTGCGATGAACGCATCAGTAGTGGTAGGTAATATGTCTTTTCTTCAGCTATTTATAATCTGTTGTGGAAGAATACAGAAATGGCTGCCCCCCAAAACAGTTATTTCTACTTTGATTTACTATGCCAGTCTTTCCGCCTCTTTGGAGTTGCTAATTTCTTCATCAGCTACCACATCCTCCCAGGACCTCTCTGAGGGTTGATTAGGGCTGCAGTTCAGAGTTCCCAAGGCATTGTCAGAGCACAAAATGCCTTCCATTTGCTCCTGACTTTATTACATGCTATCCATCAGCTCACTGCAGGCACCTCTCAGGCATTTAATTCCACTGAGAGTTTTTCTCGATACAAATTACTTTCATTTACTGTAATTTTTTATACATTATCCACATGATTAGCTAGTTTTGAAACTCTTGACTAACACCTTTCTCAGAGGTCATAATTCTTTCCATTTCTGCTATATTTCATGCCTTTCCTTGTGCTCTGCTAATAATGAGTCAATAAATTACTCATTTCTTATCCTTACCCCAATGCAGCCATATATGGTAAGCATTAATTAAATTTTTTTTCTTGGCCCCAAAATCCTACTGCTCTTTGAAAATTTCATGTAAATTATGGAAATGAATTTACTTCCACTGTTGAAAAGTGATCATCATCTTGTGAAGTGAAAACTAAGTTCTGGCTAATTTTATTGAAAGTAGGATGCAAGACAAACATTTCTTTTTTGTTTTTAAGTTAACATTTATAGATTTGTTATGTAACAGAGATTTCTATTACAAAGTTTTGTCTTCCTTGCGGAGAAGGAGACATGTCTAGAAAAATTCATTAATGAATCCTGAAAACTTTGGTCATGAACTACTTACAGTGTCCTCTTTCCATACATCAGTAATATTGAATACCTCTTAAAGACAGGATATGAGTAATGCTGTATCTAGTGAAACTCTAGGAAGAATTTAAAATGTAATCATCATTAGCAAAAATTCTAAAAACAGCATGTTCTTACTCAGTGCTTTGGCTTCCTTGCTGTCTTAATTCTATATACTTGCCTTCTTTACATAAGATGTGCTACTATTAGTATTGCAGATCTCGAGCCAATTACGTTTGAATGACCTGGATTCTATGTGTCTTCTACATCATCAGCTAGATTTTTTTTCACTATTTTAGTCTCAATTTTAGTAACAGCAAATCTATAAAAGGAAAAATAAACATGATATAAATTTCAATGTTTTATTGATTTGAGTGATGAAAGACTTTAAAATGTTCACTGACCTTTCATCTATGATTTTCCTTTATTCATGCAGTTTATCGTTAATTTTATATTGAGTCTTTTTAAAATGAAATATACTAATTCCATCTCCTGTTATCTAAGTTGGAAAAAAATGATTTTTTAAAAAAGCACAGAACGTATATATTTTCAGAATGACTCCTGTCTGAGAAATTTACTACAGCTTCTGGCAGATGATGTCAAAATAACATTTGGAACCATGGGCATTGATGTTCTTGCAAATTATTATTTTTTCTTCAGGCTTCCATTTGCAAAATGATAAATATTTTACAAAAATGAAAAGTCTTTTTTAAATGGTAAAGAACAGTTTAGAAAAAGAAAGAAGGAAATTGAGAAGTAATGATGGTTAATATTGTACAATTCTATTTTTCCTTGAGGACCAACTGAAAGTACAGAAATACAGTAGTAATGAATGCAGTAGTTCTCAGCTCTAATATATAATAATCATCTGCCATGCTTTTAATTTGTGTGTTTGGGGGGTGTGGGGCAGTGTATGTGACAGTCTCAGATTCTCCAACACCAGCTTGGTGCCCAGCAGTTGAATTCAGTTCTGACACAAGCTCCCAGAGTTTGTGTTAGACTTCACAGGTTAAAGGCCCAGTCCCACAAGACCTCCCCCACTTTGGACACTCACTGCAGTAGAGCTTCCAGGCTATTCGTAATTCTGACCAATAGTCATACACACCCCTCCTCTCTGGAGGTTTCCTTGACACTCAATTTCAATAATTGCTAAAATGATCCAGAACTCAGGACAGAAAGCATTAGACTTACTGCTACTGTTTTATTATGAAGGACACAGCTCAGTAATCACCAAATGGAAGAGCTGCATAGGGCAAGGTATGGGATAAAGGGGTGCCGAGCTTCCAGGACCCATACCCTCCCAGCACCTTGATGTGATTACCAACCCAGATCTCTTAACTCCATTATGTAGAGGTTACATGAGGGTTCCTAATTAAGTAGGCACATTTGATTAAATCATCAACTGTTGGTGGTCAAGCATTCCAACCCTTTAATCACATGATTGGTTTCTCTGGCAACCAGTCCCTAGCCTGAAGTATCTAGGGACCCACCAAGAGCCATCTTATTAGCATAGATTCAGGTAAGGTTGAAAGTGTGTTATGAATAAAAAAAGAAAAATTATCTTGTCACTTCTATCAGGAAGTTCCAAGGGTTTTTGGAGCTCTGTGTAGGAATCAAGGATGAGGACCAAATATTTATATATATTTCAAACGTATAACCCAGATAGTCATTGGGATTGTTTCCAAATATTAGAGTTTTTCTTTCAGATATATGGAAGAATTTCACTTTCTCACCCTTTTATTAGGTTGGACATATGACTTGTTTTACCAGTAAAGATGAATAGAAGTGATGTGATCACTTTAGAAAGAAGCTTTAGAAATTAGCGTACCTTGGGCACCTGGGTAGCTCAGTTGGTGAAGTGTCCAACTTCAGCTTAGGTCATGATCTCACAATTCAAGAGTTTGAGTCCCGTGTTGGGCTCTGTGCTGACAGCTCGGAGCCTGGAGTCTGCTTTAGATTCTGTGTCTCCCTCTGTCTCTCTGACCTACCCCACCCCTGCTTGTGCACTCTCTCTCTCCCTCCTCTCTTTCTCTCTCTCTCTTTCCTTTTCTCTCTCTCTTCCTCTCTCTCTCTCTCAAAAATAAACATTAAAAAAATTAAAGACAATAATGAGTGTGCCAGTCACCATGTTCCCATCTGAGTGCCCTCGTGGTTAGGGAAGAATGTACCATTCTAGGTACCTGAGTTACTAGAGTCAGTAGAGCCTCTTGGTTGGTACTTCATGGGACTTATGTGAACAAAATATAATCTCTTGCTTTTACATTAAGCTTCTGAGATTTAGGGGTTATTTATTATTATAACATAAACCATCCTTACTGGTACAAAGTTTAAACATATAACTCAATCACAAATTAAGGTGTTTATTCTCCTAGTTTGCTAAGGCTTGTTATCAATAATGAGTGAATTTTATTGAATGTTTCTTTTTCTCCATCTGCCAAATTGATCATGATTTTCGTCTTAATCTGATAATATCATGGATTGCATCACAGATATTCTCATGTGGAAACATCTTTCCATTCTTGAGTTAACCCCCTGTTGATCATCTTAGACGTTCAATGCTTTGCTAGGTTCTGTTTGCTATTTTTTTAGGACTTCTAAATATATGTTCTTTAATTAGACTAATTTATAATTTTTTTTTCTTTCCATTCTTATATGAGGTTTTAGTAACAAAGTCAAACTTGATAAATTAAGTTGGGGAGCTTTTATTCTTTCTTCCTATCTAAATCTGTATTAAGTTCTTTAAAGTGTTGATTAGAACTTGTCTTTAAAACATCTGGACCTGGTGGCTTTTGGTGTATGGATTTTTTGAACTTCAATATCAGTTGTTTAATGGTAACAGGTATTTTTATCTTTCCTATTTTTTCTTGAGTCATTTTTAATATTTCTATTATTCTAGAAAAGTGTCACTTTGTTTTAAATTTATTATGAGGGCTGTAAAAGTTACATGAGTTTTTTATAGAGAGAGATATAGAGGAATATATATGTAGTTTTCTCTGCCATATCTAGACAATGTTAATATTATATTTTTATTTCTAATATATACTTTTCTTAACTAATCTTTCCAAAAGTGTTCTATTAGTCTCTTCAAAGAATCCGATTTTTGTTTTAGTTGATACTCTAAAGCATCTAGTTTAGTTATTCTCTTAATTTTTACCCTCTTTCTCCTTTGTGAGTATATTATTTTCCTAATTTCTTGAGTTGAATGTTTAACTCATGAAGCTTAATCTCACGTTTTTAATAAGTAACTTAAGGATACACATTTAGATCCAAATCAAGTTTTTGTATGTAGTACTTGTTTACCCTTAGCCAGTTTGGAAGTTGTATGTTCTATTTCTATTCTTTTGGAGAGTATAACCTTTACATTTGTAAATTTATAACCTTCATATTGACCTTAACAAAGTTGACAGTCACTAGCCCATCCCCTTACAAAGCAAGCACCTTGGATACCTTTAACTCCACCTGCACCCCTCCCATATCGTGTTCCTTCTTGTATCTCTCCATTTGGGGTAATTTCCTCAGATCACTAATTCCTTAGCTATATCTAATATGTTGTTTTCCCTGTTCTTTCTTTTTTTAATGAAATAAACTTCTAAGAAGTTTTGGAATCCTATTTGGTATTTTTTCAAATCTATTGTTTATGGTGTCCTATCCTATTTTATTGTGGTTTAAACATACTTATTTTTCCGATTGCTCTAATAGCTCTAATAGCTTTCTAAAGAAGCTGTTGCTTCTGTCTCTTACATCTGCTGACTCTCCCTCCTGGTGTATCATTTCCTCACATCAGTGAGTGACTTTGGAAAGTTCGCTTGTCTTCATTGAGGGGTGTTTTACCTGTGGGGGTACCTGTAGCACAGATTGCCGACCTGTGCCTCTGGAAGAGCTTTGCATTGTCTTCTGGCTACATCAAGGCTTTTGGCTTCTGGCTTTTTTACTGAGATAGGACCAGTTTTTAAATGTCTTTCTGAAGCTTGGAATTTCCTTGCCCAAAGAATAGCTTAAACTCAGACTACATTCATATGCATGGCTTAGTTTGGGGTTTTGATTCCTCACAGTAGACTTCTCCTCAACCCAGAGCCTGGCTAGAGAGCAGCTTTTCTGTTGCCTGAATCAGTGAGAAGAGTGTCTCACCTGTCTCATGGAGAGGGACAGTCATTTCAGAGTCTGGCTTTATGCAGGAGCCTCAGTTCTAGCTTACCTAGGATGTAAGCCCAAGGCCACATCTACTGTCCCCACATAGGTTACAGTCCTGGGACTTCTGTCCATGATTTTATATGCATTCACATGCGTATTAGGACCTGATCCTTATATTTATTTAGGCCAGATCTCCTCTTCCTCCTCCCCCACCCCCCCCAACACACTTAGACATCAACTCATGGCTTATCCACTGTGGCTTTTATTTCCTCTTCATTTGACACCTTATCAACATACTCTTTTATCATTTAAACTTCATTTTTTTTCGGACTAGGTGTTTGTAGCAGGCAGAAAATATTCATTAGCTCAAACCACAATACTGATAGAATCCTTTACTTTCTAATAAAGGAAGAATAATCATTAACCAAAATATAGAATTGTAATAAATGGCTAATGATTGATAGGCCAAATGAGAGATGAGAGTGAACTAATTGAGGCAAGCTGCTTAGACATTCTCTCATTTAATATCTATTCAACATGTACTACATAAGATTGTAGGCCCACTGTTCTAGACCCTGTAGGTACAGAGATAAAGAAGATACAATGTCTTGAGTACCTTTGGGGAGTCCTCTGAGACTGAGCTTTACACGTGGGTTTTGTCACTCTTCCACGGATAGAGTTTTTACAGCTGATTAGCACTGTGCCGCTTATCAACTGTGTGATCTGAGGACGTAAGATGCCTTCATCGGCCAGGCTTCATAGGGGATAAAATGGAAGAACTTTGGTAGCTAAAAGCAGCAAGCCATATAAACCTATTCTGCTGATTTCTTATTCTCCCCAAGAAGGCTACTTAAAGAAGGATGAAGACCTGCTAAGCATTAAAGAATTATGGCAGAATGTGACTGATTATTCAAAAAGGAACAAAGACAACCATGAGTGGTACCAGTGTACTCTGGTGATGTCAGCAGCAGGGACACCTGGAAAGAAGGGCTTTTCCAGCACTTTTAATCAAAAAGAACGTGATCGAGAGAGGCCTTCAGGTTGTATTATTGTTTCTATCAAAAGTGAACAGAGGGAATACATAACATCCTAGGTCATTGGTTGCAGGACCATGGCCTTGCAGTGGAAATGATTCACCTCTCCTCTGAATCAAGTGTTAACACGAGCACTCTAGGAAGTCAAAGATGGTGGGTCCCCATTTTGCATTCTTGTTGAACAGTCTAATGTAAAACTTTCCTCTTGCGCCATAATGATGCTCCATGAGTGTTTCAAAAGCTTTTTCTTGTCATATGCTCCTGGAAGATGCCCTGTGCTGTGGCTAAAGAAAACAGGAGACTTTTCTCTGAACAGGAGCACCAGCAGTATGCTGGGATTACTCTGCAGGTGCCTTACCAGCGACTGTGTCCCTTCGGGCATTCAGCAGCTTCTCTTCCTGTTGACTGAGGGAAAGTGTATGGGCATGAGTTGAACCTGCTCATTGACTACCTGGAGACCAGGAAAGGGCAACTGGAAGGCATTGAGACACCAAGTCTTTGGCTAGCAGTGATCATTCCTCATTCCATGGCACAAATACCCCTGTCATGGGCAAGCCACCACCACTTCTTCCAATCCCTGGTAAAAGGATCCTTCTCAGGCCCTTTACCCTTCCCACCTTCCTGCCAAGTCCCCCTCATTAAGGGACAGACGGGGGGAGGGGGCTCTCTTTCCACCACTAGTTCTTCAGTCAGTGCTGCACAAGCAGACAGCTCAGCCCATGTCTTTGGTGAACTAAGGAAAGCCCCACCCTCTCACCCCCTCCACCCTGAGCCAGGAGAACAAGGTGGCTACTACCCAGATGGCAGATGGCTGCCTCACCCTCCTTCAAGGATCAAGGCCCCTGCTGACCTGCAACACTGAGGTCTAGGCAGTGGATACGAACGTTCAATACATGGTCCCGTGGAAACGTTTTTCATATTTGGAGTCTCTCTGTGCCAAACTAGAGATTTGTGGAAGGTCATTGTTACAGATACTGGATCTTGAAGTTGTTCAACTACATACATATTAAAATACAATAAAAACTTTTTAACTTTTTTTCTAAAAAAGATACAATGTCTTTCTTTAGGGAGTTCATAGTCTATCAAAGAGAATGATAGAGAATAAATACAGCATAGAACGGTAAGAGAAACGCTTACAGAAGTGGGTGTAATTTCTGTGGAGTCTGTAAGTAAAATTCAGGTCTCCACTTTGCCTGTTAGAGTTAGATCTTTGATAGAGTGGATGATGTTCCTAAACAGTGCTATAGAACAAGTGAAAGGCCCTAAAGCAGACACAGGTACAGACGATCCCACTGGTATTTTGATTTGACTGGAGACATAGGAGTGAGTGAAGAATGATAGCAGATGAAGACAGAGAAGTATGCACAGGTTTTCAGACTTTAATCTGTAGCAAGAGGTTCATCGTGTTTGTAAACTAGGAAGATAACACCGGTGGTTGTCTTTCTACAGATGTGTTCAGATGCTGAGAGGAAAATTAGAAGGCGTGAGCCAAGTTAAGAGGCTGTCACAATCAGGCCAGTGGTGACAGATTTCCAAAAGCACAAGGAAAGGCAAAGAGGAAGGAGCAGTGGATTTCAGAAATGGAGACTCTCAGAGAAGATTTCAGAGTTAGTATAAACAGAGAACAGGAAGGGTAATAAGTACACCAGAATTTATTGAGCAGTGACATATGCCAGGCATTTTACCAAAATCCCTGTAGCTCACACAACATCATAAGACAAATGATAATTTATAGATGAGAACACAAGCTCAGAGAAGTTCATGAATAGCCCAGCGTTGCACCTGTGGGGCCGTAACCCAGCGCTGCCTAGCTCCCAAGCTTGATTCTTTCCACTCCCTTTATTGCCCCTCTGTAGGGAATTATTTTTTTTATTATTCTAATCATTTTTTCCATGGAAGTTTGCCTCATATTGTAGTTTTATAAAGTGAAATGATGAGCAATTCAAGAGTCTCTAAATAACTATAATTTGAAGCTTCAAATTACTTCTCAACTGTAAGCTAATTAAATCTTGCAAGGCTGTCCCCTCTAAAGTTGAAAACGATTTGGCATCTCTTTCCATGTCATTAGGCTACATCTATCTTCACAGTGTGACGATTCTGCACCCTGCATTTTCTGTTGGTCGACATGTGGTTTGAGGGCAGTGGGGCAAAGGGTGATAATTATTCCCATCCCCTCTGGTGAAATTTATCAGAAACTAATTCAGAAGCTGTGCTCTCATCACTAAGCTAGTTCACAGTTCAAAAACCAGAGATCGCTCAGGGATATCTGACAAATACGGTGTCACCGTAAATTGAAGAAATGGGAAGCCAGTAGTAGCAATTATTGATGGTTTAGTGCAGGAGAAGTTCTTTTGGGATTTTCAGAAGAAAGGGTCTACGTAAGTAAGTAGAAAAGATCTGATTATAATAAACAAGATGGAATCCTATCGCCAGATTTTCCTGCCAACTGGATTCTTCCTTTCCTACCAACCAAATTCATAAGCATACTTTCTGTTTTCTTTAAGCACTAATCATGGGGACTAAAGGAATTTTGGGAGACATGAAGTTCAGAAATAGCCCGAGCCTACCCCTCCTATGATGCCTTACACTGGGGTTAAATTGGATTTTTGGACCAAAGGCGAGGGGGTTGTATGTCATAGTGGTTTAGAGGACAGATGCTAGAGCCAGAATGCCTAGAGTTGAAACCTGGTTCTCACACTCACTAGCCATGTAATCTTAGGCAAGTTGCTTATTGTCCCTGTGCCTCAGTTTCTTCATCTATAAAGTGGGAAGAATAAGACACATCCCATGAGTTAATTTGAAGATTACAGTGTAACAAAGAACTCAGAACAGCAGCTGGCACCGAGTAAGCCCTGTATAAGTCTTTATTGTTATTACTATCATTGTTGACATTTATAAGCAATAACTTCTATTTCATTGTGTCATGGTGATTGTTATTAGGCTCTGATAATAAAATATTTGATTTCTTATTTCCAGTAAGCAAATTTTTGAGTAGAATAGACCATCTCTTTTATGCTTACCCATTATGATGTTTTGCTCTGATTTTGTTGTGTACATCTTTCAAATAGAAAAGATTTAAAACTGAACCATAAGCTCTAAAACTGGTGTCTAAAATCGAATGTGGCTTTTGTGCTTTTAAAAAAATATATTCTTTGTTAAATTGGAAACAATTTAGTGCACCCACATTCCTTCTGCATTAAGTAACCTACAGAAAATTAAATGACTACCAAGGTGGGATTAACCAGATCTGTGATTGGCAAAGGAAAGTCCCAAACAGGTTTCCTGTAGCAGGTGTAGCTATTTTAATGGCTGTTCCAGACTGGTCCATAAACCCAGCCGGTTGCAGCACTGTTCCACAGATGACCACTTAAACAATTTAATATCACTAAAATGGTTCTGGTAAAGAATTCTTTAAAACACACTGCAATGATTTATCATTTTGAGCTGTCTGAAATACCATCATTACCCTAATGGCCCATGGCTAGAACATTTTTCTTCAAACGTGTTTTTCCCCCCCACTGACTCTCCTTCTTCTGTTCAGACCCTCTTCTTTCATCTTTGTCTTCTCAATAACCACTAATCAGGCTTAAGTTTCATTTCATAGTGGCTAGCCTTCACTAGATTTTTTTGGTGGGCTCTATAGGGCCTTGATTTGAGAAGCATCCTGTCTTCAAATCTTACCCTTTGTGAGTCCACTTCAGTAACATTTTTGTAACCTTTTCTTCAATTCTGAGGGCTACTTGGTTGTGGGAGGAGGGCAGCTTGACAGAGGGATTCACAGAGCCAAGACTCAGTGGCAAGCGGCCAATGGGACGTGGACAGTGAGCAGGTGCTCCTACAAGGTACAGCATGTGGCACAGTGAGCTGTGCCCTCAGCGGTGGCAGTGGGAGCGTAGGTCGATGTATCACAGAGGCACCACACCTCCTCTCTGGTGTCCCCGGCAGACCGTGCTAATCGATCACGGCAACCTTGCAGTCCTTCCTAACAGACCGCTCCAGTCACTACCCGTCACTGATGTTTGCACTTAAGATGAAACCTATTTGCCATCTGGGATATGATTTTTGCAAAAGACATAAAGTTTTCTTCAAAGGGATTTTTCTTATATTGATTCTACATTAAAAAAAAAAAAAAAACCCTGAGGACAAAACATTAAATCTCAACTTTGTGAAGGCATTTCTTTAGGGGTAGACATATGATATGGTTCAGAACATCAGACATCTCAAGCAAGCCTTTGGCAAGTGCTAGATTCAGTCAGTTCATGGCAGAATTTTTTGACGAGTGCATTAGTGCTGATTTTTCCGTGCTGGTGCTTCAGGTGAGATCAGTGTGCTTTAGGTACCAGACTGAGTTGACATTCTGTTATAGACATTCAGAATCCAACTTGTATTCTTGTCATACCAAGAGCCATCTTCTTTTTGTTCAAAGGTGGATGAGCAAGAGAGGCCTATTTCTCAGGAGCTTTGATTATGCTCAAACACTTAGAGAAATGCTTTGTTGTAACCTTAAAGTTCTGGAATATGAACAAAACTTAGTCAACTCACAGTTAACACATAAAGCACAGAAATGCCTTATTTAGACTATGCTAGACATTTTCCATACATTATCACATTTGATCCCCATAGCAATTCTACAAGGTAGAGCCTGCTTTTATTCCTAGGTCAAAGATTAGGATGTTGAGAAGAGGGAAGCCTAACTTGCTCAAAGCTCTACAGCTAATAAGTGGAACAAACGTGATTTGTGTTCAGATTGTCTGAAAAGCCCATTCTCTTCTCCCACACTGCCTTCACTTGAGTTGCAGGTTTTATAATTCTCCTTATTTGAAGGTTCGTAGCATCCAGTCCTGCCTCTGGCTCCAAAGAAGCAAGCCCTTTGGGAGGGACTTCATTGGATGGTAACTTCTAAACCTTAAGCCCTGGCATAAGGTACCTGGTAAATCATAACTTCACCACCTCAGTAGGATAATAAAGAGCCCCAGTTAAGGTTAGGCTTAAATAATATAGCAAAAATGCATTAGGACCTGGGATTAGAGTGGATATTTCAGAGGGTAGCCAAAAAGAGGTAGGGATTGATAAGAATTGAAAGCCCAAGGAGTGGGCTTTTCCAGTGAAGTCAGCCACATTTCTCAAAACGTGGTCATTAGAACTGCTGCATTAGAAGTGCCAGGAAGTCCCAAGTCCAGAAATATATCCCCCTTGTTTCTTTCTTTTAATTAACCAAGATTTTTCTCAACACTCATGCATCTGGGGAGCTGTCAACTATGAGGCAGTTAGATTGCTTTTACTTGAGATTTGCAACCTGACAAGTCAGGAACAGGGAAAAGCCTATGGCTTCTGAAGCTCAGAAAGATGGGAGTGTGAAGGTCAGGGTTGGGACAATATTAGAATGTGAGTGAGTGGGGGAGTCAGAGGTGGTGTGAGGACCGTGAGAACCTGAAGGGTAAGAAGGTGGCCATAAGGGTCCTCATGAACCTACCTTGTGTCCCTCTGTTTTCTGTGTTCTGCTGGTCTCTACCTACTGGAGCCCAGAACAAAGGGCGTTGCAGGCCTTGGTGCTGTCTCACCAGTTTCCAGACCCTCCCTTCTTGGGCTGCAGTAACTCCAGGAAGGAACCAGCCATACCTTTACCACCCCAAATATCTGACAAAAAAAGGTGTAAAACTTTTACCAGGGAATAATCGATGTCCAGAATTTTTACATCCTATCAGTCTTGCCATATGGTCACTGTTTGTGACACACAGGATCCCCTCAAGGCCAGTATGCCATCCATAAGCACAATGTAGTTTCCTGGCCACAGGGCTTGCCCCGGTGCTTACCAGCATGGCTGCTGTCGCCTTTTAGAAGTTACTCCAGCATTCTTCCACCACCACTTTTTACCTTCCAGTTTTCCTTGATCCTCCTCTCTTTCCTTGTGTCCTTTGTCTTCCATTGTTCACCTCCTTCCAGAGTCAGGTGTTTCCCAGCTTTCCTTCTCCTGCCAACGTTCACAGCCACTTTCAGTCCATTAACTGCTTAGATGTTGAGGTGCACCTTGTTGAATGAATCCTAAGTGGAGACTGCCCATTATAAATGCAGTTGCCTTTAAAAATAACGTGGTGTATTAGTGAAGCCCAATGGTTGCTTTTTATAGACTTCCTGCAAAATCAAATAGGCCCTTGTCATTCATAGGTTAAAATACTCTGAAATTTAGGATCAGCTGATGCTCCTCTTTCAGAGCAGGTGAGAGAAGCACGTGGATGTTGAAACATACGATCATGTGGAAGAGCTGTCACCACTGTGGACTGTGCTTTGCACCTGCCATCTTGTTACATCTAAAAATGTTACCCACAGCCAAGTGTTGCTACATTCAAAGCTACTCCCTGTTTTATTGTTCCCTTATTTGATTTAAAAGAAATAAAAGAATATGTTGAAATGACTAATACTCTAGTACCAAGAGCATCACAGACCAAAACAGGTGATTTTATGCTATTGCTATAGAAACAGCAGTAAAAAAAATGAGCATAAACCTTGCTTTGAAATGATACAGTTATTCTCACTTAGACCATTGATGCCATAATATACATTCTCCTTTTAAATAAACAAGGAATGGAGCATCGATTAATGTAGATTTTTACGTTACATAAAGATTTTTTTAAAAACTAAACCCATGCCTTATGGAAAAATAAAGATTCAGTGGGTTTTCCCAAATGCTGCCTCAGTTTAGAATTCATGCAGATGTTTCTATAAGTCCATTGTCTCTAGACACAGCCATATGATTTTGCTGTCTAATTTGGTGAACATTAATACAGCTAATATTTACTGAGCACCTACTATATGGCAGGCATCTGCTAGTCACATTACCGCTGCCCTCCTATTCTGAAGGAGAAGACAGAGAAAAGCAAGCACATCAAAATACAAATCTGGTAAGTACTCTGAAGGAAACAGGTAAAGGATTAACCAAGGAGGTACCTGTTCTTAGGTAGGGCAATAAGGATGTTTAAATTAAGACTTGAAGGAGGATGAAGAACTAGCCATGTGAAGAGTGGAAGGAAAAAGGTACCCATGTAAAGAAAACCCTGTACAAATTCCTGTCACAAGAGTATGCTAAGTGTGAAGCCAGAGAGTAAGGAAGAGGAACAGAGGCACGAATTAGGTTGGCATGCATGCTGTTTTATCTCCCTTCCACCCCTCCAGATCCATGCACTGCCTTCTCTCATGTGCTCTGTTCATGTGCTCTGTGTCTTGGGCAGTACATCCCTTCTCTTCCCCTAGATCACTTTGTATTAAACACCCAGACTCCCTCGATGTCAAGCCTTTTCAGTCAATGGGAAGTACCAGCAGGATATGAGAGGACAGGAAGAAAGAAGTCAGGGTACTTCTTCCCTTCCCTTCTGCTGGACCCCTCCTATGAAGATCCAGTTGCCCTGGCTCCCATCCTCCTCTTGCCCTTATAGACCTAGGAATGGTAATGGCTGCCCTCTGTTGTTACCTTTCAGTGACTTACCATCCCTCATTCCCTCAACCCTGCCCATACCTCTGTAAGGAGATATTTCATGACAGCCTCTTCATTTAACACCCATGTAGAGTGGACTTTGTTTCTTTGAGATCCTGACTCTAGAGCGTGAGACCTCGTAAGTGAGGCAGGATAGTTTATAGACCTTTTGAGCTAGGAATGTAGATTTTGTTCTTTTTTAAATTTTTTTTTAATGTTTTATTTATTTCTGAGAATCAGAGAGAGGCAGCATGAGCAGGGGAGGGTCAAAGAGAGAGGGAGATACAGAAGCGGAAGCAGGCTCCAGGCTCTGAGCTAGCTGTCAGCACAGAGCCCGATGCGGGCCTCAAACCCATGAGATCATGACCTGAGCCGAAGTCACATGCCCAACCTACTGAGCCACCCAGGCGCCCCTAGATTTTGTTCTTAGAGCAGCATGAAGTTACTTACATAAGACAGGATAATTGATCCCCATTTAAGATGGTCACTCTGGCTGCAATTGAGGGTCTTGACTGGGGAAGGAAGATAAGAATGGAAGCAGGGAGACCCTCTGGAAGGCTATGCAGGCAAGACACATGGTGCTTGGACCAGAGTGACAGTGTACAAGAGAAATGAGTGGATTCAACATAGAACTGGTAGACTGACAGAGAGGAAATCTGGATCAAGAATGCCTCTTAGGTTTCTGGTTTGAGCCTTGCTGGGAAGTAGTGAGGTTGAGGAATTAGGGTCTTTTTAAAAAGGTTTTACTTAAATTCCAGTTAGTTAACATACAGTGTTATATTAGTTTCAGGTGTACAATATAGTGATTTCAACACTTTCATAATCACCCTATGCTCATTATGACAAGTGTACACCTAATTCACCCATCCCCCACCCACCTCCCCTCTGGTAACCATCAGTTTGTTCTCTATACTTAAGAGTCTGTTCCTTGGTTTGCCTCTTTATAGGTTTCATTTGCAGTGTCTAAGGAATATCCAGGAAAGTTTTCAAGTAAGCAGTTTGGAGTTCAAGGAATGATTCAGGGCTAGAGACATAGATTGACTTTTCAACATAGAGATAACATTTAAAATCAGAACGGGGAATGGAAAATAGTCCCGAAGGAAAAGAATGTTTAACAGAGAGAAGGAGGCAGGGGACGGGGGAGAACCCAGAAGTTCCCAGATATAAGTCATTAGGAGCTATTTGAATGCACATTTTAATTCCTCCCAAAAAACTGAATAATATATAAATCTAGCTTTAGGGAAAATAAAAATGGAATAGTAAATGCTTCAGAAATCAAATGTGAAAATGACAGGTATTATCTTCTCCCCATAAAATAATCTTGATATCTAATTGGATATACTATTTAAAGGAGCAGCAGTTTTGTGCCTTCTGGGAACACTGCCTTGCTTTGAAAATTGATATAGATACAGCTCATGTGACTACTTTAGCCTTGTGCTGGAAACTTGTGAATTGACTATGGAATTGAATGAGTTAATTTGCTGCTCATCTCAAGCTCTTAATTCTAACCAATAGGATTCAGGTGATGAATTCTATGTGTTGTCTAACTTAATTGGGAAATGTGTTTACACTGATAAGCTTCCAGTCTACTTCAAATGAAGGAAAGCTTTCTAATTTCACCTTTCATTTACTAAAATTTTTTAAGATAAAAGAATGTATAAAAATGGCACCAATGTGTTACCACTAATGCAATCCATAATAACCAAATCTATTTGCTTTTTACTTCAAAACAATTATTAGGCCCTACAGTGAGATATTTCTTGGTGTTTTTCTTTAGTTCCTCTACAAATGATCATCCTCTGACTCCAGGGACCTATAGATTTTATTATATGGCCTTCCAGCTTGTATATTATAGCGCTGAACTGTCATCCATAGCATCCATTAGAAGGTTATTGACAAAACGTCCACTCGTATTGAACTAAGCACTCGATAAACCACTATAAGTAAATTGTTGTGCTCTTACCTCGAAGGATGGTCTATTGATTCCCCACATGAGTATGGGCCAGGCAGCACGACCCTAGCTACAATCCCCTTGTGGTACCTGTGAAATGTTGCATAATATCTTTTCTGAGGTCCCAAGAAGTGAAGAGGTTTTTTAAACCTTCTTTTCTGTATGTTGCTGTCTGTGTAGATTATTTATTTTATTCCAGATAGTAAACCACTAATCATCACTTTGTCCATATGGGCTAAAACTCTTCCATTTATAAATTATATAATAAAAGCAATCCATGCCCCAATTAAGAATCTTTGGAATCATTCTCCAAAGGTAACTGCATTTAGTACTGTTTTTGTGAGTACCTTCAGAGATTAACTCTGTGTGTGTGTGTGTGTGTGTGTGTGTGTGTGTGTGTGTGGTATTATAATCCTTTTTACCCTTTATACTCTTTAGAAATTGGTTTGGTGTGGTGACAGTGAGGCCACCTACTTTTATCTCTCTTGGGAATCTTTCCATGTTACAACATATTAATCTGCCTCATTCTTTTTAATAGCTGGTATGTGTATCATTACATGGGTATAGAATAGCATATTTATCTAAAATTGCTCTATGTGTTTTTCTCTCCATGTTGTAATGAATGTCCATGTAAGTATATCTTTACGTGCTTGTAAAATCTTCTCCATTTAAAGACACATGAGATTTTCATGTGAATTAAAGAATGTACACATTACCTAAAGGTTCATAATCTTCTACAGCTATAGTGATACAACCAGGAAAGCAGAGGTGAAGAGGGAGAGAAAATCTAGAGGTGTTCAAGGACATTTGACAGATTTCCCCCCGCCTTGTTCAATGTTCATCAAATTTTCACTGAGGGAAAAATTTTTTAAATGTTTTTTCAAGACTCTAAATACTCAGAAATTATAGAATGATAGATTATAGAATCACAGTTTGTGTAGTATTTTATATTGATAATTGAGCATCCTAACTGGTTTACAGTTTGTGAAAAATATACTTTTAGTTCCAAATATCTTCTTTATAGTGGTCTTCAAAAAGTGATCATTTATAATGATACCATCCAGTGCAACAGAATAGTCAGTTATGGAACAAGCAGTGCCCTAACCCTATGTATAAATAAAGGGTTGCAGTGCATTGGTGTTGGATTTCCTAAAATAAACATGAGTTCATTGACAATTTAGGACAAAGTGTGTTTTGCCAGGTGGGGGGTGGGGGTGGGAGTAGAGGGTTAGGAGAGTGAGATGAGAGTTCCATGATTTGACTTCTCACTTTTATGTCACAGAACTCTAGTGCCCAGGCTGTAGCTTTTTTAAGGAAGGTGAATATTGGTTGAAAGCAGATGATCTTCAAGAAAAAGAAAAAGAAAACCTAATAAATTAGAGCTGACAAATCAATTAGAAACATACATCTGGAGGAGTAATATCCTATATTTACAAAGGACTTCACAGTTTCTTTTTTAAAATTTGTATTTTATTGTATATATTTATTAATATAGCCAAAAAAACAAGAGAGTAGAACATTAAAAGGAACTATTGTTTCATATTGATTTTTCTGGGGCTAGGGCAGAAAGTGACTCTCATTCATATGCCCAAGAAATACACCATAAAATATTAATAAAGCAAACACCCATCCCAACAAATAGAACAGTATCTAGCACTTGACGGTGTGTGTAAACAAATTTTCCTTTTTCCCACAGATAGCACTGTTCTCATTTTCATGTTTATAATTTTTTAACATGATTTTTAACAACATTTTTAAACATGATGAACAGACATGTTATTATCCCCAACTTATAGATGAAGGGATTGAGATTCCAAGAGGTTGACTCTAGTTTCTGGAACCCTTTGTCTTTAATAAAAAAGATGTAAAGATTACTGGATGAGTTTCCTAGGGCTGCCATAATAAATCACAAACTGGTGGTGGCTTAAAACAACAGAAATGCTGTGTCTCACAGTTGTGGAAACTACAAGTCCCAGATCAAGGTGTCAGCAGGGTTAGTTCCTTCTGAAAGGAGTGAGTGAGACTCTACCATGCCCCTCTCTGCCAGCTTTTCTGGCAGTTGCCAGAAATCCTTGGCATTTCTTGGCTTATAGATGCATCACTCAAGTTTCTGACTCTGTAGTCACATGGTACCCTCTCTGTGTGTGTGTGTCGGAATTTCCCTTTTCTTACAAGGACAGCAGTCATTGGATTACAGCCCACTCTAATCCAGCATGACTTTATATTAATTTGATTATTTCTGCAAAGACCCCATTTCCAAATAAGGTCACGTTCATAGGTACCAGGGATTAAGACTTGAACATATTTTTCTGGGCAACACAGGTGAATGCACAACAATGACTGTGGGCCATTGAATGAATGTTTTCCAGAAGCACAAGAGTATCACCAAGAAAGGTGATGCTTACTCCTTTCTGTACCTTTCTGCTATATTTCCATTTACCCAAAGTCCCATCATCAATAAGTGATTGAACTCATAACAGCTTTTTTTATGGAGATGTAATTCACATACCATAAAATTCTCCCTTTAAAATATATGATTTAGTGGTTTTTAGTATATTTCACAGAGTTGTACATCCATCACCACTGTGTAATTTTAGAATGCTTCATCACCCACAAAGTGTCTGTATTCATAAGAAATTACTCCCCACCTCCTGCTACTTCCAGCCCTTTCTTTCCATCTCTAGAGAGATGATTTTCTTATTTTGAACATTTCATATAAATGGAACCCTACAATATGCAGTATTTTGTGTTTAGCTTCTTTCACTTGCCATATTTCCAGAAATTGTCTATGTTGTAGCATGTATTTGTTCCTTTTTATGCCTGAATAATTATCCATTGTATGGGCCTACCATATTTTGTTTATTCACTTATCAGTTGATGGACATTTGAGTTGTTTCTACTTTTTGGCTATGAACATTCATGTACAAGTTTTTGTGTGGACATATGTTTTCAGTCTTCTTGAATATATATGTAGGAATGAAATTGCTTGGGTCATATGGAACTCTTCATTTACCTTTTGAGGAACTATCAAACTTTTCAAAGTGGCTGTATCACTCTGTATTCCCACTAGCAATTTGCATAGGTTCCAATTTTCCCACATCTTCAGCAACACTAGTTACTATTAGTCTTTTTTATTATACCCATCTTTGTGGGTGTGAAATGGTATCTCATGGTTTTGATTTGCATTTCCCTTTTGGCTAATAATGTTGGGCATATTTTCATCTGCTTATTGGTCATTTTTATATCTTCTTTGAGGAAATATCTATTCGAATTCCTTGCTAATTTTTAAATGGGAATATTTATTTTTATTGTTGAATTGTATGAATTCTTTATATATTTTGGACACTAGACCCTTATCAGATATATGATTCGTAAAAATTTTCTCCCATTCTATGGGTTTTCTTTCTTGATGGTATTGTTTGAAAGACAAAAGTTTCTAATTTTTAGAAATGTAGCTTATCTACTTTTGTTGTTGTTGCTTGTGCTTCAAATGTCATATCTAAGAAACCATTAGTTAATTGAAGGACATGAAGATTTTCATCTGTGTTTCCTTCTAAAACACCTATAGTTTTAGCCTTTATATTTAAGTCTTTGATCCATTTTGAGTTAATGATAAAAAAAAAAATACCACACCATAAACTAAGGTAAGAAGGGAATTTCTTCAGTCTGATAAAGGGCATCTATGAAAAACCTATAGCTTATCATCATACTTAATAATGAAAGATTGAATGCTTTCCCCCTATGATCAGACACAAGACAAGGCTGTCTTCTCTCACCATTTCTATTCATAATTGTATTGGAGATTCTAGTCAATGCAATAAAGGCAAGAAAAAGAAATAAATAATATAAAGCATCCATATTGGAAAGGAAAAAGCAAAACTGTTATTTGCAAACAGCATAAATGTTTGTAGAAAAGTAATAAATGAGTTCAGCAAGGTTGAAGAATATGAAAGTAAATGTACAAAAATCAATTGCATCTCTATATACTAGATAGAGTAATATGAAAATGAAAGTAAGGAAATAGTTTTGCTCACAGTATCATCAAAAAGAATAAAATGCTTAGGAATAACTTTGACAAAATTATTTCAAGATTTCTATTCTGAAAATTTAAAAGTACTGCTGATAGAAATTAAAGCTATGAATACAAGGAGAGCCGTTTTGTTGGAAGATTAAATATTGTGATCTTCACAGTTCTCCCCAAATTTATCCAAAGATTCACCAGTGGTGGTTGTGTCCTTTTGTTTTTTAATTATTTTTGTGGGCTTTTTTTTTTGTAGAAAATGATGATATGATCCTAAAATATATGGAAATTCAAAGGTGTATAGTAGAACAGTTTTATGAAAGAAGAACAAAGTTGGAGGACTTATCCTTACTGATTTCAAAATTTAGTATAAAGATACAGTAATCAAGGCAGCATGTTAATGGCATGCAGAAGATAGATAAATGAAGTGGCATGCAGAAATAAAACCTTACATTTATGATCAAGTTGATTCTTTTTTTTTTTTTTTACAAAATTGCTAAAGAATTCAGTGAGTAAAAGAATAGACTTTTCAGCAAATGATGCTGGGACATTTGGATATCCACATGCAAAAAACTTAGAACCTTACCTCACACCGTATACAGAAATTAGCTCAAAATGGATTGTAGACCTAAATGTAAGAATTAAAAGTATAAAACTTCTAGAAGAAAACATGGAAATCTTCATGACCCTGGGTTAGTCAAAGCATTTGTAGATATGTCACAAAAACACAAATAATAAAAGAAAAAATAATAAATTGTATTTTATAAAAAAAAAATAAGAGTACTGCATTCAAAAGTCACCTTTAAATAAATGAAGACAGCCTCAGAATGGTGAAAATATTTGCAAATCATATATATAGTAACATTCTTGTATCCAGAATATAAAAAGAACTCTTATTATTTATTAATAACAACATATTACCCAATTTAAAACTTAGGCATGTCATAAAAGTAAATAGATAAATGACTAAAAAGCACATGATAATGTGATCTTTCTTTAAGGAAATGCAAATTAAAACCTCGGCTGTTTCCATAATTTGGATATTATAGATAATGCTGCTATAAACATTCAAGTGCTTGTATCCCGTTGAATTAGTATTTTTGTATTCTTTGGGTAAATGGATACCTAGTAGTGCAATTGTGGATCATAGGGTAGTTCTATTTTGAACTTTTTCTTAACTGCAAAGAACTGATGGTTACTAGAAGGGAGGTGGGTTGGGGGATGGGTTAAATAAGTGATGGGAATTAAGGAGGGCACTTGTGATGAACACAGGGTGTCGTGTGCACGTGTTGAATCACTATATTGTACAGCTGACACTGTATGTTAATTATACTGGAATTAAATAAAAACTTAAGAAAAATATTTTTAGAAATAAAACCACAGTGAGATACCACCCTATACCCACCACCACAATAGCTGTCTCCCTGGGTGTTTGCCTATGAAATGTGAAAACCTGACCACACCCAGAGTTGAATGTTCTTAGTATCATTATTTAGATTGGCCAAACCTGGAGACAAAATACAATTCTACCAATTCTGCTGGTGAATGGATAAGCAAAATGTGGCATACCCATATATTATAATACTCTTCTGCAATAAAAACTAATGATACAAGCTCCAGTATGGATGCATGTCAAAAACATTGTGCTAAGTGAAAGATGTGAGTTGCAAAAAAATTTATATTTTGTATTCCATTTATATGAAATATCTAGAGAAGGCAATTTTCTAGACCCAGATCAGATTCAGGATAGCCTAGGGCTGGGGATGAGAGTGGAACTGACTGCAGACAGGTATGCAGGATCTGTTTGGATGATGGGAATGTTCAATAACTGAAATCTGGTCATAGTTGCATAACTCCTTAAAATACTAAAAATGTAGGCTAAAAATGGTGAATTTTGTTTTAAGTTTATTTATTTATTTTGAGAGAGAAAGAGAGAGAGCATGCAAGCAGGGGAGGGGCAGAGAGAGGGAAACAGAGAGAATCCCAAGCAGGTTCCATTCTGTCAGCTCAGAGTGCCCTACACAGGGCTCAATCCCACAAACTGTGAGATTATGACCTGAGCTGAAATAAAGAAAGAGTTGGATGCTTAACCAACTGAGCCACTAACATGCACCTAAAAAATGGTGAATTTTGTGACATGTAAATTATGCCTCAGTAAAGCTGCTTTTTAAAAGGGGATCAAATTATTTTCAGTGAAAAATTCAGAGTACTAGTTGTTAATTTAAAGTCCTACCTGTGAAATAACGCATTGTAATGAATGCTAATTATAAAAAGAGGGCTCCTTGTGTTTTACAAAATATATGAAACCATCTTAGGTTCAGAATTCCTGTTCTTCTCTATAAAGGACAAAAGAATCCTCAATGAATTTAAACTTCAGTAGAAAGGATCTTGGAAAGATTAATGGAATAGAATTCCCTGTGGTGATCATGAAACATAGGAGTGAGTATATAAGCAGGGTCTCAGGCGTCCTGCATGACTTTAAATTTTGGTAAAGTTAAATTTGTTAACTATATACCTAAACATCATTGCACACATTTAAATGTACCATTTTGCAAATTCACTATTTTCTTGCAATTATACCTGGAGTTATTTGGTAGCATCACTGAAGGCGTGCATTCAAATTTGGTCATTTTTAGGTCATGATAAGAAAAATAAATACCACTTTGGCTTTCAGAACAAATAATTCTAATAAATGAATCTAATCACCAGAAGCCTGACATCAGTTTTGCAAGTTCATTCTAAGCTGAAGTGAACATTCAGTGGTTGTAAATGATTGCATATACAGAAGAAAAGTGAATAGGTAATCTAAATGGATGAGTTTATCTACACTATTGGATGGTTGCTACCATTTACTCAAATACTCACTGAGGTTGCCATTGTTAAAAAAAATTGTCAATCAAAGATGAAGATATAAAAGCAAATCGGAAACTGAATTGGAAAGTAATTTTACTTTCAAATGGTTGCAAATGTAGATGTTAAGTTTGGAATGAATGTCGTTAATGACCATAGCTGAGAGAGTTCTACACCTGCTGATCACTAGAATATTATAATAAATGAGGTTGATTTTCCTGTTGACTACCCCATTTTTTCTCAACATGGTCTCATTACTTTTTCTATCACATTGCTGACCCTTAGCTATGAATGCTCACTTACAGATATAAAAATGTGCTAACTCATATATGGGTTTTTAAAATATATATATGTATGTCTTTAAGTGTTAGAGGAGCAATGCCAGTGTTGCTTGTCTTTTTCTGCTTTGGTAGGTCACAGGAGGTTTGAGATGGTGAAAATCAAGCCTGTATTACAACTGAAGAGCTGTTTTACAAGCAGCCTTCCTTACAGCAACTAAATTGTCCCCAAAAAAGCACATGAGCACATGAGCATAATGAAGCTTTTAAGTAGTTCACACATATGCATTTATATTCTCTCTCTCATGAATGACTAATTTTAATTTTTTAAAGTAGCAATTCAGCTTGCTTTCAGAACCATTTAAGCTTAGCACATGATTTTGTTTTCCCTCCAAAACCAAGTATTCTTGATTATGAGATAGGGAAGGTTTGCATATTTATTTTTGCAAAGACAGTAGAATAAATTCTCATCACCATATGAGTGGCTTAGTCCTAATACCTCCGTCCTAAACTGGCCACATGATCATTTAGAAACTCTCCAGAGATCAGAGCCATAATGGCTAGATGTGACGGAGAAGGATTTTGTGCAAACCCAAATCCTGACCTCCGCAAGGGCAAACTCAGGCCATGTATCAATTGTGTGGTTCTTATGGAGCCATACAGCCCAGGGGGAGCCTATCTTTCTTAATAAATATTTTAGTTAGTAGAAAATTAAAGGCTAATAACACACAGCATTCACTAAACAATCCACAGCCACCCCAGTTGACGATGGTTAATACTTAGCTAGAATTTTCTGTGTGCCGGGCACTATTCTGAGCATTTTTCTTATATTCACTTATGTATCTAGTCCTCACAGCAATCCTATGAGTACTATGGTTTTCCACATTTTATTAATAAAGAAACTGAGGCACGAAAAGTTAAGTAACATCCTCGGTGTCAAGCCAGAATTTGAACACAGAAAGTGTGACTTTGAAATTAATGCTCTTAATCATTGCAGCTTATTTCCACACCTGTTGATAATGAGTAGTCTAGAATAATAACAATTTGTCACAAAAAAAAGAGTATCAGTACTCAAAAACTACTACCAACTCAAGACAACACTGATGATGAATTTTGTAATGAATTGTCCTTCCCCCAAACTGCAGAAATCCCACCAATGCTGTGTTTGTACATGTGCATACTGGGAACTCTTACAAATCACCAAACCTTTCTGGGCAGTCAGACTTCTTTGTGGAATTTAGAATGAGAGACTACTTGAAACTCTTAAATGGGCTTGGGGGTACCAAATGCTAGTAACCCTTTTTAACTCAATTAGAATGTTACTAGAAGTGATAAAACTGAAATTTATGGTACTGCATATTATTCACCCATGAAAACAAAGGAAAAGATTTGCATATTTGCGTCAGATTATGGCCCATAAAGTGGACTGTAGTTACTGACCTAGAACACCAAGAGGGACTGAAAGAAATTCAGTAATAGAGGCTGAAAAACAGGCTGTGGTGAGTCCAAAAAAAGTGATTATTTTTAATTTGGAGATCTGAGGTGTTTTCAAGGAGGAGGTGGCATCACAACCCAAACTGTGATGGATGAATATCATTTCAGCTGTCAGAATCAGAGAAGGGGCTTTCAAGGGAAACACATAAGCAAAGACATGAAATTACAACAGGATGGACTAGTATGTTTAAGTAGAAAACATGCTGGTATTGTCATGTGGCAGCCCACTCCAGTGTCCCACCCTCCTGAGTTCATGTCTGATATCAGCTGCAGCTGCAGTGGGCAGCTTGGAGCAAGCTTGCTTGGATAGCCTCCCATGTAAAGTGCCATCCAGGACCTTCTTTGATGTTGTGGAAGCCTGCTACTCTACCCACAGACAGGCGTAGCCTGGAAATACTAGGGAGGTGAGGCAACCCTAAACCCTGTGGGGAGTTGGAAAGTAGGGGATATATGCTCCCACCTGCTCTCTTCAAGTGGACAATTTTGGGAGGTGCTCTGTACATGTCTCCATGGTCCTGGACACCCTGGTGGAATGGAGCCCCTGTGGTCTATAGCAGTATTGTTGACAGTGCAGTCCGATCTTGGCTTTTCCTCCTTTATTGTCTTACTCCACCTCTTCCTTCATTCCTGTTTCATGGAATCAGCTCTCCAATAAACTACTTGCACCTGTGTCCTTTCCTCAGCCTCTACCTTTGAGGGTGTGATTCATAAAGAGGCTGCACCACATAGCCAGGTATATGAGATAGCACAAAGGTTTTGATTATTAAGTAGAGTCAAGAATCAGGGATCTTAGCCAGTACTGATACTCACATAAAGCAGAAAGAGATCTGGAACTACCATTGCAGCTCTCCAGTTCTTTCTAAATGTACTTTGGCCCAGATTTAACAGACTACTTCTCTAAGCAATACTCAAAAGGACAACACTGAGACTCTAACTCACCCAAAGGGAGCGCTTACACTTCTACCTTATGTGACATTTTCCAAGAACCATGCCCCATAAGTGGTTATAACCATGGCTATAACAAACCATGCCCCAAGTTTGTCAACCATAAGCCGTCTTAGAGAAACAAAACAACCAAGCTAGTAAGGACGTTTCCCCTAATAAACACCACTAGTATATTTGCCAGAGGGCAATCATGTTTACAAGGAGCTTTAGCTGCTCACCTTTCTCTTTGAATGAATGCCTTTTAGTAAAAGGGTTAAATGGATTGCAGGCCAGTTACTCACTCCTTCCTTTCTAATAAGCTTGAAACCTTTCAAAAACACTAAACCATGCACTGCCATCCTCTGCAATTGTCAGATGGACTTCTAAATAATGTACCTTTATTCCTCTTGCTTTATCTTTTTAGATAGATTACTGGCTCTGCCACATATTAGCTCTGAGACCATGAACAGATGGCTTAATATCTCTGAGCTTCTCACTACATTGATAAGATGTGATATTAATTCCTATTTCAAAAAGTTGTTGAGAGGAATAAATGAGATCACCATGGTGAAGCTGAGTGGAGAGTCTGGCATGTGGTAAAGATTTAGATGCTGCTCTTAGATTTCCATCCTTTTCTGTTTGTTAAGTATAGCCTTGATATCTCCCCCATCAAACTCTTGGCATCTCGTGTTAAGACTCCTCAAAAGCAACCCCGGCTTTATTCTGCAATTCCCTCCTTGCTGATGTTCTCACCTGATGTCTCTGCAACCCCCTGGGTTCAGTCCTGCACTCGTTATGTGAAGTCTGACATGAGTGGAGGGCACATAGAGGAATGTGGTGAAAAGTGATAATGGAGTAATGACTAAAGATCAGATTTGAGAGGTCCTTGAATAACAAGATGAGGAACTTGGACTTTATTCCTTAGGCAGTAGGATGCCAAAGAAATTGGAGCCACAGGGTGTCATTCAGTCCCCATGGCTGGTCCACATGGAAAATGGACTGAGAGATAAAAGAGTAGAAGCAGAGAGACTAGTGTATTTAAAGCAAGGAATGACTAAGCATTGTGGCTGTAGAAAACCAAAGCAGAAACAGACATGAAACTGCTAGAAAAGTGACTTTGACAGGATCTGACAGCTAATTGGAACAGTGAACCCCAGATGTTCGAAACAGAGGAGAATCAGTGATTCACAGAGGTCCTCACTAGTAACTGAGGGGATTGTAAGTATAGGAAGCTATGGTGGCACAGTGAAGTGACCTCCAAGAACATGGAAATGAAGGAAGTCAGATTAGCCTGTGAACTTTTAATTGCAAGATAATAGTTCCTGGATCAGAAGGGTGTTGTCTTTGTTTTTGTTTTTTTTTTTTACAAATTTTTAAAGGAAGAATTTGTGAATGGAATGTGTGTGCACATACACACACATAGTTACAAAGGCAAACCTGGGCTCTATCCAGCCAAACAGTCTTAGCTACCAGATGCTAAATATTTGTTCCCAGGAGCAAAGATTATTCCACAATGGATGTTTTCATAGGCACTGTCTGCCCAAAAGAAAATCAGCATGTCATTAAGAATGTAGGTACTAGAATCAATTAGATCTGAGTTTAAATCTGCATCCTGTTAGATGTGTGAGAATTAAAGCTTCAGTTTCCTCGTGTGTTAAGTAGAGAGAATACTAGTAGGCATCTTGTGTTGTTTATGAGAGCATTGTGAGATAATGCATCTAGAATACTTAATACAGTGTTGGCATATAGAAAATGTTCAATACATTTTGGAGTAATGGAGTAATTTATTTTTTAAAGTTATTTTGAGAGAGAGAGAACATGCACAAACAGGGCAGGGGCAGAGAGAGAGAGAGGGAGAGAGAGAATCCCAAGCAGGCTCCGTGCTGACAGCGCTGATGCAGAGCTCAGCCTCATGAACTGTGAGATCTTGGCCTGAGCTGAGATCAAGTTGGACACTTAACCAGCTGAGTCACCCAGACCTTCCTAACAGATATTTAATAATAATATTACTACCTTTCCTTTGGGGGATGCATACATTAAGAACTGAAGTCTAAGTCACTTGTTTTGATTGTATGCTAACCAAAAAGACCTTCTGATATTGGATAGATTTTTTTCTTTAGATGAATTACCACATTCTAGCAGATGATACTCATTTTGCTAGCTTTGGATCATCCTTTCAGGAGGCTTTACCTCGAATCATCGTAAGACACAAGTCTGTGACCTATTGGAAAATTGGATCCCGACTGGAATCCAAAATTGAGCAGGAAATGGTTTTAAAAGAGTGAGAAGGGGGAGAAGCAAAAGGGTACGTGGTTTTTTTTTTTTTTTAATTTTTTTTTAATGTTTTATTTATTTCTAGGAGAGAGAGAGAGACAGCGTGAGCAGGGGAGGGTCAGAGAGTGAGGGAGACACAGAATCTTAAGCAGGGTCCGGGCTCTGAGCTGGCAGTCAGCACAGAGCCCGACGCGGCGCTCGAACCCACGAACCGCGAGATCATGACCTAAGTGAAAGTCGGACGCTTAACGACTAAGCCACCCAGGCGCCCCCGTGGTTTTTATCAGATGAACAAGTATTGTATTGAAAGTGTTTGGCCGTGGTTCTGCAAGGAGGACACCAAGGCAGTCTTGTCACTGCTAGCACAGCATGTGGCAACTAGTGGCCACTGAGCATGAATGAATGAAAGAGCTTCAGCCTATTATGGTAATGACCATACAGTCATATCACAGAAATCACAGTGGATTTTAAAGAGACAAGTTTTAACACTGTGCTACTTAACTAAGCTATATTTCCATAGCCTCCTTAGTTTCTGGAGTCTAATTTCCCTATCTACAAAATAGAGAATGAATATATTGCCTTTAGTGAAGGATTTTGTGAGGCTTAATAAGATAATGTCTGTGAAATGTGCTAAACCAGCTACTGAAGAATGGGTATTTTTCTTTCCACACTGGAGAATGATTTCTACACTCTAGCTACTTCCATATCTCTGGTACCTTGTGTTGTGCCAGTAAGGCATTGACTGAATGCTAGTTGAATGAATTAATGAAATCAGGAAGACGCTTTGAATAGAAGACCTTGAAGTTTTAACAGGTCCTAGTGATGATGGGCTACAAAGTAGGGCTATCCGTGCAAGTTGCTAAAATGTAATAGATGTATTGGTTGTCATGGTTGAATAGGTTTAAATTTAAATTAAATTTTGCCCTCTTCTGTAGATAAAGTTACCCAGAATGATGGCAGAAGAAAATTGTGACCTAGGTGCCAGACTTGCCCAGAAACATGAAAGAAACACATAAAGATAAATAGATCAGTACTGAGTAGACTTGGGGAAAGTAGTTTTTAGTGTTTTAAAGTTTTAAACTAAAAAAATAAGAAGTGCAAGTGCATGTAGACCATTCACCAGTCATATTCTGAATCATACATTGTCTTACTACATTTTTTTAAAAAGGAAACTTAGCGAAGTATATTTTCTGTCCACAATGGAATGAAATTAAAAATCAATAGTAATGCAATATATAGAAAAGACTGTACTATTTGGAAATTAAATAGCACACACCTAAGTAACCCAAGATTCAAAGAAAAATTCATTTGGGAAATTAGAAAATATTTGAAACTCAATTAAAATTACAATACGACATATCAGAATTTGTGGGAGACAGCTAACATAATGCTTAGAGGAAAGCTTTATAGGTTTTATATGTTTGTATGAGAAAAGAGGGAGGCTTAAATTAATTGCCTAACTTTCCACCCTAAGAAGCAAAGAGAGAAAACAGAACAAATTAAATCTAAAATAAGTAGAAAGAAGGAAATAAAAATAGAACCAAGGATCAATAAAATTGAAAACAAAGAATAGAGAAATCTTACAAAAGAAGAGTTGTTTCTTTAAAAAGTTAAACTTAATAAACCATAGCAGGATTAATAAAAAGAGGGAAGTCACCTCTTTTTACCAATGTCAAGAATGAGCGAGAGGATACCACTACAGATCCTACTAATGTTAAGTGATAATAAAGAGGATAATATGGACAACTTTAAGGCAATAAAATCACAATTTATTAAAACTGAAACAACAAAAATCAGAAATCTGAACAGCCTCATAATCTATTAAATTGAATATATAACCAAAATCATCCCACAAAGAAAACTTTAGTTAGATTAATTCTATTAACATTTAATAGAAGGATCTCACTCTTGAATCCAGCTCAGGTCACGATCTCACGGTTTGTGAGTTCAAGCCCTGCATCCAGCTCTGCACTGACAGCATGGAGCCAGCTTGGGATTCTCTCTTCCTCTCTCTCTGCTCCTCCCTCCTTAAAATAAATAAATATTTAAAAAATAAAAATAAACTAGCACCATTTAAAATAAGTTTTCAGACAATAGAGGAGGAGGAAACTCTTCCCAAATCACTTTAGGGAATTAGCTTAACTCTGTTATCAAAACCTGATATAGATATTATGAGAAAATTACAAACCAACGTACCTCATGAACACAGGTATAAAAATCTTCATGGGGCGCCTGGGTGGCTCAGTCAGTTAAGCGTCCGACTTCGGCTCAGGTCATGATCTCACGGTTCGTGGGTTCAAGCCCCACATCGGGCTCTGTGCTGACAGCTCAGAGCCTGGAGCCTGTTTCAGATTCTGTATCTCCCTCTCTCTCTGACCCTCCCCTGCTCAAGCTGTCTCTCTCTCTCTCTCTTTCTCTCTCAGAAATAAATAAAACATTAAAAAAAATTTTTTAATCTTCAACAAAATGCTAGCATAATTGGGATTTATACCAAGAATACAAGGTTAGTTTCACATTTGAAAGTCAATCAGTTTAATTCAAAATATGGACAGAATAAAGGAGAAACACAATAAGACTATCTCAGTGCAGAAAGGCATTGCACAGAATTCCATACCCTTTCATGACTTAAAGAAAAAACCTTTCAAAAAAGTAGAAATAGAAGAGAACATCTTCAATCTGATAAAAGAAACTTATATCTAACATAATATATGAAGAAACATAGTGATCATAGTGATCATAGATCATTTTCCCCTATGATCAGGAACAAGGCAAGGTTTTCTGCTCTTATCACTTCAACTCAGTATATGTTGGAGGTGCTGGCCAGTGCAGTAATGCCAGAAAAAAATAAAAAAAATATTGAAAAATGCAGAAGTAAAGTCTTTATTCACTGAAGACATGATTGTTTGTGTATAAAATCCTCAGGAATCTACAGAACAACTACTAAAACTAATGTGTGAGTTAAGCAAGGTCACAGAAATAATTATATACAAAAAAAAAACAATGGAATTTTTATATTCTGGTAGCATTTGGCTGGTAAACTTTTAAAATTCATTTTCGGTCACACCAAAAAACAAAATACTTAGGGATAAATTTAACAAAAATTGCACAAGATGTCTTAAATGAAAACTGTAGGGGCGCCTGGGTGGCTTAGTCAGTTAAGCGTCCACCTTTCGCTTAGGTCATGATTTCGCGGTTCGCAGGTTCGGGCCCCGCGTCGGGCTCTGTGCTGACTGCCAGCTCAGAGCCTGGAGCCTGTTTCAGAGTCTGTGACTCCCTCTCTCTCTGACCCTCCCCTGCTCACGCTCTCTCTCTCTCTCTCTCTCTCTCTCTCTCTCTCCTAGAAATAAATAAAACATTAAAAAAAAAAAAAGAAAACTGTAAAACTTTGTCGAAGAAATTAAACCTGGACTAAATAAACACAGAATAAATACCATGTAAGTGGATTGTCCTCCCCAAATTGATCTTATAGATTCAACACAATCCAAAACTCTTAACAACATTTTTTTATAGAAAATGGTAAGTGGATCCTAAAATCTATCTGGAAAAGCAAGGGCCTAATGAACCTCAAGAAAAAAAACAAAAACAAAAACCAAGTTGAAGAGTTTCTTTATCTAGTTTCAAGACTTACTACAAATCCAGAGTGATCAAGGCAGTGTGACATAGGTGGAAGAATGGATAAATGAAACAAATAGATCCATAGAAAGCCCAGAAATAGATCCACACTAACACATATACAAGTGATTTTCAACAAGGTACCATGGCATTTCAGTTTGGAAAAGAGAGTATTGAGCAAACAGTGCTGGGCAACTAGATAAACATACAGAACGAACCACACCTACTACCTCACATAATACGCTGAAATTCATATTAGATGGATCATTGAATGTAAAAATTAAAACTATAAAGATCTAGAAGAAAACGTTGGATTTTCTTTGCAACTTTGGGCTAGGCAGGGATTTTTTTAGGAAATAGAAAGCACTACTGTAAATAATGATAAGCTGGACTTCATGAAATTAAAAACTTCTGCTAAGCAAAAGGTATCATTAAGCAATAAGCTAATCTTGATAATGTGTATATGAGTTTCTGTATACTATTGGTAATTTTCTGTAAGAAATTATTTCCAAATAAAAGGTTAACAAAAGATACCATTATGATAATAGGCAAGAAAGTATTCACAATACATATATCTGACAAAGGACAAATATCCAAAATATATAAAGAATTCTTAGAATTATAAGAGAACAACCCAATAAGAATTGAGCAAATGACTTAACAGACATACACAAGACATACCAGTAAACGCATGTAAAAGTGGTCAAAGTCGGGGTACCTGGTTGATCTGGTCATTGGAATGAGCGACTCTTGATCTCAGGGTTGTGAGATTGAGACCCATGTTGGGCATTAAAAGAAAAAAGTGAATGCCATTCATAAGACAAAAGCAAATAAAATCAATGATATTCGTTCATACCAGTCAGAATTGGCTAACATTAAAGTCTGCTAGTACCAAAAGTTGTTGAGAGTATACAACCACTGCAACCACTTTGGAGAATTATTTCTATAAAATTATACATACTTATTTCCCAACCACCCAGTAATCCCATCCTCCTTATCAAAAGAATGAAAATACTTGTTCACAAAAAGACTCTCTAGGCATATTCAGACAGGTTTTATTTATAAGAAACCAGTACCGGAAACAAGTATCCATCAACAAGAGAATAGATAGATAAACTGCATGGCCATACAAACCTCAGCAATTAAAGAAAGGAACTATTGGTGCATATTACAACATGGATAAATCTCAAAAGTGTCATGTTAAATGAAAGAAGCCAATCACAAAACTGTATATGCTACACCATTTCATTTATAAGAATTTTAAGAACAGACAAAACTTAGACATTATAATAGAAATCAGGAATGAGGATTGATGAGAAGGGGCCAGGAGAGAACTTTCTCGAGTGATGGAAATGTTCTATATTTTGTTTGGAGTTGTGATTACATTAGTGTATACAATTATCAAGACACATGAGACTGTACTCTAAAATCCTCATACATATTTTACCCCAGTAAAGAAATAAAAGAGACTATAACTGTTTGTTTTTATGATGTCCATTCATCATGCAAGGTGGATGTTGACTCTTCTAGTGTAAAGTAAGTTTATAAAACCCTTTATCTTGGCTAAAGACCCTGCATGATTTGGTTCTTGCCTACCCTTTCTACTTCATGTCCTCTTTTTACCTCCTAGCTCCTATCTAACCCTGTTGGCTTTATTATAAAGTAGGTCATTTCTTGATGTTTTCTAGGTCAGTCTCTTATTTCTTTTCTTCATTGCATTTAGGATAACTTGCATTTATTTTCTCTCTTTCTCCTTTTATACCTCGCTTTTTTCACCATCCTATTCCCCAGTGTTATTCTCAGGCTGTTGCCTGCCTCAGTGAGTTTTTGTTAAACATGTGAATGAATGAGTGTTCTTGTTGTTCTGTATGTTGATAAAGCGGTACTCTGCGTAAACATTCCTCTGTTTGGGGGTTGATCCTTACCAATTCAAATAAAAATGGCATAGTCTTTTTTTTTTAATGTTTATTTATTTTTGAGGGACAGAGTACGAGCTGGGGATGAGCAGAAAGAGGGAGACACAGAATCTGAAGGCGGCTCCAGGCTCTGAGCTGTCAGCACAGAGCTTGATGCAGGGCTCGAACCCACGAACTGTGAGATCATGACCTGAGCCGAAGTCGGACACTCACCTGACTGAGCCACCCAGGTGCCCCAAAAATGACATAGTCTTTTCTCTATAAGCAAAGCAGACCTAGACTGTGCTCAAATGAGTTTTTGGTTGATGCAACCAAACTATTTGTATAATCCAAGGGAACTTTTTCTTCCCTTTCCCTTTCCAGAATCCCAATATAGTTTCCCTTCTCTTTTCTAATCAGAGCTTCTTACACAAGAGACCTAATAACATGATAATGCTTTCCAAACATATTTGTTCCAGTACCTATTGGTAAAATGTTTGAGCACATTAACCACATAGGTACATTTACTTATTTCAAAAACATGAATATATTGCAGTACCTACTATATAATTAAACATGCACAAAAATAACATTTTTTAAAGGATGGGATGAAAGATGGCTCTAACCACCCCACCTCCCCATGTGCTCATCCCACTTTGAAGACACTGCCTTGTGACAAATATTATACTATATTTACTTATACATCTAAGTATAAACCTGCAGTAAGCTTAATACTCTTTCATTTTAACCTTGCCTCTGACTATGGATTGAAAGGCTTTATTACATTTTAAATGATTTTATAATATTGTTTCGTGCAGGTAGGGTAGAATTTTTAGGTGGAGCATATTCTGAATTCATCTCATAATTTTTACTGATTTTATTCTTAACATTGTTCACTGATAATTTTTCTACAGAAGAATATATACTTTAGAGGGAAGAAATAATGAGATTAGGGAAGTAGGAAGGCAGATAAGGAAGAGCTATAGAAAAGGCTATGTTGGAGCACCTGGGTGGCTCAGTTGGTTAAGCATCTGACACTTGATTTTGGCTCTCAGGTCATGATCTCACAATTTGTGAGATTGAGCCCTATATTGCACTCTGTGCCAACAGCACAGAACCTGCTTGGGATTCTCTCTCTCTGCCCCTCCCCTGTTTACATTCACTCTTTCTCTCTGTTTCAAAATAAATAAACATTTTTTTTAAAAAAGAAAAGGCTATGTTGACTTTTAAAATGTTCAATTACACTGTAAATATGGATAGTAGTTCATTTGAATGAAATGTCATCAGCTTGGGGGATTACTAAGTGTAGAAAATTAGCAGTTTGTACATGTAGATAAAGTTGCTAAAAATGGTGGAAACACCAAACGATTATTCTCAGGTAAAAAGACAGTCTTTAATAAGCATCAACACTACTATATAGCAGCCTGAGACAGGTTTGGAGATTTTAAGCCTCCTGTTACCTCTGAGACCTAAAAGAAGCAGAACATAAAAATGAGCCTCTATCAATTTGAAGCAAACCTAATCTTTGTGATCATAGCTGTGGTCTAAATCTATTAAGGATGTTCAAATTCAGTGTCCTTGGTATCACTGTGGCTTGACCTGAATAGTGAGCAATAAACTTGTGTATTATAATTCTGGTTTGAAGATACGTGCTTAGGAAGTGAAACCGACAGTCAGTGTTTTGTGTCTGTCTCTAAGCAGACTAAAAGCCTATATAAAATGACAGGTGCATTTCTAGGGAAGGAAACCTATAATGTTTTCCTATTTAGTAGGTGACACTATGTCCCAAGATAACACAAGCTTAAGGGGCTGGAACAAGCATGGTTATTAAAGGCTAGCAGTTCCTCAGTTCATACAAATTGAATTTTTTCGTAGGCTAGAAGACTGTGGAAATCTAGTGTAGAGTACTGAAATAAATTAGCATATTAAGTGAATTTATACATTCAGGCTTGTGAGCACTTTGAATTTAAGGAAGAAACTTTATTACTTCTTGAAAGGGAAAAAAAGCAGTTCTTAAATTCTGTTTGATCTCCCTATTGGAAAGGGCCTATATGATAAACGATATCATTTTGATGATTATCCAAAGCAGCGGTTATTATATTGATCAAAATCTTTCTCTCTTCTTTCTTTTTTCAGAATTACTGATTTAGGGAACATTAAAAGAAGATTGTATTTATCAACAGTCCATAAGGAACTGTCCTCCACTCCTCTTCATGCAAAAATCCCACTTTTCATGATCAAACGCAAAATTGTAAGTGTCACATGAATGTTGCTTAAAATATTAAATTCAACTCAGCAAATACTAATTATGGGCCTATTCTGTGTATAAGGTACTTTGTTAAGTGCTATAGTCATATAAAAAAGTGAATAAAATGCATACTCTTCCTTTCCCTCCCATGAAAGAGCTTAAAATCCAATAGGTGGGAAAATATAATTATTTGAGCATCTGGAATAGTAACAAAAATGTGATAGGAAGTGCAGTGAAGAGAGAAATTCTACTGGTACCAGGAAAGGAAAAGAAGCCCATCTGAGTGCAAGATGAGAAAAGGCTGCGTGAAGAAGAGTACACTTCGTTGAGCCTATGAAGGACTGTAAGAATTCAACAGGTAAAGAAGGGAAGCAAGCATTCCAGGCAGAAGGAACAGCATGAACAGAAGCATGAAGGCTGAAAATTGGTACATATTTTGAGAACAAAGAATGATTAATCATTGTTGCCAGATTTTTTAAAAATAGCCTTAAGGAAACAGCAGTCCTATAATGCAACAGTCAAGTATAGGTTGGGAGATTTTATGCCTATTGTGTGACCTCTGAGACCTAAAGCAGCAGTAATATAGGGGAAGGTAAACAGTAGGCGACAGGCCAAGAAATTTGAGCGTGATATGACTGACTCGTCTTTCTCAGACTTCAGTTATTTTAGTACTACTCTCACGACTTTACCATGTTTGTGTACGACCTGTGATTAATACTTTCCTTTAAATAACTCACCTTTTGGGGTCTTAAATACATTTATTTTAGAAGAAACCTTTAACCACTTTCTCAAATGTATGGACACCAGTGTAAGGAAGGATCATGAAAAGTCAGGTAAATATGACACCTGGAAATTAATAAAGCTTTAATAACTGATTCTAAGAAAAATGGAGATCTGTGATCTGTCAGACAAAGAATTCAGAATAATCTTCTTAAAGAAGTTTGGTGACCTACAATAACATACAGACAGACAACCAAATGAACTTAGGAAAACAAATCACAAACAGCACAAGATATTTGACAAAGTAATAAAAAATATCAAAAATAAGCAAATAGAAATGTTGGAACTGAAAAATACAGTAAGTTGAACTGAAGAATTCAATAGAGAGCTTCAAAAGCAGATTCAATCATGCAGAAAAAAGAATCAGTGACCTGGAAGACAAGGCAACTCAAATTATCCGGTCAGGGAAGTAAAACATGAAATGGAATGACAAAGAGTGAAAAAAGCCTATGGGAATTATGAGACACAAGGAAAATAAACAATATTCACATTATGAGAATTCCATAAGGAGGAGAGAGAAAGGGACAGAAAGTCTATTTAAAGCAGTACTGGCTCAAAACTTCCAAAACCTGGGGAGAGAAATAGATATCCAGATCCAAGAAGCCCAAAGGACCCTAAATAAGATGACACAGACATAATGCAATTACATGTCAAGAGTCAAAGAAAGAATTTTAAAAGCAACAAGGGAAAAGAGAGAAGTTACATACAAAGGAACCCCCATAAAACTATGGGGAGATTTTTCAACAGAAGCTTTTCAGGCCAGAAGAGAATAGGATAAATATTGGGGGAAAAAACTTAAAATCAGCCAAGAATACTCTACCTAGCAAAGCTGTCTATCAGAAATAATGGAGGGATAAAGTCTTTCCGAAACAGACAAAAGCTAATGGAATTCATTACCACTAGACCTATCTTACAATAAGTACTAAAGGGAGTTCTCGGAGTAGAAATAAAAGGCCTCTAACAACATACAAATGTAAGACGGCAATGTAAAACTCACTGTATATTCAATAGTCCGAGTTGGAGCTAATAGCAGGGCAATAGCAGTACGTAATTCATTTACAATAATATAAAATTGCATTCACCCTTCTATGTCTAAGTATTGATTTCCTTATTCATCTAAGATTTTTTAGAGTACAGTGTTAGGTGGTTTCTAAGAGTTAAATCATGTGTGAGACCAATACACTATTCTATGTGGTCATTGAATCAAATCTTTCATTACTTTGCTTTTGTGAGTTCAGTCCCCTTTGTCAGTTAACTAACTGAAGTTCTAGATAGTTTGTTAAAATGTAAACTGATGATTCTGTACATGGCTACGATATACACACGTACACATACCCAGTGTCATTTGTAGGAATACAGTATTTGAAAATCAAATACTATCTTTCTTTACAAGTAAACCTTGATGAGATAAGAAGTAAACTTAACTGACTGATATTTCTTATTTAACAAGTGAGTCAGATGAATTTGTGCCAGTGGCACCAAGTATCTAAGGACACAAGAAATGTACTATGGAAACTAAAAAATAATAGTATGTGTAATAGGTCCTGGGGCCTGATGTTCTATGACTTAACTACCTCATCTTCCCAGCCTCCAATCAGATGATTCTGGAGAATAGTTACATATAGGTTTTAAAAAATCCTGGTGTGAAGAAAGCAAACTGGTCAGTATTTTAGGTAACTTAAGCTCATGCTAAATTTTAAAAGGCAAAGCAGTCATAACATTTGTAACGTGTCTAGAACTTTTTCCTCACTGTGGCTGAATCTAGAAAGAATTGTTCACTTACCTATGAGATAGTCCTAAGCAATAAGCAAAGATAAGATTTTTTTCTATAGTGTTCCCCATCCCAGTGAAATCACCAAGTCATAACTACTTGTAATGTATTCTAATTATTCTATATTTTGTTAAATACAAACACATAAATAATACATAGAGATTAAGAGCATGGTATCTGAATTCTCACAGTTACAAGTTATGTGACCCTGTGCAAGCTTCTGTGTTCATTTTCCTCATAGAGGAGGGCACTTGTTGGGATGAGCACTGGGTCTTATATGGAAACCAACTTGACAATAAACTATTAAAAAAAATAAAATGCATCTAATATAAGATATACATGAGATATACATCCTATTAAAGGTTGTTGTGGAGATTTACACAAGTATATAAACATAAGGCTTTTAGAACAATGCCTGGCACAGTCTAAGCCTTAGATAAGGATTACAGCTCCAATTTGCTCTTTAGTTGCTACTTCTTCTAGGAAGCCCTCCATGGTATCCCCTATGTGGTTTAGATATTTGGGGTATAGTTCACCATTGGCATTCAAAAATTCGTAATCCTTGTAACACTTCTTCACTCTGCACCAAAATCACGTTTGCTTACGTATCTCCCCACCTTTAGACTATAACCATGTCTTAATTGACTTGTATCCCTAGTCCCTATAAATCCATGGCATGTAGTAAGTACTCCATAAATATTTGTCCAACAAATTGGCAAATCTTACTGTGCCTCCTGACATGGGAGAGAAAACAAATGAGTTTGTCATGGACCTTTCTAAAATGTGCTAGATGATCCCAGAAATCTTCTGTACTATTCAAACAAATATTAAGAAATTCAGTTCTAAAACTTATACTAATTTCCCTTGAATCCAAGAGATGCTGCAGTAGCAGAGGGTCTTTCATTTCCACTGTTGATGTAGTCTATTCACATTGAGCCCTTATCGAATTAGAACTGAGTTATGTTTTAGGGGAACCTTCTGTAGAGAGAAGCAAGGTGAGAGAGAGCACTCCACCCATTCAAAATGCCATCGCTAGGATCCTCCTTGGTGTTGATGTGGTGCTGCTCTACTTCTCTGCTTTTTTTTGTTTGTTTATTATATTTATTTTTCAGAGAGAGAGACAGAGTGTAAGCAGGGGAGGGACAGAGAGAGTGGGAGACACAGAATCCGAAGCAGGCTCCAGGCTTTGAGCTGTCAGAGAGAGAGCTGTCAGCACAGAGCCCAACACAGGGCTCAAACTCATGAACCATGAGATCATGACCTGAGCCAACCCAGCCGCCCCTCTAGTTCTCTGCTTTTTGCCAAAACTTTCTTCACATCTACTTTTTTAGAAACTGTAGATATTTTGAAACACAGTATTTTTTAAAGCTCTTCAGCTAACATTTATAAATCAACAGTTATCAATACCGTCTGCTGTGTACTGAGCAGTCAGCTGAAGCAGAGTGGCAACTGCACACTTTTAACAGGGCTTTAAGCTCTGCATGAAGTTTAGTCCTCTGCACTCATAAAGAATGCAGGTGCACTCAGACCCTTCCTGTTTCGTTCATTTCAGTTATCTGCGTCGGCCCTCTAGGCATACGGTTTGCCTCGATTTAAAGGATAATTGCTAAATGGTCCACTTTGCCTTGGTTCTTTAGCTAAAATCTTACATAGCCAAAGGCAGCAAATAAATATTCTTAGAGCCACACCAGTATGAATATTTATGTCTAGTTATTCCAGTTACCATTAAATGTTCAACCTTTCAAATTAAAAAATTTATTTTTCATGTTATTCTTAATTATGAGTGATTCACTTTACATTTAAATTACAACAGTTTATACTTTTTACTTAGGTTTTCAATGATAAGAGCAGTTTGAAAAATTAATAACCATCAGATTAAACAATGGAGGTAGCCACTTAGTCAAGACTCACTGAAATCAATCTTACTTCTTTTTCAATCTAATTCCAGTTAGTTGATGATGGTATCAAATGAACATCAGTGTCTTGCCACCAAAGTATATATTAATGTACAGTATATCTAATTGTATCTGAATAGGAAGTTCAGGTATGAAATATCATTGAGCATGAATCATTCATTGGAGCTATAATGAAGTGGTATGATAAATTGCAATGCCAAAATCTTTTAGTAACCTTTACCACTCAGATACCCAGTGTTTGTCACTTAAATGACAACTCTTCAGAAGTTGTACTTTCTTGAACCACAACTCTGATGGAATATGTTATGGCTTTTATTACAAACTGAAAATGTGGTATAATGTTTTTAAATTTCCCCTCAACGATCATTTTTCCCATAAAGCCAGTGATTTAGAAATGTTTGATGTTTAACAGTATTTAATTTCTTGAGTGTCATTGAATGAAAAGGAAATAGAGGAAGCAGGTTTATTTAGACACAAGATCATTTAGTTATACACTTAAGATACTAGAGAATGTTTATAACCTTCTGGTACTTATTTGAAGGTCTGTAAATGTTTTCATTTCCTTTTTGAGAATATCACTGAAAGATACCTGTTTTTCTCTCTCTACTCACCTGTCAGTTTAATAAGATGTTGAAGAAATTTGGGGAAAGAAGAGCAGATCCATGCCTTCCTCTGCTGGCCCTGAATGGTTATGTGAAGGAGGAGCAAGTACATAAAATAAGTTCTGAAAAACAGATGATTACCTCCATAAATCACATGAACAGGCAGGATATTGTTAGAGTGTGGCCTCTAGAGCTAGATTGTAGGGGTTCAAATTCTGGTTGTCACTTCCTGTCTGTGGGCCCTTGACCAAGTCAGTTAATCTCTCTGTGCTGTATTTTCTCATCAGTTAGGTGACAGTAATAGAACCTGCTTCCTAGAGGAGTTGTTAGGATCGAAACAGTTATTATGTAGAATAGTGCCCAGCTCATAGTAAGTGCTCAGTTAATATTAGTTGATATTGTTATTATTTTACTACTTTCTCTTGACATAAATCTGTGTTTATTAACTTATAAATATAGTGTCATAATAAATTTTGGAACTTATAGTTCATTTCAGTTGGCATATACTTATTGAGTCCCTGCTACAGGTGTAGGTCTGTGCCAAATGTTAAGAATCGAAAAGTAAATGACACACAGTCTTTCTCATCAAGGAGATTATAATATGGCAGAGGAGCAAACACATAAACAATTAAAGATAATGGGCTCTGGTGAACACCAAGCTAATCTTAGGAACCAAATGCTATTAAAGGAAAATATCAGATTCATCTAGCCAAGTTGGGGAATGTTATAGTGGAGGTATTTGTGCAAAATAGTAAATACACACCAAAAAAAGGAATGGAAGTTTATGTTACGTTTGATCCATTAACTGATTCAAACGTATAGAATTACAGTGCTAGAAAGGAAGGCTAGATGAAACCATAAAGGGGTTTGAAAGCCATGTTGAGAAGTTTGAATTTTAGCCCATTAGAAATTTTTAAAATAACTTTTAACATGGAGAAGTTTTGTGATATGACCTGTATTCTAGAAAATAACTATTGTATCAGAATGGGAAGAGCTGGAGGCTGAGAGACCAGGTAAGAGGCAACACAGAAGTCTGGGTGAGACATATGAGACTGAATTAGAGCAGCACCAAAGAAGTAGAAGAGGAGAACAGGAAAGAAAGACACTTAAGGAGTAAAATCAGTGGAAAAAAATGGAGAAAATGGCACTAAGACTCACTGGACTTACCACCAAGTTAAACACTGAGGAATACAGTAAAATTGAAGTCAGAAATATACAAACTATTCAAACAAAAGCACAGAGGGGGGAAAAGGTGTAAAAAGAGATGAATACAGTCCAACTGGCTTGTGAAACAGTATCAGCCAGTCTAATATGTGTATAATCATATTAGTAGAAGGAAAGCAAAGAGAGCCTGAGCACAAGAAAATTTATAGAAGTGATGGTTAAAATTTTTCAAAATTTGAAAAATATACCTACAGATCCAGTAAGCTAAACAAATCAAGAGCTGAAGATCATTCAAAAACCACACCAGAGTACACCACAGTATATCATAACTTAAAAAACAAACAAAAAGAAACAACCCTAAAACAATGCCATGGGATATCATAACTAAATTGCTAAAAATCAACGATAAAGAGAAAATCTTAAAAAACAGCCAGAGGAAAAATTACATTATACACCAGAGAACAATGCTAAAGTATATCACAGCTTCCCATGAGAAGCAATGAGAGTAAGAAGACAATGGAATGATGCTGGGGAAAAATTTTTTTAAATCTGTCAACCTAGAAATTTAGTGAAACTAACCTTCAAAGTATGAGCAAAATAAAAACATTTTCAGACTAAAAAGGTGAATTTATTGCCAGCACACTTGCTCAACAAAAATATTAAAGGAAGTTCTTTAGGCTAAAAAAATGTGTGCTAGATTGAAATGTGGGTCTAAATGAGAGACGAGTGCCAGTGATGTTAAATATGTAGATGAATCTAAAAGATTCTTTATTCATACCATAATTTCTTTAAAAGTATTTGTTGAAAGCAAAAATAATACTGGTATAGAAGTAAAATATATGAAATATATGACATTAACACAAAGAATGGTAGAGATACTAGTGTACTTTTTTTAGATTCTTACCCATGGGATATTCTATTATTACTCAAAGTTAAAGTGTGATAAGTTAAAGATTCATAATGTAAACTCTAGTGCAATCTTTGAAAAGAAAAAGAGTATAATCAGCCAATTGATGAGATTAATGGGACACTAAAAATGTATTCAATCCAAAAGAATACAGGAAAGAACTAAACAAAGAATAGATGGGACAAATTGAAAACGAATAGCAAGATGGTAGTCCTAAACTCAAAAACATCAGAATAATTACATTAAATGGAAATGGACTAATCTCTGACTAAAAGACAGAGATTGGTAGATTAATTAAAAAGCAAGATACAATAGTATAATGTTTATAAGAAAAGTATAGGGGCACCTGGGTGGCTCAGTCAGTTAAGCGTCCGACTTCAGCTCAGGTCATGATCTCACAGTTCATGGGTTCGAGCCCCACATCGGGTTCTGTGCTGACAGCTAGCTCGGAGCCTGGAGCCGGCTTCCGATTCTGTGTCTCCCTTTCTCTCTGACCCTCCTCTGCTTATGCTGCCTCTCTCTCTCTCTCTCAGAAATAAATAAAACATTTTAAAAAATGTATAAGAAAAGTATATTAAATCTAAAGACAGGTGAAAAATTTTAAAAAGAAAAGGTTATATCATGCAAGCACTAACTGTATAAAAGCTAGAGTGGCTATGTTAATATCAGACAAAGTAGACTGCAGGAAAATGAATATTATGTAAAGAATCATTTTCATAATGATGAGAGAGTCATATCATGTAGACAATATAACAAACCTAAATATGTACACACGCAGTAACAGTGCTTGGAAATGCACAAAACAAAAAGTAATAGAACCAAAGTGAGAAACATAAATACACAACTTTAGATGAAGATTTCAACATTCCCCTCTCAGATTCCCCTGCATCTGAAGCATCTAAAATATGCAGAAATAATCAATAGACTATATCAATGAAGTAAAGAAATGGACAATGGAGAAAGTCAATAAAACCAAAAGTTTGTTATTTAAAAGATTTAGTAAGTGATAAGCTGTTAGCTATATTAATCAAGAAAAAAGAACACACATTACCAATATCAAGAATGAAAATAGGGAAAAGAGAAAACAAAGGAATTTTATGAACAATATTTTGTCATTAATTTTGACAATTTAGATGAAGTAGGAAATTTCTGTTAAATACAAATTACTAAAACTGATACTAAAAGAAATTAAAATTTAAAATAGTCATATATTTATTTTTAAAATTGGATTTGTAATTAAAAACATTCTGTAGATCCAGAAAATCTACATCCAGGCTTTACATATAATTCTACCAAACATTTAAGAAAAAATAATACCAATTTTAAACATTCTCTTTCAGATAATAGAGGAGAATGAACATTTCCCAAGTCACTGAATAAAATGAGGTCAGCATAATTCTGATACCAAAATCAGCAAAGACATTATAATTCCCAAAAGAGAACCATAAATCAGTATCATTCATAAACATAAATATTTGAATCCTTAATATCAAGAATTCAAAGTAGGTCTTACATTTGAAAATCAGTGTAATTGATCACATTAACAGAATAATGGAGAAAAAAATCATAAGGTCATCTGAATAAATGTAGAAAAATCTTTTAACAAAAATTCCTCAGCCATTTATGATAAAAACTTACATCAAACTAGGAATAGAAGGAAACTTTTTCAACCTGATAAAAGGTTCCTATTTTTAAAAAATCTACAACTAAATGATACTTACTGGTGAAAAAGTGACTATTTATTCCCAAAGATGGGGAACAAGTCAAGGTTATCCACTCTACTTCTATTCAGCATTGTATTGGAGGTCCCAGCAAATGCAGTAAGATAATGAAGAGAAAAAAACACATACAGATTAGAAAAAAAGAAATAAAACTTTCTCTCTTTGCAGACAACATAATCATATAAGTAGACCGTTCTAAGGAATCTACAAAAACTGAACAAAACCTACTAAAATAAGTGAGTTTTATAGGGTCACAGAATATAGTGTAGATATAACCGAAGTCAATGGTATTTTTATATATTTCTATATAAGATGTTTATAGCAATAAATAATTGAAATTTAATTTTTTTAATTTAAATATTTTTATTGAGTTTTTTATTTTAATTCCAATATACTTAACATAAAGTATTAGTTTTAGGTATACAGTATGGTTATTTAGCAATTCTATTTTTAATTTTTAATTTTAAAAATATTTACAATAGCATCAAATATATGTAATACTCAGGAATACAGTTAATAAAATATATGCTAGACCTTTACATTGAAAACTATAAATCATTGCTGAGAGAAACTGAAGAAGACGTAAATAAATGGAGACATGTGTTTATGGATCCAAAGAATGTATATCCAATCTAATCCCAATCAGAATCCCAGTAGACTTTTTTTTAAGTTTATTTTTATTTATTTTGAGAGAGACAGAGACACTGTGAGTGGGGGAGAGGCAAAGAGAGAGTGAGACAGAGAATCCCAGATTCTGTACCCAGAGTCCAACCTGGGGCTCAAACTCACAAAACCATGAGATCATGACCTGAGCTGAAACCAAGAATCAAACACTTAACCAGCTGAGCCACCTAAGCACCCAAGGCTTTTTTAATTTTTTTTTAATTTTTTAATAGTTTTTGAAAAATATACTAACAAATTCTAAAATATATATATGGGAATTTAAAGGTCTCAGATTACACAACAATTTCAAAACATAAAAATTGTGCCTCTTGATTTCAAGACATAGTGTAAAGCTACAGTAATCAGGACAATGTGTTATTGGCATAGATACCAATAAAAAGTTTAGAAATAGACACACACGTGTAGTGACTTGATTTTCAACCAAAACAGTAGAGCAAGTCCGTGGAGATAGGAACATCTTTTTTCAGAACTGGAACTTCTGAGTATTTATATGGGGAAAAGAAAATGAACCACAACCCATACTTCACACCATTCACAAAAACTAATTTAAGATAAATCATAGATCTAAATGTAAATGCTAAAAATATAAACAACTTTAGGAGATTTCTTAGGACCCAGAAAACATTAACCCTAATAAAGAATAAATCAACAAAATGGGCTTAAACAAATTTAAAACTGCTCATCAAAAAGACGTTTTTAAGAAAATGAATATGCAAGCCACAGCTGGAAAAAAAATTTCTAATACATATATCTGGGAAAAGACACATCCAGAATATATTCTACAACTGTACAATAAAAGATAATATTTTTAAGGCAAAAACAATTGAATAAGCAAAATTATGCAATCAAATAAACATGTGAAGAGCTCCATACCATCAGTCAGGGGAATTCAGATGAAAAACACAGTTACCACTACTTCACTCACTAGAATGGCTAAAATAAAAGAGACAGGGAATACTAAATGTTGGTGACATATAGAACAATTATCATATATTCCAGTGTAAATGGAGAATTTCCAACATAACCACTTTGGAAATACCTTTGGAAGTTTCTGATAAAGTTAAACATTTACCCATTGATCCACCAGTTCCATTCCTTGGTGTATATCCATGGAAATGTAAGTATGTGTATAAAAAAATACTTGTATGGGAATTTTACAATAGCTTTATTTATAAAAGCCCAAATCTTGAAATAACCCATATGTCCCACAACAGAAGATTGAACAGTTAAATTGTGGTATCTTCACAGAGTGGTGTACTAGTCAGCCAAACAAAAATGGACTGCTAATACATAAAACAACGTTGGTGAACCTCAAGTATTAAGCCAAATGAAAGAAACCACTTACTGTGATCCCATGTATATGAAGTAATAGATAATCTAAGGTAAAAGAAATTAGTGTTTGCCCTTAAGGGGGGTGAGTCTGACATTGACTGGGAAGCAGCACAAAAGATCTTTCTTGAGTGATTGAAATGCTTTATAACTTGATGGTATGCAGGTGACTGAATGATCAAAATCATCAAACTGTGCCCTTAAAGTCTGTGCATTTCATGGTATGAAGGTCAAAAAGATTGTATGGTTAACATATATTAAGCACATATATGTTAGGCACTATTATAAGTGCTTACATGCATTTAAACGTTTAATCCTAACAACTCTGAGAGATGTATTATCATTACCATCATTTTACAAATGAGGAAAGCAAGGCACAGAGAGATTAAGCAACTGCAAAGACTATCTAACTAGTAATGGTAGAACTGGAATCCAAACCCAGGCGGACAGGCTCCAGAGCCCACACTCTCACATCCCTAGGAGAAATGTATTTAAAAGGAGTCTCCAGTAGAGTTTAACTGGAGGGAATTTCCAGACAGGTTAAGTAATAGAATATTATAATTAGATAGTAGAAAATAATTTATAATTCCAAATTTTAAAAGTTAAGTGTTTCAGAGAAATAAAGTTAAATCTCAGGATGTGGCCATCTGAGTGGATTGCTGAGTGAAGAGGTGAAGAAAGTTTTGGAAGGATAGGAGGTTAAGGGACTCCGGGATAGGAGGTTAATTGGACAGTACTTTAGAAGGTAAAGTGAATCTGGTCCCAGCGTTTTTCAGGAACATGTATATGGGCTGACAGGGGTGTGTCTGCAGAAGTGGGAGTGACCAGGGACTGAACTGAAGATCAGTGAAGTTAAAAGGCTAGAAGAGCCTGTGAATGGAATGCCTCAGGCTTCAAAAAAGATAGGGTTCCCAGTCGGAAGTGCAAGCCCACTCCCAATGTAACCTAGCTCCATGGCCTCAAAATTGAGGCTGTAGAAGAAGCACATGTGAACTCCATAAGTGAGCTTCAACTCTAGAGTTGAAAACTAGTATCTCAGAGAAAAGCCAGGTTTCGGTTAAAGTAAGGTATTGCAGGACCCTTAGAAAAATACAGAGAATGTAATTACTTTTTAGTAGTAAGGATTTCAGAGGGCACAGTGAAAGATAACTTGAGAATTAGCAATGGGCTGCCATTTCAGGAAGAGACTGCTTGCTCAATGCAGACAGGAATGGGAGGTGGGGGTCAGCTACTAAATATGTATCATGAAGATACATTATAAGGAGCTTGCCTTTCTGTGGTTCAGCACTAACAGCACTAACAACACGAACAGCCCCGACCTCTCCTTAACTCCCCTCTCTCCGTGTAAGGACTTGTCATGATTTGCTTTTCCTGGGGAAACTGTTTTTTAATATAGTAGTAACCGGTAATTGCTTCTCCTCACCATGCAGATATAACATTACTATTTTGATATCCGCTTACACCATTTAATAAACAGTATGACGGTGATTGAGATGAATAAGGTCATTGTAAGCAGATTTTCTTTTGCGATATTAAAGCTAATGTGAAAAATCATTTTAAAGGGCACAAGAAAAAATGTCTTAAAACCCCATTCTTTGTTATCATTTTAGGAACACAAAAACAGAATGAGGTTCTAAAATTGTGAGAAGAGATGTACTTTAGGATTGCTAGGCTATGAAATTGTGGTTTCTTGTTTGTTGTTTCCTTTTAGAAAGGCACCACTAGCTAGAGCTGAGCACAGTGACTCAGGCTCTTTCTACACTGGCACAATGAATCCAATTATCTTCACATGTTTCCTGCAGTAATGGCAAGGAAAATCAGAAAGTGCTAGATGACTAAGAACTTGTTATCACTTGCATTTGAATGGGTGTGTGTGTGTGTGTGTGTGTGTGTGTGTGTGTTCACACAGTCTACTGGCCTTTCACCAGTATAGTAAAGCCATAGGGCCAAAACATGAGTCAGTAAAATCTAGAAATTCATGCTTCAAATCATTCTTTTGCCCTTTCCCAGTCAGTTCCTTTATGCAGAATTCCATACTTGAGCTAAATAGTATAAACTCTCTTACTAATTGAAGCAACAAACTAAGCAAAACTGTCTTTCCTCTGTCAGATTGCTGTCTTTCTGGTACATAATTATTAAGCCCATAATTAGGAATATTGTAAATCAAGAATTCTTCTCTGCTAGACTAGAGTTACACATAGGAATTAAGTGATTAGAGGTCAAGAAAAATGTCAAAAAAGGAATTTTAAGACTGGTTGATCACCAAAAATAAGGAAAACAATATTTTATAAAGATTAACTATAGGGGCACCTGGGTAGCTCAGTTGATTGAGCATCCAGCTTCAGCTCAGGTCATGATCTCACTGTTTGTGGGTTTGAACGCCATATCAAGCTCTGTGCTGACAGCTTGGAGCCCAGATCCTGCTTCGGATTCTGTGTCACCCTCTCTCTCTGCCCCTCCCCTGCTTGCACTCTCTCTCTCTCTCTCTCTCTCTCTCTCTCTCTCACTCTCTCTCTCTCTGTGTCTCTCTCTCTCTCAAAAAATAAATGTTTAAAAAAATTAAAGAAAAAAGATCAACTATAATTCAGATAAGCCACATGTTGATAGTAGAGAGTTCATACTCTTCTGAAACTCCCAAAAGCCTATCACAGCGTTTATATGAATAATGAGTTATTTGTTGAAGCTTATGAAGAGTAGAACCTTTACAGATACCAGCTAAAAAAAGTAATTTCTATTTCCTGTAGCCAATGGAGATTTGTGAAAGTTATTCCCATCTTCCTCAGGAGCTACTCCCATCTGTACCTCTAAGAGATGAATTCACTAAAGTTACCAGCTCCCACACATTTATGGGGTTAGTTGAGTGATTATAAAATGAGAGTTTGAGGATTTTGCTTGAGGGAGAGCTTGGGAAGATGGTGGAGTAGAAAGACCCTGAACTAACCCCATCCCACATTTTCAACTAAATATGATCCACATCCAAGTCAACAAACTGGAGGGTAATCTGAAGACTGGAAGAACAAACTCCTCAACTAAATATAGAGAAGAAGCTGCAACCAAAAGGTTAGAAAGGTCAGAAAGGCCAAAGGAGGCTGCCTGCAGGAAGGAGGGAGCTGCGTGCAGAGAGGGCAGAGAAATGGGCCCTCGCAGCAGGGAGCTCACACAGGGAAGGCTAATCCCCATGACATTTGGCTTTAAAAACCAGAAGGCCTGGAGTACCTGGCTGGCTCAGTTGGTAGAGCATATCACTCTTGATCTTGGAGTCATTAGTTTGAACCCCACATTGGGTATAGAGTTCACTTTAAAAGGGGAGAGTGCCTGGGTGGCTCAGTCAGTTAGGCAGTTAGGTGGTTAAGCAACCAACTTTGGCTCAGGTCATAATCTCACAGTTTGTGAGTTCGAGCCCCGCATTGGGCTCTGTGCTGATAGCTCAGAGCCTGGAACCTGCTTCAGATTCTGTGTCTCCATCTCTCACTCTGCCCGTCCCCCACTCACACTCCATCTCTCAAAAAATGAATAAACGTTAAAAAAAAAAAACAAAAACAGAGGGGCTGAATTCCATGAGTTTATAAAACCAGTGGTACCTAGGGCTTTAAAAGTCAGCTGACTCAGCGCTGGGCAAGCCGGGAGGAGGAGTAATAGCTGGGTCTCCACCCTTAAAGAGACAGCAGTCTGCATAGAGAGGCAACAACAACAACAAAAACAAAAACAGTAGTTTGCACAGCCATGGGGGCAAAATGGGAGACAGATCTGTACATACTGATTGCAGAGCATGCTGGGGGACTTCTATGAAAGCAAGGGAACTGGCAGATGCCATTTTCCTCCCCCATCTCTCTAGCATAAATACAGAGCCACCTTCAAGAGGTGGAGCTGCACAGATACTTGCTGCCTGACCCACTGGCAGTGTGCCATGCCCACAAGTTCTCTTGAGAACTAGCCCACTCCAAGCCTTCTGGCTTCAGCCCTCAGCTCAGGACAAATTTTGTTAAAGCCACACATGGGCCCTGACTAGCCACCATAGTGCACCCCACCCACCACCACTGCACACCACGAGCAGTCACCACACCAAGCCTAGACACTGCACCACACCCAGCCATGCACCCCCAGCCACCCTTGTGTGCAGGGCCCACCCTGTCCACTCATCTTTGCTCACCATGCCTAGTCTCACACTCCTGTCCTGGCAGCTAGAGAATGCCCCCCCCCCACCATTTTGGAGCACCCCAGTGCAGACTTTGGTGATACTGCAACCCCACTCTCAAATTCCCCGGCGGGCACATGACCTCAAAGCTGCCATGCCTAGGTCCCATTAGCACCACAGAGAGCAAGCACAACCCACAGAAGACAGAGAGTCAATGCAGACAATTGCACTGAAAGGAAGAGTGGCTCAGACACAGCAGCAGGGTATAAGCAACATACACAGGATGCTCTCCTAAAGTGCCAGGTTTTGGTGAAAAGGGAACACTACACTGAAGGACACCCCAGGATCTCTTCTTTATATCAAGTCACTACTTTCAAGTCCAGAAGACATAGCTGACTTTTGTAACACACAGAAACAGACTTAGTAAGGCAGACAAAATGAGGAGACCAAGAATTCATCCCAAATGAAAGAACAGGACAAGGCCACAGCCAGAGATCTAAGCGAAACAGAAAAATAACATGCCTGATAGAGAATTTCAAACAGTGATCATAAGGATTAGTCACTGGACTTGAGAAAAGAGTGGAAGATATGAGTGTGACCCTTAACGCAGAGAGACAAGGAGTAGCTTAGAGATAAAGGGATCAGTAAAAGAAATGAGAAACATGCTTGATGAAATGAATAGCAAGATGGAAGAAGCAAAGGAGCAAATTAGTGATGTAGAAGACAGAGTAATTATAACTTATCAAGCTGAACAAGACAGAGAAAAAAGAATTATACAAAACAAGAATAGACTTAGGTGGACTTAGTGACTTACAGTGACTCCATCAAATGTAATAACATTCATATTTATATGAATCCGAGAAGAAGAAGAGAGAGAAAGGGAGGCAGAAAATTTATTTGAAGAAATAATATCTGAAAATTCCCCTAATCTAGGGAGGGAAACAGATATCCAGACCCAGGAGACACAGAGAACTCCCATCAAAATCAACAAAAGCAGAGCCACACCATGACATACTGTATGTAATTGAACTTGCAAAATAAAATGATAAAAAACAAATCTTAAAAGGAGCAACACGAGAAAAGTCATTAGCTTACCAGAGAAAACCCATAAAGTAAGCAGAAGTTTTTCTACAGAAACTTTGCAAGCCAGAAGGCCATGTCATGATGTATTCAAAGTGCTTAATGAGAAAAATTTGTGGTCAAAATGCTCTGGCCAGCAAGGCTGTCACTTAGAATAAAAGGAGAGATAGAGTTTCCAAGGCAAACATAAACTAAAGGAGTTTGTGTCCACTAAACCATCCCTGCAAGAAATATTAAAGAGGACTCTTTGACTGGAAAGAAGACACCAAAAATGACAGTATGATGGTAGGAAACACAAAAATAATGAAAATGAATATTTCTGTAAAATATCAGTAAGCGTAAAAGAGAGGGTAAAACCCATATAATCATTTCAAAAGATGTAGAAAAAGCATTTGACAAAGTACAACATCGATTCATAATAAAAGTCCTCAACAAAATAGGTGTAGAGAGAACATATGTCACCATAATAAAGGCCATATATGAAAAACCCACAGTTAATATCATCCTAAATGGAAAAGAACTGAGAGCTTTTCCTCTCCAGACAGGAACAAGACAGGAATGTCCACTCTCACCACTTTTATTCAGCAAAGTACTGGAAGTCCTAGCCATAGCAAGTCAGACAACACAAAGAAATAAAAGGTATCCAGATCACCAAGGAAGAAGTAGAACTTTCACTATTTGCAGATGACATGATACTATATATAGAAAACTCAAAGGACCTTACCAAAAAACTGCTAGAACTGATTAGTGAATTTAGTAAAGTTGCAGGATACAATACAAACATATAAAATCTGTTGCATTTCCATTCACCAATAATGAAGCAGCAGAAAGAGAAATTAAGGAATCAATCTCATTGTACCAAAAACAATAAGATACGTAGGAATAAACCTACCAGAGATGAAAGACCTGTATGTACTCTGAAAACTATAAATCACTGTTGAAAGAAATGAAGATGACACAAAGAAATGGAAAGACATTCCATGCTCATGGATTGGAAGAACAAATATTGTTAAAATGTCTATACTACCCAGAGAAATCTATACACTTAATACAATCCATATCAAAATACCAACAGCATTTTTCGTAGAACTAGAACAAAGAATATTAAATTTGTATAGAACCATAAAATATCCCAGTAGCCAAAGCAATCTTGAAAAGCAAAGCTGGAGGCATCCCAATTCCAGACTTCAAGTTCTAGTACAAAGCTGTAGTAATCAAAACAGTATGGTACTGGCACAAAAAGAGACACATAGATCAATGCAACAGAATGGAAAACTCAGAAATGAACCCCCAATTATATGGTTAATTAATCTTTGACAAAGCTGGAAAGAATATCCAATGGAAAAAAGACTTTCTCTTCAACAAATGGGCAGCAACATGCAAAGGAATGAAATTGGACTACTTTCTTACACCGTACACAAAAATACAAAATAATCAAAGACCTAAATGTGAGACGTGAAACCATGCAAAACCTAGAGGAGAACAGAGGCAATAGCTTCTTTGACATCAGCCATAGAAACCTCTCTCTAGGTATGTCTCCTCAGGCAAGGGAAACAAAAGCAAAAATAAACTTGGGACAACATCAAAATAAAAAGCTTCTGCACAATTAATAAAACTAAAGGGCAACCTACAGAATGGGAGAAAATGTTTGGAAATGACATCCAATAAAGGGTTAATATCCAGAATATAAAGAAACTATACAACTCAACACCCCAAAAACAAACCATCCAATTTAAGAAATGGGCAGAAGAAATGAACAGGCATTTTTCCAAAGACACACAGATGACCAACAGACACATGAAAAGATATTTGGCATCACTTATCATCAGGGAAATGGCAAATCAAAACTACAATCAGATATCACCTCACATCTGTCAGAGTGATTAAAGTAAACAACACACAAAACAACAGATATTAGCAAGAATGTGGGGAAAGGAGAATGCTCTTGCACTGTTGGTGGGAATACAATCTGGTGCAGCCACTCTGGAAAACAGCATGGAAGTCTTCAAAAAGTTGAAAATAGAACTATCATACAATCCAGAAATTGCACTAGTAGCCATTTACCCAAAGAATACAAAAATACTTCAAAATAATTCAAAGGGATATATGCACCCTAATGTTTAAAGCAGCATTATCTACAATACCTAAATTATGGAAACAGCCCACGTGTCCATTGACTGATGAGTAGATAAAGTGGATGAATGGATATAGAAAAAGTGTTATATATATATGTATATATGTATGTATAAGTATATATATAAGTGTATCAAAGTACACTTGGTATATATACATATATATTCCATTTTATATATATGTGTATATATGTATATATAAGTATATATATATGTGTGTGTGTGTGTGTGTATATATATATATATATACACACAAGTATACAAAAGAAGCTATTAAGAGGCGATTGCCTCTGTTCTTTTCTATATATTATATAATTGAATATATATATTCGTGTGTGTGTGTGTGTGTGTGTATATGTGTGTGTGGAATATTACTCAGCCATAAAAAAATAATGAAATCTTAACATTTACAACAAATTGGATGGGGCTAAAGAGTATAATACTGAACGAAATTAATTAAGTCAGTCAGATAAAGACAAATACCATATGATTTCACGCATATGTGAAATTTAAGAAACAAATTTAAGAAAACAAGCAGAAGGGAAAAAAGGAGAGAGAGCAAACCAGGAAACAGACTCTTAACAACAGAGAACAAACTGATGGTTACCAGATGGGTAAAATAGGCGATGGGGATTAAAGAGGGCACTTGTGATGAGCACCGGGTGATGTATGGAAGTGTTGAATCACCAGATTGTACACCTGAAACTAATGTAACACTGTATGTTAACTAACTGGAATTAAAATAAAGCCTTAGAAAAATAAAATGAAAGATCGAAAGTATGTGTGTTGGCATGTATTTATGTGCATGTCTTCATACGTCATGCACATTATACATGCAGATTATTATTTGTTGAGTACTTTCCATCATGCACGAGTCCAGGCAGAAGAAATAAAAGCAGCTTGACTACGATGGATAAGAAAAGTGTGTTGTGGGTAAGGGCCTGGTTTCTTGGGCCTCAGAGTTTTTGAACACAGTGGACACCAATTCCCAAGCCAAGCTGATGGAGTCTGACAAGGTATACAGGTGCAGCCAGTTGGAGGGTTCATGTAAGTAGGGAATAAAGGGCAAGGCCCTGAGAAGAAATGACCATGTTCCCATGCCACCCCCACCAGGAAACTGATTCCTTGTTCAAAACCAAACTCAGATGTCACCTCCAAGCCTTTCCTTTCCTAGATATAGGAAAACTTGGATTCAAACACAATAAAGCAATCATTAACTCTAGAAATATCGAGAGGTTGCATGAAGAAAGGTAATCATAGAGCATCATTTGGCTTAGTTGTGTATAATAGTTACATAGTCACAATAAGGAAAACACAGAATATGGATTTTGAGGAAAAAGGGGAAAAAGGGGGGGAGACAGTTACCTAGGGAGGATAAAGTGGAGGAAGTAGGGTGTGTTAGTGAACTACAGGACTTATCTACCATAACAAGAAAACAGTAGATAATGCCTAAAATTGATAAATCAAAAGGTATTATTTAAAGGTACAGAGAGAAGAAACAGTTAAGAGCTGACAGTATGATTAGAAGAGTGGAGAAGTGACAATAACTACATTTTGTGTAAAATTTGGCATG